>NW_024104560.1:55921-644463 GCF_003945595.2 Pipra filicauda | reverse complement strand
AAACCCTGCCAAATGCTTTGTCTGGTGCAGTTCCTCCCTAGATCCCCATGGGAATAGGATGGGAAATCAAGGAAACTTAATGCCAGTTTTTGCACTGCTTCTTCATCCTCCATAACTGTAAAATGCTACTGACAGGATCCCCATTTAGAGAGATATGGAAGAAGCAAAAAACAGGAAAAGCAAATTTACTTTGCTGAAGTGAAATTCTATAAACAGGATTTGCCTCACTTGCATTTTTGCCTCCAATGCGTTTAACTACTGATAATAAAAAACACTCCCATCTGAGCTGGGCTTACCTATTTCTGGCAACCCAGTCTGACATCTCCTTTTACCTGTGGACACACAGCCCTTCACAGAAAATATTTTCCTCCTGATTAAATAGGCAGGCTAAGCAGATGAGTCCTGTCTGCTGCATCGCTCTTGCCTGGGTCAGGCTTCCCACAGGATCCAGTTCTAGAGGGCAGAACCCCAGCCAAAAACAGGGACAGCCAGCTCCAGCCTTGTCTGCCTTGCCAGCAGCATCCCTCTAGACACAGCCTCAGGGCTTGTCAGAGCTCTGCTATCATCCTGAGCTGCACCCCACGTTGTAAAGAAAAACAAGGAGAGCCTAGAACTCCTACCTGCCAGCCATGCTCTAAAGGCATGCATGTCACTCAGAGGACTTTGAAACAGGCTGGGTTTGCTGGGATTGCTGTTGCCATTGACTGGAACCAGCTTAGCATTGCTTTCTTATCGATGGCATGGACTGTGGATGGCACTGACAGTCCAGTCTATCCATTCTTCATCATATGTGTACTGAATATATATTAAAATCAAGTCCAGAGAGGGTCTAGAGTGCTCTGAGATTCACAAAATAAAAGTTTTAAGAGTCTGAATTCAGTTCACCACGCAATGCATGAGGTGCGCTAGCAGGAGTTTCAAAAAAACCCCAGCACTGAGTGGGAAATCAACAAATGTCATCAGGGCTTTCAGGTTAGGGCCTTCTGCTTTTCCCTTATTGCTTCTGGTACTGCACCTTGAGTTTTTAGCATTTTCCCCCATTCCTTCCAGAGTCATAATCCAGATCCCTGAAGACAGGAGTCTAAATATTTCTTTTTAAAACAGGAGCAATGGTTCACTTGCTTACTCCCTTTCCTTCTACTCCTCATCTCTACCCCTATGAAGAGGTGGCAAAAATAAAACCCAGTTACCTTCTCTACTCCCCTCCCATCTCACTGTCCTCTTGGTGAGGAAAGGTTGCTCATAAAAGATGCAATGAGATGTTGCCTTGCCCACATTATTCTCAGATATGTGCAGCATCCATAGCTCAGAAAGCCTGAGGAATTGATGAACAACCATGGGATGTGGTGAGGACGCTAAACCAGTGACAGTCTGATTTAAAAGCGATGACTCCACTGACCGGAGCTGTCAGCTGCATTACTTAACATTTTGAGACATTATGGGTTTGGTTCCAGGGAGGTGATGCTGGCTACTTGTGCTGAGCAGTCAAAAGAGCCACACTTTCTACTCATTTCCTGACAGGTGTGTGCCTGCCTTCTGCTGCTTGGATTTGCATCAGGGTGTCTGGTTAGCATCCTAGCTGCCAGGCAGAGATTAGCAACCCCTGTGGCAAAGTCTGAATTTTCCATGTACCAGATGGCTAAAGAATTGTGCTCTTGTATTTATTTCTTTGTCTGAATAAGAACTTTTGAACACAAGGACAGCCTGTGTCAGCTGGAGATATGATGATGGTGCTGTGGTCTGCACAAGGCAGTGGTTTGGCTCTGTTCAGAGGCTGCAGCTAATCAGCTCAGCCTCTCACTTTTGATGAGGCATTTCCCTTCATGGAAATACCAAACATGGTCTCTTCACAGACCTGCACTGGCAATAGGCTGTCTGCCAGAACTGTTTTTTAAAACCAGTCTTGGGAAGACGGGCCTTTCCCAAGAGATATCCTCTTTTCCCTGTAGTGGCTGGTCAGACCTGCCTCAGTAATGTGCTATTGCTGAGCCCTGCTGCTGTAGGATCAGGAGCATAGCAGGAAATTCTCTATTATGGCTCAATGTCTTGGAAATTATCCCCCTCCCCCATCAAAGCCACATGCAGTTAGTTATTAGTCTCTGAGCAAGAGTCATATTCCTCGCCTGCAAGGAGGTGGATGGGAAACCGAGGGACATAAAACTGCAGATGGCAGTGGGGTGAACTCATTTCCTTCCTTCTGATCTTGCTATGTTTTGGGGCTACACTCAAGAAAATACAAAATGATCATTTTAATACACTTAGAGTCCAGCAAAGGTGCCAGAGCATTGGGAGTACTTTCTCTTATGAGCACTTATATAAATAAAAAAACATATATGAAAAGAAAAGAGAAGCAGGTTCTCAAGACTTTTGAAAAATAGCTTTCCATCCTTGTTGCTACTGCAATTGGCAAAAACAACCTGCTTCTGAATGCATAAGTGAGAAATTGCAGCTCTAATTTGTGTCAGTGGGCTTCATGGAATGAAACTCTAGGGTGACATTTATTTACCCAGGAGTAGTAAAATGTATCCCCAGTTTCAGCTATCATCCCAACACTGATTTCACTAGAGGCACAGGATGGAAACTTTTGGGAGCAAGAATTCTTGCTGTTAGGGATCAGGAGTGGTTGAGGGGTGGTTATTGAAGTGCAACGTTGGTTTAGCTGGGAGGCCAAAGCAGCACGATGGCTGACACAAAAC
Source organism: Pipra filicauda (assembly GCF_003945595.2). Classification (NCBI taxonomy): domain Eukaryota; kingdom Metazoa; phylum Chordata; class Aves; order Passeriformes; family Pipridae; genus Pipra; species Pipra filicauda. The sequence goes on along the minus strand of NW_024104560.1, from coordinate 641,767 downwards.
TTTTAAGAACAAGTTAGACAAACACCTGTCAGGCATGACAAGTGGTCACAAAAACAATGGAAATAATGATCAGCTGAAGTTCCTAGCAGCCCTGTTTTCCATCATTTCTGGGATGCTGTGTGATTCTTTGGTCAAGCATACAACACAATTTTTAATTATGACTGTGGCAAATCTAGACATAACCAATAAAACAGTTAGGATTGTAATATTAGAGCTGTTTGTGCAGCAATTGGCTAGAGCTGGACTGGGAAGATATGTGGGTAAGGGAAATATGTAATATGCTGGGTGGTCTTTGCTCATCCTCCAAAAATGTCTTATGTTCCTAATTTTTTTACTATCTCTATTCATTATCATACTTATTTGAAACAATTTTAAAAGCATAAAGCATTATTCAATGGAAGAAGTTACTAGAGGTCCGTTGGAATCTTTCCATGTATTCCTCATCTGTAAAAATTACATCAGATTGAGGAAAAGGAAAATGAGCCAAGCAGAAAGGCATGCACAACAGGTGAAGAGCAAATCAAACAGCATGCTACCGATCCCCTCTGTCAGTTATGGGACATGCTGCAGTGTGCTTTGAAGGTCTGTCCTGGCTGATCTTGGACTACAGATGGGCACTGTCAAAGTGTCACTGTTATTTTCCTGATGAAAAATGCCTTTCCTTTTTATTTCCATGGGGCTCCTATCCTTGCCTTCACTGTTTACATCTCCAACGGCATAGCAATCAATGGGGCAACGGTATTTCATGCTGGATCATTGAATGCTTCCAAGCTACCTAAACTATTCTGGAGCTCATTTATTTCCCCACTGCTATCTCTAAAGTGCAGTTGACGGAGTCTCCATGTCTCTCAAGCATGTCTCTGAGCCATTTGCACCAGCAGGCGTGCTTCTGTGCTGCCAAGCAACAGCTGTCCCACAGAAAGTGTGTTGCATTGCATTCATCCTACAGTGGCATTGAGCTGATGAGATGGGCTAAAGTGGCATCTTAGGAGGACACTCATTTCTGGATGGAAATGAAAGAAAAAAAAGTGATCATGACAGACAACATTGTTTAATTGTTTAGAAAAATGTAAGCATTGAAGAACTATTAAAAAAAATTTAAAAGCCTGTAAAATATACCATTGGTGATGACCTCTTCTTGGGCTTGTCTCTTTGGGTTGCTTTCTGCAGCTCAGCCTATGAGTATGTATGATAAATTTAGGCAAGCTTTTAGGAGAAAGATTCTAATGAGCAGAACAATGTGGTTACAAATTACATTCTCAACACAGGGACTAAATGGAGGAGCAAGCAGCAAACAAAATGGACTCTCAGACTGTTGTTGAATGACTCCAGTCAGCTGCCAGAAGGGATTATCTACTTCAACTGGACTTCGGTCATTTATGTGGAAAGCCTCCTACAGGGCTGCATCCCCTGGCATCCTCTTGGTCTCAGCATGGTCACAGGCCTGCTTTGTGCTAATGCAAGTCTCCACGTACCCATCCCCAGGCTGACATGGACCAGACCATCACCTTCTCCCACCCCAACCCAATGCGGCAGAAGATACAGGGGATCAACATTGCTGGAAACCTGGCCTTGAAGTCATCTCTGTGACTCTAACTGCTCTGGAAGCCAGCAGGTGCAATGGCTTTCACCCTTTTCTCCTTCTGAAGTTATTCATTCTGAATATGTCTTCCTTGAAAGTGCACTAACACTTACGGGTTCTTCAGGCTGATTAGTGTTAAAAAAAAAAAAAAAAGCCACTGCATAGCTGACAAGTATTAGAATAAATGGTGTGAACAGTAGAACAGCATGTGCTGGGAAAGAGAAGCATCCAGGAACCTTTTCAAGTTGGCAATTATGCAGAGGAGACTGGTGACATCCCAGTAATCTTCTGGCACTCTTCTTCGAAAAAAAGGTGAAAAAAAGCCCATACCATTTCAGCTGGATGAGGAAAAAGCAACAGAGACATACTGTCAATACTTTCCAAACCCTTTAAATCTGAAGAGGCTAGACTGAGATCAATTTCTGTAGATAAAAGAAGGAAAGAATTACTTCAGATATCTACTGCAAAATCCTAAGGCTTGCACTGTCTTTACCACAGATGGCAAAAAATGAGGAAGACAAAAATCATACCTGAAAGAACCTAGAGTAATTAAAGGCAATGTTCATTAAAGTACTGCTTACCCACTGTTATTTTTTCAGAGTATTTTGTATTCCCAGAGCAGGAAAATAAATTACAGAGAGAAAAAAAACAAAGTGCGGTGAAAAAGATAAATAAAGATATGTTTTCCAATTATGTTCTAAAGAGAGTTAGAAAATCCACATAATGGAATTGAAAGGAAAGAGAAAGAGGAGAGAATGTGAACCACTGAGAGTACGCCAAAATATTAGTCATCCCTTGAGTCTACCCTGAAAGGTTACTGTTGTTTTTAAGAACACATTCCTTTAAGGAAAAGAATAATTTCCTAGCAGAGGTAATTTCTGGATGGTCATAAACTCTCTCAAGGGAAGCAGAAACCCTATCAGTGAAGTCAACAAAACCTAGGCAGAGGGAGAGAAGGAGGAAATCTTCACATGACTCTTCATGGCAACCCTAAGAGTGACCTGCTACTGGAAGGAAAGAGATATAGAAAAGCCTGGCAGAGAGCAACTGTTGAGTTGTTGAGTAGGTAAAGATCTGGATCGGAAAATGTCAACAGGAAAAGGGAGTAGAAAACAGGTAAGTGCTTCCTAAAGATCACCCCTCTGGGTAAGATGGCAGTAGAGAAGGCTGACTCACTCTTGTCTAGTTTAAGTTTGATTAATTTGAACTATATGATGTTTTCATGGAGAAGAAAAGGGCAGACCAAAAATTTGTTACCTACCCTGTGGCACACAATATAGAATTTGTGGATTTTCAGCTCTGAAAAATTTTCAGAGAATCTCTAGCAACGCTTAATGAACTAAGGGCTGCTATGGAGACAAGAGTCACCGCTGCTGGTACCATATCAGACTCCCAGGTGAGCAGTTTCTCCAGGTCACATCAAGTTGCACTGGAACTTGAGCAGTGCAATGAAGAAAACACCACTAACTTTGCAAGTTGAAAATAACAATTTCCTTTTAATATTTTAATTTGCTAAAAGACTATATGTTTCATCGTTCTGGATTGTAAGTGGCAGCATCTTACCCAGGAGGGAAGCATGGTTCATGAGCTTGATGGCAGGTCTGATGCCTCCCTGAAAGGAAGACTGTGAACAGAGTTCATCAGTCTGAATAAGCACTATGCCAGCACCTCATCTAGAAGTGTCCCAAGTTACAAATTTCTGAGCACTCTTAAGCCCCTCTTGCACGCTTGGGAATTAAGGGTGCCCAAAAATCTGGATGAATCTCTGTACCATGACAATTTGATCCATTGTCATTTGGAGAACACACCACCCTTCTCACTGAGTGGCTAGGACCACTTAATGTGTTAAAAAAGTTTTACTGCTAGGCACTCTTTAACACGGGAAAAAATTATTAGACTCAGTCATTTAATATGTTATGAGGTAAAGATGCTGTTTTTCAAGGTAAGCGATGATACTTCATATGAATTCAGGAGGAAAAAAAGAAATCCTGCAGCTAATCCTGTTGGTCTCTAAATTCAGGTTATCAATTTCTAAGTAATGGGTCACTGCTATAATCAGCAGATATAAAGATTCCTGAAATAAATTAGTTGTCTTTTATCAAAAGACTTGCAGTTAAGTTTTTCTGGTGTGTTCAAGTTTCTTTTGCTGTCTGCCTTCTCAATAGTTAAACTTCTCTGTCTGTTTTTCAGTCTATAGACAGCTGAATGGAAGTACTATTTTACCAGACAGTGTGCATAGTGCCAAACCCATTTTCAGCACACTTTAAGTACATTCATATTGTGGGAATCAGTGAGAAAATCTGTGTGCAAGAAAATCCAGTTTGGAACTCCATTGCTTTAGCTTATCCATAGCGTTAGTCCTGAAATGTGATCCACATGATTAATAGCACGGATGGAAACATTTTGTTGTGCAGGGACTAACTTGAGTTAGAAGTTTTAATTTAACACTACCTCATTTACGTTCTTGAGAAGTCAGATTGTGATGTTATGTGATGTTTATACAAGAAGAGAATTGAAAACCATTTCTAACATACAGTTCAACAGATTGACTGGAGCTGCCTCTTGCTGGCAATGTTGTTGATGCTAATATTGAAGATGTTGTTCATTGTTTTATGAGTTTGGAGGCACGAAACTGGAATTTTAAGAACTGGAAAACACATACTAGGCCAAAACCAGCTGTTTCTCTTTGGGAGGTTTGGGACTTAAAGTTCTGGTTTTCAGTAGCTCTTTCTTCTGAAGAAACTAAGTCAATATTGTCTCTCACCAGATCCCAAAACTGGGTTTTCATTTGAATGCCACTTCTTCCAGTCTTTTATGACTTTAGTGCAAATCTTGATTTCTTTGAAGATCTTAACAGCAACAAGAAAGATTGTTTTACCATAAGGTATGACTTTTGGCAACCCAAAAGTTTTTTACCAGAGCTCGGAAATTTAAAAAACACTTTTGGGAAAAAGTTTCTTTAATCTTCAGTTCAAATCTCTGCTCCACAGAAAATCAGTCCATCAAAGGAGAACAATAGCTGTGCATTTAGGCATTTATTTGGAGATGCAGATTTCATGTGACGTAGGTCTTGAAACAGTCTTTTACATAACAGGTTTGTTTAGGTCTTCATCAATTCAGATATTGTCTAATTCATAACAAGAGAAATATGCAGTACCATAACTGGACTCTTCTAGCCAATACTGTGAGAAAAATAATATCTTTTCCAATATTATCAAAAGGGTTCAGTGTAGGATCCCAAAAATATAATATCAGCAGAGAAGGAGCTGATGAGATTATGTAGCAGGCTGTGAACAGCAGGAGCTGGGAGAAATTCCCTGCTCTAAGGGCACTCCATCACAAGACCTGTAAAAGTTCTACCTTATGGATTAAACCTGGCTCCAGCAGAAATCAGAAAGGACTCTTGAGATAATTGTATCAGACCATGTCTAAACCCTTTTAATCCCTTTCCCCCTATGTAATCTTAGTTTAGAGAAATATTAACCTATTGGCTAAACTTGTGTAAAACTTGTGTAACTCCCTAATTAACATAGCTCGTCCTCCTTATTAACATGTCGTGCCCCTAAGCCCCTTAAATTGTGTTCTCGCATTCAATAAAAGATTCCAGTTTATACCCCATACTGGGATTGCAGTTTTTGTATCCCCACTGTTCAGGGAAGTGTAAATACATATACACACCCCCCACATCCCGCACCTCTCCCTTCCACCAAGTTTCTGAAATATCAAACACTAAATCAGTCTTGAGTTTTATTAAATGAGGTTAGGAAGATCATTTAAGGAAAACTATCATAACTCAGTGAATCTGGAATATTTGAATCAAATCTGAACCTCAGCTTACCAAAATTTCCAAGGTGAGTAAGACTTTTCAATTTTTCTACAATTCCAGCAAATTTTTATAGTCTTTCCCTAACTTTACAAATTACAACTTTTACAGAGTGAAATCATTGCTATAAAGCGCTGAATTATCACACTGAAAAGATATTTAATGCACTAATAATAAAACACTCTCAAAATAGAAATCTCTCAAGAATATCTTATTTTGAAAATTCACATTCAACAACAAAACTTAAAAGAAGTGAAAGAGAAAAACAGGAAATCCTTAGAAATTTCTGTAGTTATCTCCTAGATTATATCAATATAATTAATACTCCTTCATTTATCCCAATGCACTGGCAATAATAAACCTCAGGCCAAAACAGCCATCTGAGCCATCTTGAATTCTCGAAACTGGAAGCTCAGGAGGCCCTTGTGCTTGTGGCTCAATTTGGCAAGTAAAACATGCCTTCTGACCTGCATTCATTTCCTCCTTATTTTCTTGTTGTTCAACCCTTGCAAACAAATGCTCAGCTTTTGCAACACCTAATAGACCTGGCTGTGAAAAGGTACAAAATGATCAAAGCACAAACTGTTTATCAAAAATAGTTTTTTGATACTGCTAGTTCGAGGTGTTCATACACATCACATACCACATACAAAACGGTACGTAAAGCATTCTGAAATACAGCCAGATAAGAACCCATCTTTTCTAGCTATACACGATTGTATGTAACCCTTAACTCAGACCCAAACATTTCCCAGTTGGTTGATAAATATTTTCCCAGTCCTAAAATACTTTGTTTCCTAAAGACTTGCAATGAGGTCAGTCTCCTGGAGGCATAAAACTGTTGGCTTTATTTCAGTGTTCGGCAACACAAGTGCCTAAGATGCAGGAGCTCTTTGGAGCTAACTTAGAACTGCTTTATCATCTCTCCTCAAGCTGCAGAAAGTCAAATCCTAGACCACTGGAGAAATTGCACAGTTCTGATATTTCCAAATTTCAGAACAGAAACTTGGAAACACTAATGAAGTTCAGGTTTGATTCCAATTTTCCAGTGTTATTAAATTTGCAACTGTCCCTCTTTCCTCACCATCCCCATCATTCTTCTGGACTTCCTCCATTTCTGAATCACCTTCTACATAGCAAGGCAGTTCCAGAATACTGTGGTCATCCTTTCTATTTATGAAGATGGTATTTGCTGAATAGGAGATGGAGCCAGCAATTTTAGGGTGCTTTTAATTTCTTTCATTTCTCATTTTTTTGGTATGACTTTTTCGGTCTCAATTTCTGCACACAGAGGTTGAGTAGCAACTATTCAAAAGCAAGAAAAGCTAGTCAGGGGAGTGACACATCCTTTAATTAACATTTTCTTTTCAAAAGCACAACTATTACATCTGCAGAGCTTTGATATTCAACGACATTAAAAACCTACTATTTTCCATGTAAAATATAAAATGCAATGATGAAACTTCTTTTATGAATAATATTTCTTTTTAAACAATTTTAATTATATTTCCAGAAGAACTATTTAGTTACATGGAGGAGAAATAAAAACAAAGGAAGCCTTTTTTTTAACCTTTAAATAAAGAGGCAATCTGCCATGCTCAAATTTGCATTTACTTCAAAATTTTGTAGCTTAACTCAAATCCCATCACGGTTCTTCCTCTGACCCTTAAAATCAATCATGACACCACTGCAGGTCCTAATGAAAGTTGTTCTTATGGTCTCCACATGCCTTTAAAGTACCACTCATGTAAAGCAGAATAAGACCCAATTAATTACACAGTTAAATTAAGTTCATAATTGTGGATGCTTTGAGGCTTTAATGAGATTCAAAGAGAAGATGCAAGGATCTGGTCCAGAATTTTGTCTTCACCAGGGCTTTACTGGACACATACTATGAATCAAGATAGACCTACCTGCTGATTTGTAGTTGTCTCACTATTTTCCCATGTTCCTTCATCTGTCCCCATCCTTCTACGTCCTCCCTGTTCCATGTGTTGACAGTGATTTTTCTGGAGTAGGCACCATATTTTTGCTCCATGATTGCACCATGACTGGCACAGGTGGGTCAGGGCCACTGAGAAGGACTTCTTAGCTGTCCCAGCTAACAGTAACAATGCAATCAGTTACAACTGCATGTGCACCAAGTCCTGACCTATCCGAGCATGCTGAAGTGATAACCATTCCTCCACAACACCTTTTTAAACTGTATATTGTGTGTGCAAGTTTCAGATTAGTTTAGCACCTGAAAGGCTCTCCAGAAGGTTGATCTGAAGTAGAATCTGATTTCAGAAAATCTGTTTAGAAAATTAGTGAATCAGTTACAATCATCTACAGGAATTTGCTCCTCGTGGCAGCTGGGGACTAAACTTTTTCCTGAGCTTTTGAAGATATTCTCTTTGTTTACAATCTTTTAATGAATGTATCTGAAATATTTTGTCTGATAGTCTTTCAGTTATGAATTCTATCTATAATTACATTTAAGAGAAAATCCCGTTTAAAAAATCTTTGGATACTGAGCTGCTTATTGTTCTTTAATTAAGAGATCTAATTTTGTATCAGGAGTCTACACAAGACTTACTGAAATACTTGTAGATCATGTGGAAGATTGAAAGCTAAGTTTGAAGATTAATTGATAAGTTCCTGCGGCTTTGGAACCCTGTAATAGGGTGGGTTGGGCATAAGATCCAGGGGAAACTGACAGTGGCTGAACATGCATTTTCCCTAAACTGCTGGCATTTTGCAAGTAAGCTAAAAAAATAAGTTTTTCAATCACAAATTATATGTAAACTTCTGCTTGAACAGCAGCCTCATTCATAAAAGATGGTGATACATAATCTTTGTTTTAGGGTTATAATAAATAATAAAAGAAAAATTACCTAACAGCATAGTCATTTGATCTTTCTACCTTCTTTATTTTTTCTACTTAACTTCATACATGGAAAGACTTGCACAAAAACTGACTAATAAAACTAGATAAAATCTAATAAAACATGCTGTGGGCTGAGGAGAACAACTAGAATTACACTGAATTGTTTGTTGGCATCAGGAGAAAAAGGATTAAAAATACCTTTTGTCACCTGGTTTTCACACCCCACCAGGTTCACTCACTAGACATTGGCCAAGTTATGTAAATATGGTATGTGCAGATTTCTTTCATTTTGCCTATTGGCAATTTTTTTTTCCGATGTGAACCTATCAGTAAGCTCTTATAATCATAGTTAGGTCAATGAACAGCAGTGAGCTCATTTTCAAAGGAGCAGATCACTTTCAGCTCCCCTGGACTTCAGGATTTTCAGAAACCAAGAAATGAAATTCATCTGTATTTCTGATTCTAAAATATTCAACATAAGTACTTGAAGGCAGCCTAAAAAATCAAAATATGTGCAGTTGGCAGACAAGCATTACATCCGGACTTTGAAAAGGTGCCTCAGTTGAGACTTATTGGTGACCTCCAAGGAAAATTCCACACCTCTGTCTGTGCACTATGTGCTGCAATGCATGCACCAATTTGTGCTAATGATTACTGCCTTCACCAAGAAATAATAATTTTTAAATAAGTTAATAACCCAGCAGCTGACTTTTAAAATTAATGCAATCAACTGTTTTCCCAGACAGTAAAGCTAAAATGGCTGAAGGGCAGCAATTATGATATTTGCTGTGGTCCAGCACTGTGGTTTCTTTCATGGGATTAGCACCCCAGAAGAATGGAAATACAGAAAGTATCAGATGAGTGTGCATACCTTGTCAACACTCATTTGGAGATGTTGAGTTAAACTGCCAGGATATCAAACCTGCATCATTGGGCATTTCACATATTTTGGAGGATTTCAAATGTAAAGTGTTTATATATGCAGCTCCAAGCTGTAGAACAGAAAAAGTTCTGTGTTTCTATTCTTATGTGGATATGCAAAACTTGTAAGTTGCAGAGGTGACAAATCTCTCCCTATAGTTATACCTGCTTCCACATAATCCTGCAGGCTGGGTTTGGTTATTCCTGCTTGATAAGATTGTGCTACCAGATGCATTTTTTGTCATTTTCTCAGTCCCTTAAAATGGTCATTAGCAGCTCTAGCAAGCAGTGTTGCTGGACAACCAGGACAGATTTCCCTCTGTAAATGTTAGTGGGATATTTGAAAAGACAGAGAGTAGTACCGAAGAATTTTTCCAGAGCTAAAAGTTTAAAGGTGTCAGGACATCTCTATAGCCTTGCTTGTTTTCCCTCAAAGTTGCCCTGATGAACGTAGTGAGCATTCTCATCAGGAAAAGAGAAATTCCCTATTTCTCTTATTATCTATGACATCCACCTCATCTTGCAGTTATGTCACTGTCAATAGTCACATCCAGAAGCCAACGTTTCCTGCCTAGGCTGATGCCCTATAGTAGTCTGATACATGGTTGACCTCTTCAAGGTTCAATCCTCAACACAATCTTTGCTGGAGCAGCAGTTTTTTGGTATATACGGAACAACCACCCATCTCAGCACACCAGTGAATGCCATGCATGTGACAGATATTTAGTCACTTAAGTACGGGGCCTTTTTTTTCCCGCACCACTTTGGTGTCAGGGAACAGCAAGATCAGGCTAATCATTAAGAAAGTCCATGAGGAATCCTAAGGCTGAGACACCCTAGAAGAGCCCTAACTCTTGTGGTCTTGTGCAGTCCTGGACTCCTTGTGCAGTCCTGGACTCCTTTTACAGTCCTGGCTCTTGCACAGCCAGTCATAGCACTTTAAATGTGGTAAAACTGTAAGTACAGCAAGAAATAATAGGAAGCACTGAGACCATGCCAGCCTCATTTATAGATGTATTTTAAAGGTACTGAGTGTAGATTTGCACTTTTGCCTAACACCTTGCCTTCGGCACACAATTTAGTGATAAATAATTTGTTTGTTCAACATCTGTTTGGACAAACAAAAGTCAGCTCTGCTTTCATGGAAAAGTGTAAATAAAAATCAAAATTGTTCTAGTTATCTTGATCTTCACAATCTTGCTTTCTGTGAGTGTTATTATGTGCCCAAGGTATATTCAGTATCATTTTTCTGGTTTTGTAACCACTAGCATTTTTATTTTACCCTTGGGGAGGAAAATGGTGAAGAAGTAGGAAATTTCAGTAGAAATATGATATGAAGGACAAAGCTTGGCACAGAATTGTAGCCACTAATGAAAACACTCCCTTAGTAGCTTGCTCATACTCTGTAAAACTGAATTTGTAAGTTGTCTTGTTGTGTAATCTAACAACACAACTGTAACCAGCAAAGTCACAAAGACAGCATTTATATCTCTTTTTAATAACGAGGAGCTGGGCATTGAAACCTACCAAACCTATGATATAATTTGGCCTAACCTTAGGAACAGCCTGGGAGAACAATTCCTGTTGTATGTTGATGCAACTCCAAGCTGTAGTTAAGTTGCCTGTTCACAATTATTTATTTATTTATAGGCAACTCCTGAAAGGCTCAGAAATTCAGACCACTGTATCTGATAGCTCTTCTTATAAGGACACCTGTTCCTCTACTTTCTAATGAAAACTTTTCAGGAGTGACTGTTTGATTGTGCAAATACTGTTAACCCTGTTATAAGTCAGAAATCAAATATCCTGGTCCCACTTTGCTTTTAGGAATCAGAAGTCACTTTTGGAGGGAATTATGGCCTAGATTTTCATTATCACCATTTAACTCCACTGTAACTCCAGTGAATTCAAAGCAGTTTTTCAGCACTTCCCTTAGCATCAGAAGCAAGTTACACCTCAGCAAGTCTCATAAAAACTGTCTAATGCTGTGTCATTGCAGCAGGGCTTGCAAACTTCAGGTCATAACAAAACAGCTCCAGAAAGGACATCAAGAGATTACTTTTTCCACCTACACAGATTCATACAGACCCAGGTAATCATTAGCAGATTTTTGTATAATTTGCTCTTAAAGAGCGTCTTATTGAATCAGCAGGCTCCCACAACAGCCTGTCCCACAGTTCGTTTGTCCTATTAGAAAGGTTCTCCCTGCTGTTTAAACTGGAACTTTCTTCCTGCAATTTAATCACCTGGTTCTCATTTTACCTCTCATGGTTACAGTAAATAAATTATTCTCCCAAATTTTCAAGACTTTTTGAAATCATGGCAGACAAAGCAACATCTTATCCACACCCCCACCTCCTCGGGCTTCAAGCAACCATAATTCATTCAATCTTCCCATAGTGGCTGAGCTTCCTAGACAACCCTTGTTCTCTGCTCCCGGGAGCCCCACAGCCAGATCACTGGTCTCCTGTCACAGACCTCAACAGAGCACGACCAGTAGCTGAGAAGTAGGAGGCCATCCCGTGCCTCCCAAGTGTAGTCTTCTTTATACATTACACTCTGTTGTTTGCCTTTTTGCACTGCAGCTTGTGGTCGTTGACTCTCACTGGGTCGTTTATGCTCGTGTGTTCTGTTCCTGAACATCCTTCACGGAGTGATCTGTATTACACGTACACTGCACGTGATGTGGAGAAAGAGATTCTTGTTCAGGCCAATAAAATGTAACTCGAATACGTAGGAATGTTTTGCAACCTGGAAAACAAGATGTGTAATGTCAGCCTGAAGAGTCATTTTGCTGCTGCTAGCACAGAATAAATACTGATCTATACATTGATCTAGCACCAACAAAACACAGTTTTGCTCCTTATCCCTCTCTTGCTTTCCTTCTTTCACACAGTCAGCTTTCCCTGTGTCTCTCAGAGAGACTCGCATACGATTGCCAAAGGCATGTTTTGGCCAGAGACCAGGCACAGAGGTTGGCTGCTTGCCCAGGTGGGAGACAGCCACTCTCGTGCCTGGGTATTGGAGTGGGACAGTGCAAACAAGTGATATCTGCCAGGCTGCTCCTGCTCCAGGCAGCTGCCTTTGTTCACTGCTCCTCTCCTTGCCTGCCGCTGCCAGGCCTGGGAAGCAGAAGGTGGCACTTGGCTTTGCTTGCAGTTCACATAACTTGTTTTCAATCACCTCCAGGGAAAAGGGTTGTTCAAACCTCCTGTAAGCCAGATGTGCCCACAAGTTGCCAGGTGAAATGTGCTAATCTAGAGAGATTTGGGATTTAGGATTGTATTTGAGAGTGTTCCTCTATACGACCTTGTTGCAGTGTTATCCCGTCTCTACTTCTTGCAAATGTGGAAGAATAAAGTCATCATGAATAAGTGGAAAAAGAATGAAACTAGAGAAGCAGATGAAGCAGAGCTGTATAGGTCATACCAGGCTTTGTTTTCTGTATAATGTGCAGTTAAATGTTTCATATTCCTTTGGTGAGAGGTACCACTTTGAGACCACACGCTGTGCTTCCTCACAAGGAATTCACACCTTTTTTTTTTCCTTCTCCTGTATCCTGTAATAAAAGTCTTTTAGGCTGTGGTTGATCTCTGTGTACTGGAAAAATGACAGATGGAGGAAGGAAAGTAAAGATGTAGAAAGCTGTAGCATCACATCTTAAATGGAGCAAGCAGAATATGTAGCAATGGCAAAATCACTCCTTACTGTCTTAATAAAACTTAATGTTGTTAAACATTAAAAGTGTTTTTATTATTCTAACTAAGATTCAATTAAAATTAGGAAGGGAAAAACAACAGACCTAAGCTGCATGTGACTAACTGATCTAGGAAAATGATCACGAACATGAACAAGACACACCTTTCATATTGGTTCCCATCTAACATCCAGCCATCCCATCTTTAAATAATCACTATGGTGATGATGCATAGTTCATTCCTGAAGTCAAACTGCAAACTATAAAGGAAAAATCACGTGACACCTTGTTGATACATGCTCTTCTACTGAACTTAGAATACAATGTAGAGAGATATCTCTGGCTTAATTAGCTGCCCACTGACCTGGAGTTGGCTGCTATCTTTTTTCTACATATGAAACCACAGAGATTTCTTAGTACATTTTTTCCACATGTGCTTGTAATACTATCCCTACTCCTTGAATCCAGCATTTTAATAAGCATTCATCTCTAAAAAAATATAACAAAATGTCTATCCACTTACCTATAATATCCCTTAGCCCAGACCTCCCTTTCCATCGATGTGAGTCAGAAGAATCCCCGGGGAAATCTGTACAGTGTCCCTGGTAGGTGGCTGTTGTGAATCAGGTCAAGAGGCTCTTTTTAATATAATTTTATTCCTCTTTATTAGGGATACGATTTCTCATTCTTTGCTTCAGACATATTAAGATCCTTACTTTCCTAAGTAGCTATGCCTAAGGTCTTGGCTGGTTACAAAATATGAAGACCACAGTTAAGGCTGGACAGACATGGGCTAACACAGAACAGGTAACAAGATACTGAGGTCTGAAAGTGTGCACCACCAACATGCACAGGTGCACAGGTATTTTAAAGGTGTCCATGAGTCAAGAAAAAAAGGAGTCACCACTTTTGCACCACTTACACATGCATCTGCCTGACACTTCTTGTGTATGAAGGGATGGTATGTTTGCACCAATATTTACACTTAAGCTCTGGTTAATTCTATATTTTATCTTGTAGCTTGCTTCAAAACCACTTTTCTAGGAGCTGGTCCGTTATCAAAATATCTCATGTTCCAAATTTGCTTTACTTAGGACTATTATCAATTTGAAAAGAAAAAAAATAAATATAACTATTTGATTGACAGGCAAAATTGATTTTATATGGTGTTCCATGTTACATTTATATGATCCCCATATTAATATTTTAAATATTAAAATATTTTTAAGTTAAACCATTTATGACAGAACCGAAATTAAAATTTACATATAATTGGCGAAGATCTCAGTACCAAGTACTTCCCATTAGACTGCAAAATTAACTTCCTTTTGTGTACCACCCTACAAATTTCAAACTGTCTGAAAATTTCACTGTATATGAATTTCTTCTAGTAATAAAACATACTGAGTGACATTGTAATAAACATGGTAGGTTTCCCTTTTTGTACATGCTTTCATGAACAGTGAATCAGTTTTATTGCAGTACCAACCGTAATAAAAGTGTTGGCCTAGAAGATACACGTCTAGAGTTATTAAGTCTATTCGTATACCACTTGGGAGATTATGGCAGACAATAGTGCATAAAACTACATAAAATATATTGTAAGGTAAAACTGCAAAGCAGTCCTTGCAGTCAGCTTAGAAGGAATCAGTGTTATGTATTACGTAAAAGGCTTAAACTGAAGGCAAATGAAGAAAATAAAACAGGATAACAAATGCAACAAACTACCTAAAATACAAGACAAAAACCAAATGCAAATTGTTGGTAGGAATACAAACACAAAGCAAGCTTTTCATCTAAATAAGCCTTTTCTACTCTGCAACTGTTTATTCAAGCACTTGCTATGGCCTTATGGAAGTAAAGGCATGGATAGCTTTCTGGACCCAGATAACTAGGAGTGTCAGGGACACAGAGAAGTCATGTCTATGCTCCAGGTAGGATTTAAAACAGCTCCACCATGAGCTCCCACACTGCTTTACATCAGCTTTGGTTAGTGTTCCAGTGCAGTACAGGCATTTCTAGCTCCTTCATACTTAACTGCTTAAATGCCCCACTATTAGGTTTCACATTCTTCCAGCTGTCAAGCTACAACAGTTGGATTTCATATCTTAGGCTTCCATGATATTATTAAGCCTACAAGCTATTTTCAGAAAATTAAGCACTGAAGATCCTTTGACTCTGTTTATAAATATCTACACTGACTGCTCCTTGTTACTATTTAATCCTTTACTACTTTTACTATTATCACCTCAATGATAAACTATTATCCCATTAACCTCTGCTGCCTCTTCTGTAGATTAAACCATTGCTTCCTTATTCCCATCCTCATACATCTTGTCTGTGAAGTCCCTGCTCATTTCGGCTGACATTTCCATCTGGAGCCTCAGCCCGCACCAGAGCAGCTCCTTCAGCTGAGACTGCAGCAGTGTTGGATGGAGGAAGCCCAGCTTTTCAGATAGCACTTCTATTTACAAAACCCAGCACGTTTACTTCTTTTAGAATAACTTGACAAATGTTGTCAGATGCAATAGTTTGGTCTGTGTTCAGTGAAAGATCCATTTGCATCTCGGTTGTTTTTCAGCAGAATTTCTACCTTGTCAGTCATTCCCCAGTCTGCATCTGTGCAGCTCAGCACTGTCTTTCCTAAGCACAGAGCTTTGTTCTTCTCTCTGTTGGAGTGAAACCAATATTTTTAGAGCATTTCTGTATTTTGTCAAGGTCAACTTGAATTCTGGTTTCTACAGTGCTGGAAGTCCCTTCAGTCTATTGGTGCCTGCAAATTCAATAAGGCAATTTCTACCTTTCAAAATAGGAACCCAAAACACCCCTGTGAAATTTGACTCAATGTAACTTTCTATACTGGCTCTTCAAAAGAAAATCCTTTCTCCACTGCAATACTCAGTTATTTTAAGGCTTTCAAAGCCCAGAAGAGGATAATAAGGAAGCAGCAGTTCCATTCAGGGTTCCTTGCACAAGAAGGACTTAGGGAATGTGTTACAGAGGGAAATAGCAGAAACACATCAAGCCCTGTCTTGAAACCTGTAGAGGATGCTTCCAAAGAAAGGTATAAAAATTTAGCTGCACAATATTCTTTTATTAAATAAAATTTATATTTTAAGCTCTTAGAGAGCATTCAAAGGAGGGTAATGAAGGTGGTGAAGTGTCTTGAGGGGAAGCCGTATGAAGAGCAGCTGAGGTGACTTGGTCTGTTCAGCCTGGAGGAGACTGAGGGAAGACCTCATTGCAGTCTAGAACTTCCTCGTGAGGGGAAGAGGAGGGGCAGGCACTGATCTATTCTCTGTGGTGACCGGTGACAGGACCTGAGAGAATGGCCTGAAGTTGTCAGGGGAGGTTGATGTTAGACATTAGGAAAAGGTTCTTCACCCAGAGGATGGTTGGGCACTGGAACAGGGTCCCCAGGGCAGTGATCACAGCACCAAGTCACAGAGTTCAAGAAGTGTTTGGATGATACTCTCAGGCACGTGGTGTGACTCTTGGGGACGGTCCTGTGTAGGACCAGGAGTTGGACTCCATGATCCTTGTAGGTCCCTTCCAACTCAGCATATCCTGTGATTCTGTGATTCTTGTTGCCATTAAAGATTACCACTCCTCAGTCCTTAATGTGCTAATAATGGGGGAAGGAAGCAGAAAGGGAGAATGAACAAATAACAAGCATCAGGCAAATGTCTTGAGCATAAGGAAAAATATTTTTAAAGAACAGAACATTAAACTATCTTCCACTTTGGAAAGTGCTTTTCTATTAAAGGGACATCAGCATAAGTTATATGTTAAGAATTAGAACATAGAACTAAAACATATGGCAGTCAGATGAAGCAGAATATTTGTATAGCTTTATTATCTTATACTGGGCAAAAGAATATAAACCCACGAACCTGCAGTCTTAAAACAGTTACACATACAAGAGGAGTGAAGGAAGAAACAATACTGAAACATTCTGTATCTTTTATCATCTGCTGCCATATAGAAATGGGTGCATTTTCTCAAGGTCTGGGGATTGCAGGGACAGCTCTAGGAGAGCAAAGCAAATTATAGAATGGGATTTTTTTCACTAAAAAAACCCCAATAAAAACCTACTGAAACAGTAATTTTACTTCAGTGGATTCTTCATTTGTACAATTGAGGTATTTTAAATTCTATCAAAATATTTCCATATTTATACTCCTAGGCTTACTGCCTTTCCTCACAAAAAGATATTATTTGAATATAAAAGAGACCCTATTGCAACAAACTTATACCAATGCAGGAAAAAGCAGGCTTTAGTTAGATGGCAAGAGAGTTGAAATCTCACTAGAAGGGAAGAGACAACAACAGATAGATCCATTGAAAAGACCCAAGAAACTGCATGATGTTGGTCACTGCAACAGAGCTCAGATCCATGGGAGCACAAGGCTTGTCAATGCTCACACACACCATTGCATGTGAAATCACAGCAAAGGAGACCTGCTGGAGGGGTTTGCAGGTGAACTGATTTGACTGTGCTGGAGGTAATTCCCTTTGCAGTAGCCCAAATGGTGCTGCATTTCAGCTTTGTGACCAAAATAGTGTAAATAACATGCCAATGTTTTAGCTGTGTCCAAGCCTTCTTTGTTCCTCACTCTGTCCTCCTAGCACGTAGGCTAGGGGTGAGCAAGAGTTTTGGAGGGGACATAGCTGGGACAGTTGATCCAAACTGACCAAATGGGTGTTCCATACGATATTAATGTCATGCTCAGCATTAAAACTGGAGGTACTTTCCAAAGTAGCTGTTGCTCAGAGACTGGCTGGACATTGGTCTCCTGGTGGAACGTGGTCAGTGATGCCTTCGCATCCCTTGCTTTTTCTCTTTTTTTCTTCCTATTTTGCCCTTCCCCCATCTTGACATGTGAGCTTTTCTCTCTTAGCAGTAAGCTCTGTATCTGAAAGATTTGCTCCTGTTCACCAAACAGTATAGTTCCTGAAGTTCTCCATGACCACAAGGGGCCTACCCAAACTGAGTTCATCACATAAGACTAGTTATACTACCTCTGTTATAGATATGAGCAAATCTTCTGATAACTTCATGTTAACAAAATAAAATACTTTTAAAAATGAGGTGACCCTAGTTATAAGTCACAAACAATGACCCACAGGTTCATTGTTCACAGTCCGACCACGGAAACCACTGTTGTACCACTTTATTTTATTTTTATTTTACTTCTATGATTAAATTGTGAGCTTTAAAACACAGGCAAGACAGCCCCTAAGAAGTGATGAGGATGGGCAGTGGTTAACAGTGTACAGAAACTGTGATCTAGTACAAGTAGCTGTACTGTTAAACAAGCAAACAACAGACATATATTATTAAAAGTCATCTTTAATAGAATTTAAAAATAGCTATTGCAAACTTTATTTGAGGAAAATAAACCAATTACAATTTTCCAAAATCCTTTAAAACAGTCTAGTTCCTTAGCATTTATTATTTGAAAAGACAGAAGCGATTTGCATAGCTGGCATGTTAATTCACCTCTGTTTGCTCAAAACAGCTCATAAAAGCATTATTTTTCTACCATTTCTGATTTGATCAAAAGTGGAAATGCGTATGATGAACCTATCCTACACCAAAATGGGTATCTGACCATGTCTCAAGGCAGCCAAAAATTTTAGTTTAAATTGCTTAAGGCCTGATATAGAAAAAAGAAGAGATGTGCTATTCAGTGGGACAGCTAATGTATGGTACATTATACCTGCTTATATACTTCCTTTGAGCCAGCAATTTTATATTTCCTTCCTTGTATTTAGTACTCCACACAACCTAACAATACAAAAACCCATAACAAAAAAAAAACTAGTTCATAATATAACATCATAAGATCTAAGCAAGGCTGATGAAGTTTTTGGGTAACCAGTAAGAAACACAGAAATAAAATGTATGATTTTTAAAGATAAATCTTACACTGGAGTTCTGGTGACTCAAAAGCAGTATGTAAGGAGTTAATGCTCATATGCATCTGGAAACAAGCTATTCATAGGAAAAACAGTCACTGGATTAATCTAATACAGCACAGTCAGCCTTTATTGTCTAGAATAGCATTAGTGCAATGGTATTTCCATATGGCACACAAAAATACAATAAGCCGAATGACAAACGACATGGAAGTGAAATATTTTGATATGGGGAAAAGGAGACATAACTGCTGTTATATTTTTGACATAAATTACTAGTCAGAATGTCTAATTTAAAAATCTTCAAATCACAAAGAGATGGTTCACTGCATAAAGATTTATGGTAGAAGAAGAAAGGTTGTAACAAAAATATTATTGTTCATTAGAATTAAAACTGAATACTCTGTGTTTGAGATAGAAAAATTATGCCATCAGGCAGTAGTTCTAATATATTCTTTCCTAAAAACCTAACTGTATTTTAAAAAAATCTAACATCACACAATGTTGTTGGTTTGGGCACTTTGTGGAAATCTTGAGTTTAATGGCACATACACTGCACACTGTAGCACACTGCAGCCTATAGTGATTTTGTATATGCATATGCTTTCTACACAAACCAACTCAAATCAAATATTTTCAATATTCATATCAACTTGAACATCACTTTTGGAAAAATATTGCTAGGATAATATTTTGGAAACTGAATAAAACCAATTTTTGCATCTTAGGCTTGACTTTCAACAGCGACTTTCAAGACAAAAGAGAGGTGCATATTATAAGAAGGACATGGAACTGCTGGAGCAAGTCCAGAGGAGGGCCATGAAGTTGATAAGAGTACTGGAGCATCTACCCCATGAAGAGAGGCTGAGAAAGGTGAGGCTGTTCAACCTGGAGAAGAGAAGGTTGCATGGAGACCTCATAGCAACCTTCCAGTATCTGAAAGGGGCCTACAGAGCAGCCAGAGGAGGGACTCTTTATCAGGAATTTTAATGACAGGACAAGGAATAATGAGTATAAACTGAAAGAAGAGAAATTTATGTTAGATATTAGGAAGACATTTTTTACTGTGTGAGTGGTGAGACCCTGGAACATGTTGCCCAGGGAGGCCGAGGATGCCCCAACCCTGGCAGTGCTCAAGGCTAGGTTGGATAAGGTCTTGAGCAACCTGGTCTGCTACCCACAGCAGGGAGGGTTGGGACTAGATGATCTTTAGAGTCCATTCCAACTCCTTAACATTCTATGATTCTGTGAACATTGGACTTTGGTTCTCATGTTTCTCCTGTACCAGTATGGCAAATTCTCCCTTTTATCACATGCCATTGATGTCCACAAGCCACAGGCTCCTGCTTGTGAAGTAAATGGGAGCATGTGGTATGGAAGCAAACTGGGAAGTATCTGCACTTCTTGTGTTTGATACAAGTTGTTCCAGGGAGGTTTATTTTGGATATTAGGAAAAATTTCTTCACCAAAAGCACTATTAAGCATTGGAACAGGCTGCCCAGGGGAAGTGGTGGTTTCACCATCAATGGAGGTTTTTAGAAGATGTGTAGATGTGTCACTTGGAGACAGGGTTTAGTGGTGGACTTGGCAGTGCTGGGTTAACAGTTGGACTCAATGATCTTAAAGGTCTTTTCCAACCTAAACAATTCTACAGCAGTGCTATGCTGAGAACCAAACCAGCCATCAAGCTGGCCCAGCATGCAGACTCTGAGGTGCTCTAAAGCTGTTAGGCAGCGCTCATACCCTATTCTGAAAAACGGCATTTAGGATAGAAGACTTCTAGATGACACCCACCTTGAAACCTACAGAGAAAACCTCAACTAAGATCATGGATGACAGCAAAGGTAGAATTTTTGGGGGGACCTTTAAAATGCACTATGTTTTTTTCCTAGACTCCATCCGAAGTAAATGAATATTTCTTACTGACTCGATAGTGTATTAATGGCCCTGGACGCACCATATCCATTGACACCATGTGGCTGAAAAGCATAGTACCAGAGAACACTCAGGTTTCAAAGAAATAGCAATCACACAGAAATGTTCATGCAACGCAACATGAAGACTCCATCACAAAATACCTTTTCCTGACTGCTTTTAGCACCACCCCTTAACGCTCCTGATAGACCTTTTGCTAAAGAGTTCTAAAAGATTTTTTGCTAAAAGATTTCCTATTAACTTCAGTGGGAACAAGCCCCTCTAACATCAAAAACTGACGTTACAGTGGGGATCATATACACACTGAGCGTTTATGTAAAAGTTCCCCCAAAATGATGAGGAAAACAAAAGAAAAGTCACTATTTCCCATAATATTCCCTGTCCGCTGTTCCATTCACTGCCAACACACATTACAAATTTTATCCTCTGCAACTCATTCAAAGCACCAGCCACAGCTGCAAAGTGATTGAAGGCACTGATGCAGGAATGTTATAGGCCACCTGTTGCAAACATTTGTTTAAAGTTATACAATGTACACTGTTCCTTTAAAATAGCTTGGTACAGAGGCAGATTTGGATGTCTGTAATGATATGCGTGCTGTATAGAAAAAAGTAAAATAAAAGAGGATGTTTTTTCTCTGAGTCCAACAATTTCCCTGATATAGTGTATTATGACTGATGTTTTTTATGTGGTGTGCAAGGCAGCCAAAAGTAATTTAAAAACATGTGTTGTTTGTCTCAAAAACAAATGTAAGGGAATACTAGTAAAAGCTGCACTGTCCAAGACTCAGCTAAGCAGTTTAAATTTGTTTTTCTTGAAGGAAATCAGGAAGATGGGACTACATGCTAAATAGAACTAATTTCTTCTTACTATCTACTGCAAAGGAGTAATTTATCTCCAGTACATCGTGTCTAGAAAATGAGCCTCTTTATCCTAACATCAACCAGGTACCAATGTCCCTTTTAGAAGCACTACACATAGTAACACCTGAAAGTATGTGAGCTTTGCATTCTTGAACTTATATTAAAAAGAGGCAAATGACATGTCGACACTGCTGTCCCCAAAGACAAGAGACCAGCTTTCATAGGCCAAGAAATCAAACCCACAGCAAAACATCCCGGTTTAGAGACTGAACGTTTTCCAAATCTTACACTCGGCACAATTCAACCTATGCTCCCATAAATGAGTAAAGAATTTGTGATGCAGAGATGTGTTTCAGATTGTATCTTGGTTTCTTGTAGCTTTGGACCCATGTAACCAAGGGCATGGCTTACAGAGGGTCAGACCGTGCATCCTACTGACTAAGCAGTTTCAATAAATACAGTATTACTTAATGTGCGTCAGAGCAGCACAGATGCTCTGTTAAGGCACTATTTAACTATTCAGGGGGCTAGATCCAAAGTGTACCAAGAACAAGTGAAAAGAGTGAACTGACTACAAAGAACCAGGCTTAAGCTCTGCCAGAGGAACAGAACAGAACCCCAAATTTGTGAAAAACATTGTAAATTCTAAATATAGCTGAAATAAAACAAATAACCCCATCTAAACTAGTTCTGCAGTTAAAACTCTATACATCAGTATTAGAAGGCACTCCCAGTTCAGGAAGTTCAGGCCTCTTCCCATGCTACTACACAAAATTTCCATTGTGAACAACAGTATAGATGAGCATAAATACAAAACCATACATTTTAAGCAGAAGGAAAATTTGAATAAAAATTACTCAAGGAAAGTGACTGCCATATTATTACATGTGCACAAATACACACTCCGTCTCAAAAAGATATGAAAGGGAATCAATAGTCTTATAATTTCTACCTCTGTTAGCTGGCATACAGCTATTAAGTTCATTTTAGTAACTGTGAGTGTTATCAGCTTGGCTTTCTCATTAAAAAGAAATAAGCATTAGATGTCACAGGCAGTGTTCAAGAAGGATAAATTGGCTGCCAGACAAGGAACACGCTCATACACTCACTCAACAGCAATAAGCTCCGAAGCCCACGTTTGCACATTCGTACAGATCTTTAATTCTCCCCACGTGCGAAAAGCAGGTTTAGGTTGTAAAAGTGCTTGCTGCTTCTCACCATCCTTCTCCTCCATCCCACTTAAGCAAAGCACTTAAGCATACAAGGATGTGCTTCAAGTTAAGCAAGCCTGTGTGTCGTTTTGCTGGACTGAATACATGCGCAGTCCATGCCTCCTAAAAGCCTCTTCCACCAACCAACAGCAGGGTGCACAGATGGCATCCAGGGCCACCAACTCACATGGCACTGAGAGCTGTAAACAGCTGTTTGGGGTCATCCCCCTTAAACTGTTGACAAGATGACACTGCAAATGCAAGACAAAAATGATGCCCCAGAGTGCCATTACTAGAAAACTGCCCAAAACCAGAAAAGGTTCAAGGTAACCTTACTTCCGTTGGCCATAAATATACACCAGCTGACACCAGCATTCTCATATGGAAAGACAATTAGGTTTGGTTTTGAATAATTCTGGAAAAATGAAGTCTGTAACGCAGACTGTATCTTTGATGCATTTACAGTAAAACCCTTTCAGAGTAAAATGCATGAGAACATCCTGAGGCCTTATTTTCAAGCATGATTAGCTTATGAATTGGCAAAAAATCTGCCTACCTTCTCTGTAATGATAAAACAAAGAAAAAAGGAAACTGACAACTTTCTGGAGCGTTCAGCAGCTTGTAGATGCAGCACTTTTTGGCTCTTGGATCTGCTCTGAAGTCAGCTTCTTTTTTTTTTTCATATTATTCCCTATTAGAGTGCACAGTGAAATTCAGTATTAAGTGTCATATCTTCAGAACAGAACAAAGTGAGTTCTGGTACCAAGCTCCCATTGCTCTGCTTATCAACACTCCAGTGGAGAAGCAGACAGTGTTTCAGAAAAGCAAAGTAAACTAACATACACCCCTAAAAAACAAGCACAGTTGAAAGCTGGGGTAAAATCGAAGTGGGAATATGGAGCTAAGTTTATTTTTTCTCAATCTGCTTTCTCAGTAACTCTGTGCTTCTTAAGAAAATAACTTCAGTATGAAACTAACAAAGTTTTTCCAGCAGACATTTAAAGAAGTTTTCTGGCACAGCCAGAAATTTACCATATGGGCCAGCCCAGTTCTCCCTGAACACAGCAGGAGTTTGGTCACAGTAATCACTGAAGATGGGCTGGTATCTGAACACAAAATTTTCTTTGGATAATTTATGGAAACCTTAGATGTGAAACAATATGTTTCCTTTTACAGCACCCAACTGCACAGTAAGTTTACATGAAGGACAAACAGCACACAGAACAAGGAGGTCAACGAAGAGTGCTGAAGCAAGGCTGGAGAACCATCTCGGTGGCAAAGACTGCAATCCCTTTCACAAAAGTCACAAGAGGTTATACTTTGCATTACTTCTGAGTTGTAGCTCCTCACCGCTCTTCTCCCTGTTAAAAAAAGTTAGTTAACATTAATTAATGAACTTCTGAGAACTGACCAACAAACTAGCTTCACAAAGAAACCATTTTTAAAGGATGCACTGAACTCTGATGCAGACCTCATCGTACACCACAAAATACTTCCCAGAATTAGTATTTAAGCATAGACATTAATCATTTTTCTTCACCCAGGATATATCAATATATTCAGGGAAATGCTTGTTGAAATGTACACTTTCATAGACTCAATCTCAACTGTTAGACCCAATCTGTCCACAAACCTCGGTCAAACATTTTTAAAGAAATTTTGTCCCTAACTACATGACAAAGGAATTTGGATGCTTTCCCTGTCAGGTTATTGGCTATAACATTTAAGAGCTAGGTCTCTCATTACTGATGGTTTCTCTTTCTATCATATTTGGGAGCTTGAGCTTCCTGAATCTGGGACTGCTTACCTGCCCTAGCTCCTGCTCCTGTATTTTATTCTCCCATTCACTGAAGGGTTGCTACAGAGCCAAACAGATTAGAAGTCTGAAAAATCATATTCATTTCAAAAACATCAATGCATGGTAATTGCTCACAGAACAAGCTTTTGCAAAGTTTTTTTTCCCCTAGTGTGTTGGTTTTTTTTTTTTTTTGAAGGTTTTCATTCCAGCTAGGGACCTTGCAATTTCTTTTTTTATTAGTAGTATTTTTAAACTGAAATTATATTCAGTTTCATTTCAAGCCTCAAAATACTAAAAAAATAAAATAAAATATACAGCTTTATGAGCCCAAATGCTTTCCAAAACTAGTGAAAACAAACTAGTTCTAAACTGTCAGGTAAGAGAATACTGCTGTACTGGCATCCAAGCCAGCTCTTATACCCATGACAGTTGTACTACTGTCACACTGACATCATATTTTTGATAAATGCCAGAGCATGAGAGCTCCTTAGACATCTCCTAACTCTGAATATGACATGAATCTGACTGTCAGTAATCACATAAAATATAGTCCCACAACTTGGGTCACCAACAACAACAGTGATGGAAAATCATTAAAATAAAATAAAAGCACATTCCTGTATTAGATAGGAAGGAGTTCTCTCAGGAGAATTCAGAATCATGACATATGTATATATGTTAACCAATAATATGTCTATGGTATATAGTAATAAGAATGGTATCTTGTAAAACAATATTTGAAATAAATAACTTTCTTGAAGTCAAAGCTTTCTATTTCAGCACTGATTATGTCATGCAAGTTTTTGTTCTCACAGATATTAATTAATACAGTTAAATTTGTATTAGTTTATTAATTGAGAATTTATGGACCACAGTTATTTAAATATAATAAAAATATTTCACATGTGCATTTATATGTAACTTTGTAATACACATATTCATTAGCCTACCTAATGGTGTTTTTCTAACAGATTAGGTCCTGAGCGCTTCTCCTAGGAACTGAAGTATGTGGAATTTAATTTTGGCCATGGACGCTAAGCGTTATGTGTTTGTTTCAAATAAAAACTTGACGTAATTCTTTAAGCCACATCAGGCCTTAAAACATGCTCTACATTAATGGACTGTGTAGTTACATTCACTAATTTCCCATTTTATTTTAAAATTCTGTGATTGAACAAGCATTTCAACCTACATAGAATAAATGCAATCTTCACCTAGCTACAGTAGCACACTTCATAGTATATTTGGTTGTCTTTTGTATTGTGCTAAAACAAACTAACATGAAAAAAATTGCCTATACAACTTTTTTATGCCTTATCTCAAAACAAACCCAAATCCTTAATAATGTTCCAACTGGTTGGTGTAATGAAAACCTAATATCTTCTGCAGCAGTTTGTAATCTTTCTTTGCTATTCATTTTACCCAAGAATTTTATACATCTTTCCCTTTCTCCAAAAAACACACTCTACACACAAAAAACAAACAAACAGACAAACAAAAAACTTTGAAACTGTTCTTACAACATACATCTTTATTAGATAGCTATAGAAACCAAAACACTGGCATTTTCTCCAGTGAAGAATTCTTAGTTTGAGCATGAAACAGATGGTAAAGCTACTTGAGAGAATCTTTAACTTGGTAAGTGAACTACAGTGAAGTTCCTGCTTCATTTTGATAACTTTGGGAACACACTGGGCCAAACTGAAGCCAATTTATATCAGCTGACAACTAAGTTATGACAACTCACACCAGCTGAGGAACCAACCCATTAGGACAATAAAAATACACATGGGAAAACACTATTTGTTAAGAAATTGGGCATGTCAATGTCCAAAAAGGATGCACTTTAATGAAAATAAGTCAACTTCAGTTTAATGTGGCTTTCTCTTCAATAAAATTTATTCTATTTCCATAAAAAAACCCTTTATTTTAAACTTCTGAATCACTAAGTCCTGTTTGAAATGTCTGACACTTACTAGGTTCATAGTAATCCACCACAGTCACTGAAGCATCTTGGATATTTGCCACTTTGAAGTCTCTTGTAGACGGAATATCCACACAAACCTGTGTTGCATTTAGCTAGAAAAACAGGAGAGAAATATCCTGAGAACCCTGGTGGTGGTTTCATGGAAGAGGTAAGGACTTTTAGCTCAGCAGTAGTCATTTTCTAAAGACTTGGAGTAAGGATGCATATAAAGATGCTTATCTTATTTGTAGTCATCTCGGTCAAACTACAGCCTTCTTGAAATGTCTGCCTTCTTATACATTATTTTTAAGGGACTTAATTTAGAAACCCCTTACAAATACAACTGAATGGTACCTATCCAATTAGTCTCACTAAAAAAAAGTAGAACTATTAATTCAATGTGAATAGCAGATGTTGATTTCCTCAAAGAATACAATCATAATGTCTTTCCAAATTTAAGCCAAACAATGTCTGAGTCAAGATTAACATCACTACAAACACATTTTTTTTGTTATTTTCAACTTACAGAGTCTAAGTATAGGTTGACTTTTCCATTGTCTTTTTCCATCTTCTTAACTGTATTGTCTAATGGAACAAAATCTGGTGACACAGAGAAACCACTGAGTAAGCCAACCTCCATGAGGACCATACCACTACGGGAAGCTGTGCCTGAACCAAAGTACCTTTTCAAAACACAGAGACAAAGAAACTTTTAGAAGAAATACAGTAGCCCACTCTCCAAAGACAGTGTTGGATCTTTACATCTCAACTACAGAAGTAATAATGTTTAAGAATACTTAGGAAACAAATGGAACACAACTCTGACAAGAAAAGTTCTAATTATAACAAGCTAATACTTCATTTCTCAATTATTTTGCCTGTTAATTTCAACCACATATGCAAAAGCAGGTTCAGCACAGACAAAACTACAGTACATGAGTCATATGAGAGACTACACTGACACAGGAGGATTTTTCTTTTGACATCTATAAGCGCAGGTTTACATCAACAACACACAAGAAATATTGCAATTACACATGCTTCAAAAGAAGCAATTAAGAAAAGCTGTAGGAATTCTTGTACTGAAATACACATATTTCCTCTTATGAATGCATTGTTTTGCCTTTATTCATTTTGGAGGGTGAGATGAAACTATACAACAAAAAAGTCTCCCAAACCTTTTTAGATTTCCTTCATAGCAACTGATGGTTCCATTAACAAAGTCATTATCAGATTATTTCTCAAAGTTTCAGTTTTAAAATGCATAGCTATGTTATTAACCCAGATTTGAAAAAAAAGATTTAATAAGTTAAGTTCATTTTTCCTGAATAATGTTTATTATTATATCTTCTTCCAATGTGAAAATCAGATGCTGGACTAAAAAGGTTTGCTCTATTGAGCAAGCCTTACCTACCATGGTGCACAACACATGTAGAAAAATTTTATGGTGCTCCTTGCTACAAGTGATACCTGCAAAAGATGGTACTGCTTTAAATAAAGTAGGTGACAGAAGAGTTTCCCCTGCCTTAGCATGGAGGGTAAATGATTATTGTTACACTAGAATAGAAGTGTCTCCAATCCTCATTTTGAAAGCCTGACAGTAGCTGAAAGTAATTAAACTATTTCTCTGTAGAGTTGGATAGCTTATAAAAAAAAAAAATGAGGGAAGAGTTACTTTCAAAGTAATGCTGTTCAGCCTGACAGCATGGCTGATTCAATGCAGATACAACTTTGAAAGAAACACAGCACAACTGCTGACTTCAGTTGGCTCATAAGATTAGAAACAAATGAAACCATCTGTTGGATGATGTGCTGTGCCAAAGTAGCTGCTATTGAAAACAAATAACTGAATTGGAACTGGATGTAATTATTTCTGCATAATTACCAATAAGAGGAGAGTAAAATACCCGTGTTGTCTAGCCAGCGTGGGGTGCTACTAAAATACCAACAGGCAACCAAACCAGCTTGATACTGTCAAGGAGTGACTTAGATATACGCTTATAAGTTATGAGGATTTGGTTGTCTTAACAAGGAAGAGAGGTAGCCTTGGGCATGGGTCTCTTCGACTCCATGGTCTCTTAAAAAAGGGAAAAAATTGACCACTCAAGAATGAACACTAAGAAAGACTTGAAGCTTGTACCTGAAGAAAACTGAGCATGTTTTCAGATGCATCTTATGTTTCAGCTCTTCAGCAATATGAGATACGGGTAAGACCCTTTCAGAGATGATGTAAAGAGGAGAAAACAACACCAAGCTAGTGTAGGCAGAAAGCAGAAACAAGAGAGTAAGTAGAGCCATCAGTGATCAGCTTCTCATGTCTGGAAAAGGTATGCAGGCAATAAGACTGCAAAGGAATAGGCACCCCTAGGTATTTGCTTCCCAGACAGTGAGTTAGCTCCTCTAATTAAGAACCACTTCAATTTGAGTGAGACATCATCTGCTCCACAGTCATAAGTGATACCCCGTGGAGACAACCATGGCCAACCACTACCAAGCTGGTTGAAAGAGGGTGGATATTCTACAGACTAGAGAAACTAAAAAACTGTGAAGTTGCAGCCTCCAGTATCTAACTATGTATATCCACAGCTAGATGCATATGCACAGCTAGACTATGCATACTCACTGGTTGATATTTCAGCAATCTTTCTGTATTTGCCTCCTTTGGTTTCTCTATTAGAAAGCCACATCTTGTTGTAAAGATCATAAGTAGAGCAACTTTAAACTAATTCAGGAATATAAATAAGGCATATATTAGGTACAATTTATAGGGAAAAAAAGTAGAAAAGGATGATGGCCGATCCATCAAGTTAAGCAACCAGAGATGAAGTCTTAGACTAAGGAATAGAATCAGATTTACTAGAAGTTATACCAGTCCACTTTCAATGATAAGAGCTGATGGATCACAATGTTCCAAATAGTCTCTTGAGGTAGTTTTTTTTAATGTCACTAGATTTCCCACTATCCTTTGAACACTTTATAATTAGAGCATCGTCATCATTCTAGAGCCTTCCTGGAGAGACAGAGCACTTCTTGTCTGTATTTTTGAAGCAAAGGTCTTAGAAAGTCCGATTGCTTCAAAAACTTACTCCAGACGCAGCATATAAGCCCTTTACATGTCAGGAGTTTGTGCTAGACTTTAGAATGCTGTTGACGCTCCATAGAAAGTTTTAAAAGAGAACAAGCCCATTCTATTTCAAGAGCTCTCATGTATTCTAGTGTCTCTGCCCACCATCCGTGTCACTGAACTGGATACCACAGACAGATAAAAACAGAGCTCTGGCTTTATGCCTGCTGGCTACTTCCCAGGTTAAATCAATTCTCCGTACTGAAATGACATTCTCTATAGCTGATTATTTGTACGATGGTGTCACCTACAGGCTCCATCTCTAGTTTACAGTTCCCTTGTGGTAATCAGAGCATAAAAGAAGTTCTAGACATATGGTGTTCAAAGTTTAAATAAACAGCAAAAAGAGGGTGTGGATGAAAGGAATGTCAGAGTAATCATGCTGGATCAGGTAGTATTTTGCAAATCTTGCATTTACAAAGAACCCATTATAACATCACAAGGAGAAAACAGTGTTTCTAGAGGAAGAATTCACAAACAGATGAAATCCTTAAATACAAAGAATGTAATCATTTCAACATCCTTGTAGATAATAAAAGATAGAAGATAAAAAAACATAAATATATAGAGAGATACAATATCCTATAGGGTTTTCTATGAAATATGCAGTGGTCTTTAACTACAAGAGGAAATGTATATTGAAGAAACAGTCAAAGGACAAATACCTTCATATATTCCTTTTAAATATATGTATAAAGCAAGTTAAATTGAAGCACAAAGCCATCAAAGAAGCAACTTGGTTTAATGACTGGCTGACCTAGGAATATGCAATATGACTGTTCGATGTCACCTGTTCTCATCTGATCCAAATTCTATTCAGGTAACATCTGGTGGCTGTTCTGTGGTCTCTGAGATGATACTTAAGCAGTCGCAGCTCAGTTCTTAGTAGGTGATTACCGAACAAGAAACATCATCCCAGATGCACACACAGCCCCACATCCCTCATCCTCCTCCCCCTTATTCAGCAGAAAGAACAGAATTAGCCTGGTTGGAAAACTCATCACCTGTTTCAAACCTACAATAATGCTTACATTGTATTCTATTACCAAATTCATAACTACTGGTAAATGAAAGACCACAAAGTTACTTGCACAATAATGCAAATCCACAGTTGAATTTACCATTATGTAAATACAGATTTTGACTCCTCCCAAAATTGTTCTGAGCCAAGTATCTAATTCTGGAACAAAAGCAAAGGATTCTCTTCATGAAAGGTAAGAGTAATGGGTCATTTTCATGGTTTGCTACTAGAAGTCAGAATGTGGAAGACATTGGTTCCATTTTCAAGTCCACACACAGTCTTCCATATAGCTCGGAAGCACTTGTACCAAAGAAGCCTCTGAGTTTTTTGTCATATTTCACACAGACTTTTCCACATATACTTAATGTTTAAGGCACCAGTATCTTTACACTTACTAGTAAAAAAAAAAAATCACCTGGCCAGCAAAAATTGACTTACGAGTTGCTTCTTAACTATTGCCATTTTTACAAAGTAATTTTTATTCTCTTTATTGATACATTTACATCCTATATTTTAGTAAATTCAGACAAACAAATGGATAATTTAGTTCATTTAAAATAATCTAGAAGTTGTATAGACAAAGATGTCTATGAGATGCTCCAATTGATTTACCTACCTTGTGCACACATTCAAGGTCAAATGGTTTTTATCATCTTTGTCATCCTTTACATCAACATTCAAGTCAAAGGCTTCTTGCTTTTGGACATATCTGAGCCTCTCATCAGTGTGTTTTGTGTTGTACATAACATTGAGCTGCGGATTATAAGTACAGACATTAGATGACATATGTAAGGTAAACCAGTGTGGTTAAAACACGAAGTTTCTAACAATATAACACCAAAGGAGTGTTCCCATGTGACAAGATACATGGACTTGTACAGTTGCACGTGGACTCGTACATCTGACAGCTGGATACATGAGATCCATAGGAATTCTCAGAAAGAAATATCCTTTCTGAACACTTTGTAATGCAGCAGAACCAATGCAATTAGGAGGGCACAACTGAGGCAAACACAAGGGAGCTCTAGGACAACCATCAGTTTTCTTCCTAGTAGCTGGTTTATAATGCATGCAGTTGCTTCCTGACAGTGTGAACTGGGATGAGTAAAGGGTGTTGGTCAGGGACTGGGTTAGAAGAGGCAGGCTGTATATAAAAGCAGAGCATGAGCAGATACATAGCGTATGTACAGAATATGCCTTTAGTCTTCATGTCACTGCACTGATACACTCAAAACAGATGAGGAATAGCACATTAGTCCAAACTCAGAACACCACAGCTTTCTTGCAGTTAAATAGTTTCCTTTGGTTCATCTGTACAAAGACAAAGCTACAGATCTGGTCTGTAGCTCTGGTCTGGTCCTCAAGGACAGAGCTCTCACCATTTCTGCTTAGCAAGAAACTCTGCTAAGCAAGACTAGTAAGGAAGTGTGACAGGATGTCCAGTGCAGGACAGTAACATTAATATAAAATAAGCTTATTTGTTAAGACACAGTTTGAAGAGCTTCCAATTTTTCTAGTGTAGACATGCATAAGAAGTTTGAAACAATGGCAGAAGAGTGGTAAAACCAGAAATTCTTAAAACAGACCTCTATATCCTATAAAACTACCAATGCCAACAGCCAAAGCAGAAAAACTGAAGCTGAAATTGAGCAAACAATGAGTACTCTCATGGTATCAGCCATGACAGAATATCATGTACTGACTACAGAATTGAACTTGATGAGATAAATAAGCAGCTGAATCATTAACTGCAGTGTTTCCTTAAAACTCTCTTAGTTCCAGACTGGAGGATCAAAAATGTGACAGCAATTTTCAAAACAGTACTGGAGGTCTAAAAAGCTGTGAATATCAAGTAAACTCAGTATCTGTACCAAAAAATGCTGTCAAAACTATAATAAAGAGTCAAACTAGTGGACAAATGAGTAAATATGACACCTTGGAGATTAGGCTGCTGCTATAAACACCCCAGCTACCTGAATCAAACAAAAAAACATGCATAATGCAGCTCTATCTAGTATAAGCTACCTGGATGTTACACTGGCATGAAGCTGGTTAGGAAGCTTACTAAACAAAGGTACCAAATGAAATGAAGCTGCCAAGGGATAAAGTGCTGTTAAAAGACAAGAACAGAAGGTGGGAAGAAATGTTCATACATGAAAGGAGCAAAGTCCTAAAATAATCTGTGCTTGGTGACCAGTACTAAACATATCAATAAACGACCTGATGTGATAAGGTTTGCTGATAGTTTATTTGCAGTAGTAAAGACTAGACTTACTGTTAAGAGTTGCAAAAAAACAGAATTTTTATGTACATAATAATGGGCTTTGCTGGTACTACTCGATTTGTTTACCATTTAAGAAGTGGTAAAATAGATGGAAATTCAGCCATAAACAGGTAAGGTGGAAGAAAGACATAGTAAAGGTGTACAGAATGATGACTTCCATGATTTTGCACCAATTCCTTATCCACTGAGTGGTCCATCCATCAAATCCATTTTTCTCCAGTTTAGAGATAAGGATGTGCAAGACAGTGTAAAATCCTTTGCACAAGTCCAGGTAGATGATGTCTGTTGCTCAGACACCCTCATCCACCAATGCTATCAACCTGTCACAGAAGGCCTAAAAATTTGTCAGGCACAGTTAGCCCTTAGTAAAGCCATGTTGGCTGTCACCAATCACTGCCTTATTTCCGATGTGCCTTAGCATAGTTTCCAGGAGAATGTGCTCCATGATCTTGCCAGGCACCAAAGCAAGACCAACTGGCCTGTAGTTCCACAGTTTTTTCCTGTTTAAAAAATGGGTGTTATATTTCCCCTTTTCCAGTCAGTGCGAACTGCACTGGACTGCCATGACAACAATCATTATCTTTTCCCTCAGTCATCCATATAAAACACATAGCAGGGTGATTTTTAATTCTTTGATTTTGGTAGAAAAATAAGCTGAAAGCAGCTCAAATAACTCCCCTTGTAAGACCCCAAAATGCATTTTGTTTCACTAAAAAAAAAAGGGAATGAAGAGTGCTTTTGAAAAATTACAGTCCTTCTACAACAGTTTCAGCCAACAAATGGAACTGTCAGTCCCAATTTAAAACTATGACAGGTGGTTGTCCAAGTTATAGGTTACCAAATCAGTTATAGGCAAGCAGGTCTTTGCAAACAGAGTAGTCTTTAATTTCTGATTTTTGCTTTTGCTGCTGTCTCTCACTCCTCGATATGAAAGTTATGTTCTTTTTTTCAATCTACACACACAATTCCTGTTACCCTGCCCACACTGCTGAATTTAGCATGCTGTGTGAGTACAGAGCCAATTCTGTACAGGCATTCAGGACAACCATGGTGCAATGGTGAAGATTTATCATGTACAACTGCTCCACAGGAGAAGTCAGTACCAAGGATGAAGCCAGTTAAAGGCACGCAAAAAGTTTGGTAAAGACAAGCTGGCAGCGCCTCAACTATCTGTCATCATAGAAACAAAGCTGTTTTAACTTTTGCCAGAAAAAGCTAATGAATGGGAATTTACTGCCAATGCAGGATGTCTGAAGCCACATACTGAACAGGAATAAGTTATCGCTGTTACGGTCTGACTTTCCTTTCCTGATTTCTCATGACAATGAAGGAAAAGGTTTTCACAATGAAGAGTTTAATTAAAGCCTTCTTCTTTATACACCCTTACTTTGGGGACAGAAGGTAGTTATACAGAAACTAACATTAAATCAACAAAATGAGCAACTGCATTTCTTAACTCTTTAAAGAGCAACTGCTGAATCTAAAGGCAAAACTGGTCCAGTCTTGTCATACTGCAGCCAGTTCTGCTGAGAGGCCTAAGAAGAGAAACTAAAAGCTAGTCTTCTGTATGAGGAAATGAGCTAGGAAACTTTGTTGACAGCAGGACCACAAAGCTACAAGTAAATGTCTGCTTTTGAAATTAAAATATCAAAAATACATACATTAATGAGATCCTGCAGGGTCAAGAGTGAATGCACTACCAATTTGCACACACAGGCAGTGAGATTTCACAAAAAAAAATATGGTTTTTCCCCTTAGAATCCATTCTGTTGGGAAAGCAGACATTTCTATTAATGCATTTAATCTTGTGTTTTGTGATATTTAAATGAATTACTGTTTTGACATGCTACGTTTGGCTAGAAAGTAAAATCCCAGAACAGTGATGGTTACCATTGTACTCTGGCATGCCTAAGACAATGAAACCCAGCTGAAGAAATGTGATTGCAATGACATATGCTATCTGATCTATTAAATTCGACACAGATATAGCTTGTGTTTGGGAAAAAGAGAAATCTCATTCAATGGCCTCAGTGTTCTTTTCTTTAGAATACCAACCTGCTAAAGAAAGCAGAAGGAAAGAACTGATCTCAGCAAAGATAAGGTTTTGGAGGAGCTACTCAGGGGTGTTAAGCACAATATTTTGAATCAAGTCATAGCATCTCTGACTCAAAGCTTGAGGAAAAGAGGCAACAGCATAGTGACCTAAATTAAGAAGGTAATCTGCGCCTTGGTTCCTGAACACCAGTTATTCAGGAGCACATTTCCATGTTCACATAATAAACCAGGAACTTAAACCATGGTGCTATACACCCCCAGGGAGTCCTCCCACCACAGTCAGCTACTGACTATCCAAGGTGAAAGACTTCTGCTCAGTCTTCACCAGGCATGCTGGTTTGAATTTTAAATTTTCTTGCTGGCAATAACATAATTGGAACCAATGTGTTTCCATAAAAGGTATTAATTTCAACAAATCAGTGTCTTCCAGCAAGAAACAATTTGCTGAAAAGTTTTTGGTCAGCTCGTCTGACAAATTAGTTGACTTAATATCAGGGAGCATTTCTCAATAATGACTTAAGATTAAGTACTCTTAACTGTTCTGGAGCCCCCCTTTGTTACATTCCATACAAACACACACACACTGAAACCACAGACATGTGAACGCAGTCCTGCTGAGATGTTCAGTCCTATCTTGGCCTGCAAGACTGAATCTAAATTATCCCCTGAAACTTTTCAACTTTGCTGTAAACTTTGTTTGTACTTCTGGGAATTAATAAACACGGGTCATGATTTACCACCCTGTGGGTTTTGCAGACTGGTGGTGAATGAATGAGGTGTATCATTGATGATAGGCAGCCGTGAAGGTTTCTTTGAAAAGGTCTTTTATCCCAAAGCATATTTACCAACCATCACCAGACTTTTTTGTTTCCCAGATGCATAAGAACACTAAAGTGAAGGTCAGGTTGGAAGGAACTTGAGATGGAATCTGACCTGGCATAAAACTTTGAGAAGATTAAAGGCAGCCTTAGTTCAGTTTTCCCAAGTATGATTAGAAGGAGTCTAGTAGGAATTCTGTCTGGTTTTGCAATACAGTTGCAATTATGAGTTTATACACTTCCAATAAAATGAGTCTCTCATGCTCAGAATTAATATTTCTGCATTATTTGTAGCTTTTCAAAGGCCTTCTCTTTCACCTGTGTGGTTCTAACCCATTATCACGGACAGGGCAGCAGAAAAGTGAAACCCGCTAGTCGCCATATCAAGATGAATCCAATACTGTCTTCTTCTGATATGGTATTTCTCATAAATAAGGGAAAATTGTCATAAATAAGGGGAAATTTCTTAAAAACCTAATCTCTGATATGAGAGAAGAGTAGGCAGTTGAAAAGGCTATTTATGGTTTGTTAATTCTAAATACAGTATGCACTGATCTCAGTTTAATTTGTTTAAATATAAGTAAAGATGTTTTAATGGCCCCAACCCATGGAAGTGTCCCAAAACTGTCAGTCAGCCAGCAGTACTTAAAAGGCCAGGCCATCAGTCAGAAACAATCACATGAATACGTCCGTTCACAATATTTAGTTCACAGAATTCCTCAATTAGTAAAGTGCTTTGGTACTGATTTAAGATATTTCAGGAGATTTTTCCTAATAACATGTTTTATAAAGCTTCCAAACTATACTTTCCTTAAAGAGAGCATACCTTTAGCAAGAATAACTGCATTGCATACCTGAAAGACAGCAAATCCCATTCCTTCTGCTGACACTGTAAGTGTCATTGATTGTGCAGGGGCAATCTGAAAGAAAGATGAGTAAACCAGTATTTTCAAAGTACTTTCAGTCAGCAGACTTTACAAAAGTATTCCTCATTTTCTACAGTACCTCCTTGCTCTGGAGCAGAAAACGGTTTCGAGTATCAATTGAAAATGTTTCTGGTATTTCCAAAGAAGGTGCTGTCACTGTTATATCCATTTCTGTTTTGCCTGCAGTAGTGAGAGCTGCAAATAGACTCAAGGCTTGCAGAGCCACCACTGTGTCCTGTCGAGAGAAACAAATCCTTTGGTATTAAATAGAAAAAGCCTGTGCAGTGTAAAGGCCATGCTTTGGGGAGCTCATGATCCCTGCATCAATCCATTTGTTGATTATGCTGGAGTATTCATGCAGCCATCTCCACATCTCTGTTGCGATTCCTGTGGAATGAAGGTGCCAGTACAGAAGAGAGATGGCAACACAGGATGAGAAGTTAGCTGCTCTGATATGATATGAAATATGAGCCAGCTAAGAAAGTTTTCCTCTTGTGCAAGGTATCTGGAAGACTTGACAAGCTGATAGACACAACAGTCAGAATTACACACTACACCAATAGTGAACAAAAAAACAAACAAGAATATATCTCTGATCTATATTATAGATCTAGGAAGCTATAAGATCTTTTTGGAGAATATGTTTTTAATCATTCAAAAGCAGAAATATACCTAAGTTCCAGAAACCAAGGAATACCTTGAAGCACTTTTTCCAAGTCTTTACAATTATATTTTTTGTATTTATATTTCTTGCACTAAATTCAGAGAGAGTTCGAGATATCTAGAAATGTTATCTGCCATAGCTGAAGTTGACTCTAGAGCTCTTCCACATCCTAGACTCAAATGACTCTCAGAAACACACCTGGAAATCAGGAGGGCTACAAACTACCTACAGAGAAGATAAATATTCTCCTTGGCTGCTCTAAAGCAGAAGGCACACCTAAGGCTCTTCACCAGGCAACACTCACAGCTGAGGTGCACAGCTCAGCATGACAATACACAACCTGAAAAGTTAGGGAATATGGTTTCAAGTCAGACTCAGAGGCCTCTCTTGCCCAGCAACACAGGCTTTGCAGAATTTGTTACTTCTCTCTATCATTTAAATCTACATTCATGTATGTGCTATTTTTTGTATTAATTGTATTCCTCTATATATATGAAATATGTACATTTGTGTCCAAACAGTAAAGGCATTATAAAGCAAAATATACTGATTACAAATTCATAGTAAGATATATCACGTATACAAATTCTAGTGAATTATCAAATTCTAACTTACAAAGCATCACACATGCAACCGATTACTTTCCTCCTTATTGTTTAACAATATATTAAGTTTCTAATGTAATAAATTCATGGAAGGATATTTTTTAAAGTAATCTTAGAAGCTGACAAAAACTATGGGGTCATTTCTACAAATTTTAAAAAGTATCTATTGAGACACTAGAGTAATTTTGAAATCAAAACAGTTTAGAGTATGGAAGAACAAAAGGATTAAATTAAATTCTTAATTTCAGCCTCAGAGGTAAATGGTACATTGCTGAATTTTCAAACTCCCCAGGAAAAAGAAGGTTTCCAGAGAAGAGAGAAAAGCTTTTTCAACTCATTCAGTGCCTCGAACAACCTCTTCAAATAGTAAGAAAGAATTAACACATCAGGAAAATCCTAATACCTCAGGGAAACCAGGCTGGTTCTTAAATTGCATTTTACTTAGTAGAACTCATTTCTCTCAGATTAATACCAACAAACTTTTGAAAATAATGAAGGATAGCCTGTACAGCTTGGTACTAAGCAGAGTGATGAACTGTGACATTTCACTGTGACCAGCATTTGTAGCTAATTTAAAAGCTAGTTTAAACTAATGCAATCCAAGTTACTATCTAATTCTTTTGGATGCCAGCATCGCTTACAAGATGTGGCTTCAATAACATGGAAAACTCCTGGAGATAATGAAGATCTTCCAGATTTCACGGTCCATCAAAAATCTGCACAATAATGAGGACAAAGTAAATTACTGAGTTAAGACCAACTGCCAACTGAGGCACTAGGCTAGGCTGTTTCTCTAAAACCTACTGCCCTTAGTTAAAGGCTTAGTTTCAGGAGTTTGAGGACCTGCACATGGAAAGAATAGAAAGAGGTTTCTCTCCTTGGAAAGAAAGTAAGCATGGATATTTATTATATTATTTGGAAAATATGTTTGAATACTTTTCTATGGGTATCACTGCTTCTTAATTTAAGATGTTTTATTATTAATATTTTATATAACAAGGTCTCCCTCTGATTGTCTTTTTCTTAGACTTGCCAAAAGTACTAAAACTGGTAGTCCAGGTTTAAGATTCCAGTATCACAAAGAATGCAAGCTTGTACATAACCAAGGCTGTTACAGCAAAACAAAATTCAGTAATTATTATGTAAAAAATAGTCCTTTTTTTCCTTTCCTTTTTTTTTTCTTTTAATATGCATTGCTTGTTTAGGAAAGTATAACAAAGCCCCTTACGGCAAGATATTACCTGAGTAGATGAAAATCCCCCAAGGTGATTTCTTTGATGACTTAACCATTTCATAATAGGGATCCCCTCTGCTAATCTGTCTTGATGAAAGTGAGAGAGCAGAGCATATGCCGCAAGTTCAATATCAATGGACCGTGACTGCCATGAGTCAGAAATTTCAGAAGCAGGTGTTATCCAGAAACGAAATTCACCTGCAAAAAGAACCAATAATAACCTCAGATTCACAGATTGAAGTCTTAGGATTTCTGTGAAAGACTTAGGGGAGTCCTCTTCAGTAATGCTTACATATGAGATCTAGAAAGGTTGCATGAAATTGTGTTAATGTTTAGGCCTGTGTCCCATAAAGGACTGACTTAAGCACTTCCTCAGCAGTGCCTGAATCTATATACAAAAAAAGCTGGAGTCCAAATAGTCACTCCCGCTGATTTCAGTGAACTTTACATTGATCCTTTCATTGTCAGCCTAAAGTACTCACATAAAGGAGTCCTAGTGAAAACCCCACCTTGTTGTTTGAGTGCTCCTTTCTCTTCAGGACCAGAGAAGGCACCTCAGGCAGCAGAGCTGCTCACTAGACTCGTTCTTGAGTGAAGCCTTCCCAAAAGAGTGACTTCTTCCCTTCCCAAAAGTGACTGTCCAAAAGGTCTAACTCAGTAAACGCAGAGGGATGCTCAAGAGGCTCCGTTACCAGGCTACAACATTAATTCCTTTGAATTTTTCAAGAGGTGAGTTACTACTATGAGCCAAAAATTTTCATTTCTTATACTCAATATAGTCTATTCTTCCCCAAAACTAGGAAAATAAATTCAGCTGTGCTAAACTTGAAAGAGGTTAAACAGAATGAGATGGTGGGTGCCCAGAGAAAGTGCAACAGACCTCTGTACTGCCTTACAGAAAGTTCAATACTTTACCTCCATTTCAATACTGATTCTAACTAATTGTGCCCCAATACCCTCCTGATCTCTCCCAACCACTTCGGAATAGCTAATTTCATCCAAGTATCTCTCTTTAACCAGGCTGATCTTACAAGTGTGCATAATAACACAGGAAAACTGACAAGTCATGTTCAACAGCATCATTGTTCTCCTACCACGAACATGGTAACTGAGACTGAAAGCTTTGTTGTGAGTTGTCATTCATTTATGGACACTTTTCATTACAGCTGTCTTGGAACTTCTTAGATTATTCTCTATATCAAACTCAAAACAGACTTGAGTTCTATAGGCAGCTGTCAATATATGATAGGTATTTTTAAATGTGACAAAAATCCACCTATAGAACTGTGTAAGATAGTTGTGCAATACCTTGGTGTTCTGCTCTCTCGTTCAGCATATTCAGTGCTTCTTTCGCTTTTGTACTTTTTGCCCAGGACAATGCATATGTCACAAGTGCCAAAGTGTAATTATCTGAAATACCTTCTTCTAATTTATCTTCTAGAAAGTTTGTAGCAGTCTTGATGGCATAAGCATGCTGGAAATGAAGATCATGTTGAAGAATGTGAATAAAATATATATTGAAATACTTAAATGTAAAAGAAAAATTTGTACAGAAACAGAAAAATTACTAGCACCAAACCACCACCAAGAAATACTGAAAAATCTCTGTTTCAGAGTTACAGACACAAACCTCAAAGGTTAGCTTTTTGATCTAGCACCACCTTTTATGAACATAAGTAATTTCAATGAAATCAACTGGAATGACTTAACATCTCTAAGACTAGTTCCTCCCATAAATATCTCTGTAAGTTCTTGGACTAAAGCCATGGCAATATTCTGGCTAAAAGCCTTGATAACTGCCTTTAGATTTTGCAAAGGCACATAAAATTGAGGGGCTTAACAGCAAAATTTTGGATCGCTTTGGGTAGGTAAGGGATGTTTAACAAAGTAAGGTTACATTTTGTCTCTGTTCACTTATCCCTCTATGTCTTTAAACTACCAAGTGTTTGCTAGGTACTACAACAATTTATGAATTTTTCCTGTAATTATGAATTATATTTATGAATTCCAATACCTGTTTATCTGGGAACCCTAGGAGGGATGACATGATGTAAGCTGTGAGAGTAATTGGATTATTGGTGCCTCCTTGAAGATCACTGTGTAACACTTTCCCAGGCTCATGAAACTCTCCATTTAATTTCTGATGACGGACAATCCATTTAGCTGTATCCATGAGCACATCTTCATCAATATCTATGAACGGACGAGCTTGAAGGAAACATCTTAATACAAAAGCTGATAACCTTGGGGAAAAGGTTAACCAAATATGACAAAATTAGCCAGGTATTACAGCTTTATTACAGTTTAAGATGATGTAAGAATACCGTAAAGCATAAGGTGTTCTACACACACCTCCCAAACAGAGAAAAATATATGCCTCACCCAGATAAGCAAGTAGACTAAGTTTAATCCACCAAAAATGAAGATATGCTCTTGTTCCTAAAGATCACCCCTTCTGCAGCTGCTATGTGTCAAAAATCCAAGTCTGCCAGCACATGTATATCTGTATTCAAATGTTGCTCTCCTGCCTTCTGCTGCTAGGCAAATATTATAGTTTACAAAGCAATGCAGTTATGAGTGTGATATTAATTACCATCATTATCCCTGTAACGATAGCCTTGAAACAATCTTTGTTGTTTTATTTTAATAATTTCAGGTTATCCTTCGATTCCCTTCTTTCCAGATGTGCATTCATGTAACCTGTCACTGTACTGTTTAAGCACTAGAGTTGCTAGTACAGATGAATTACCTTCATTTTCCAATCCATCTATACTGAGTCAAAGACAAACCCCTCTAATGTCAATGAAAGATACCCAGTGACTCCAGAAGCAGTGTTTCAGTCAGTGGCTGAGGATGGTTCTATTTAAAGTCAGAAGCATGTACTGAAATATATAAGTATATTTAAACTAACTTGACATGAGTTAGCTGAATAAAGTGCTGGAACTTGTCTCCATTATCTATCTAGCTTCCATGACTAGGGTCTCCATGCTTCTTGGAGCAAAACTCAGCGCTGAAATGACTTTTTCAGCTGTTTTTACAGTCTCAATAAAAGGAAATGTGAGAGAGGTAAGTAGGACAAATTTTTATCGCTACTAACTC
This sequence comes from Pipra filicauda, assembly GCF_003945595.2. Taxonomy (NCBI): domain Eukaryota; kingdom Metazoa; phylum Chordata; class Aves; order Passeriformes; family Pipridae; genus Pipra; species Pipra filicauda. The sequence continues at coordinate 599,350 of NW_024104560.1, read as the reverse complement.
TATTCACCCCCTAGGAAATGTCTCCATCAGTCTTCAGCTTCCTGTATGGAGATAACTGAAAATCTATTTGAAGCAGTGATGATCACATAGCCCTAAATGGTTCCTGTCAACTGCAAGAATAAGTAATTTAATTGTTATTCTTCATTCCTTTCAGGAAAGCAACAGAAAAACTCTCAGACCAGACTATTCCCCTGGTTAAAATAATTCATCAGTCATTTTTTTGCAAAATTAAAAAGCTTTACACTAATAATGGCTTTCACAGTATGTTACCCAGCAAGAAAGACTTTAGAGTTGGCCTAAACACCTAATGAAAACCAGGCAGAAGGCTAATACGGCTGGAAATTTTTACCAGCTTCACAAAAAATTTTGAGACACAGGAAAAATATCTGAAACGCTAAAATTCCACAATGATTCTGGCAGAACTACTTACCATGTGCTCCCAGAGGGATCTTCATTTCCAAAGGCACTAAAAGAGCCATCATCCCTCTGGAAAAGCAGCTCTCTTTGGTAGCCTGAAGTGGAAAAGTAGAGACTAGTATTGAACACTCATGCGGTTTCCAGCACAAACTGCTGATGTGAAGCAAGGCACTTTCTAAGGCTGAGAAGGGCAGAACTTAAGCTTGTATTTCCTAAAAAAATTCCCAAATATGCAGGAACACACAAAGCCATGTAGAAGATGATGAGAAAGTGGGCAGTAATAACACAAAGGATCCATCTACAAAAGCAGAACCATAAACTCCTGCTGCTCTTCATCTGCCACCCAAACATGACAGTGGTGCAGAGAGACATGCTCCCAACATACTCAGGTGTTCCAGTGAGAGCAGAGCAGAGTAGCAGCTAGGGTTCAGTGCTTCATCATCCTGGGGAGCTGGAGTTGCACACCTACAGAAATGCTCTATCTTTCCAGCAAAACGTATTTTCCAACTGGAAGGGCAAGGCTACACGTGCTGCTGAAAACTAGGTCCTTCAGCAGCTGGCTTTTGCCAATCAAATGACAAGCTATCAGAAAAAGCATGCTGGAAAAGGCTGTTCTGAAATGAGTGAAAAATGCCAAAAGACCTGAAGATCCTGAAATCCTGAGAAGCAAGCATTTAAAATGTATCCCAAGATTTTTCAGTATCCGGAACAAATGCAGCTTTCTCCTGACTGTGGAACATCCATTATAAAAGGGTTTCAAGGGCTCACCAGCTGCTCAAAACCACCAGCAGCATCCTTACTCAATAGCTGACTTCAGTACAAAATCAATGTTCATTAACACTAAAAATTACTTATTGTAGCTTCTGATATCTAAAGCCTTTCTTCCATTAAATTTTGCCTGCCACTTGTGTATCTGGAACAATAATGATATCTATAGCATTTCACATGACATCTTTTCTTCTTTCCCCCCCACTTCATGTTTTCCCTTGGCTTTGCTATTTTAGCTATTATAATTAGGAAAGTATATTCATTAGTCTAAAACATGATATAGACACAATACAGAATCAGACAGGCAGAAAGAAAACTCTCAGGCAACATCAGTAAGTCCTACATGAATGAATTTATGAATACGTCCCGTGAGGTGCATCCAGCTACAACTGTTCTCCTGTAAAATGTTCCTTGCTTTCACGGATAAAGGATTAATCATCCATTTACATACTATCCTGACTATAGATACACAGTGAGTGAACCATGGCCTTAATCACTAAGGAACAAATGGTTTGGTCCCTCAATCTGAGTTTCGGTGTAAAACCAAATCCTAGTCATGGTCTCTCTGTAACAGAAGAGAGATATAGAGGTGCGAATCTGAACTGCTACAGTTTTCTTGGGCACGCTCCCATGTAATCTCAGTAGCATCAAAGTTAGCTTTTGACTCTTTAGAAGAGTTTGCAATTGAAATTTTCACTTAAATATAGGGGGGTTGTAATGTATTTAGCATTACAGTGGCTAATTACATGACTAAAACTGGTGGAGCTTTCCCATACAGACACACCTGTCACCTCAGCTAATGATATTGAGTAAAGCACTCTTAAATGGAAGGAAAAAAAAGAAGGAATGAGTGGCATTTGTCACCAAAGAAAACAAAAGTCACTGTCAAAGTTTAAGCATCAAAATAATGTTCTATGAGGAGCACAAATTTATGTATATATACAAGTAGATTGCTTCCTCTTCAGAAATATCTGAAGAGGCCTGAAAACAAGGTCTTCTGCTTCTTTGCAGAACTGGCCAGCAATAAGTATTATAATCACCACCCCCCTGGTAGTGTAAAAGCACTAAACTAAGACCAATAGCCTGCTTAACTAAGACTGCTGAGGAGCAAACAGGGGATAAATTTATCCCAGAATTTAAGATTGGGAGCAACCAGAAAGATCAGAACCAGAGGGAGGACAGAGAGATCATTCAGCTATTTCCTACAGTCTGTGTGCTTTTGTCTCAATGCCAACCCCGTTGCAGTCACGCAAGTCTCTAAACATGAGCATATCCAACGTGGGGAAGGCTGCAGAAAACGCTAGAATGGGAGACCTGGAGCCTGTGAACCACCGCGTTCATTCCAACGGACACTCCATCAGACACGAAAAATGATACTTCAAATGTCAACATGCACAAGTGGAAAGGCAAGGAAAAGAAGGATCCTATTATGAAGATGTACACTAGTACTCCCAGAGGACTGGCTGGAACCCAGGAGATGTAGGAGGCTCACTGAGCAAGACTGAAAGAGGACTGCATCAGGATGGAAAGGACTTCAGAAATATGTGAAAGACTAAAGGGTCTCACATTTCAAACAGCTTGGAAATACTGCTCAAACCCGTTATTTTTCTGGGTCTAATAAAAAAGTTTTCAGACCAACCAGGAATTTTTTCATTTCAGAAGTGATTTAAAGATGGGACCTGTCATTACCACAATTAAAGAAATATGTTTGAAAGGCAACTTTTCTCTGGCTTTGCCTTTGTTCTAGGTAAATAAAACTCCTATAAGATCATATAGCAGTCTCTTCTAGTTATATGATCCCTTCCTCTCACAAGCCTTTAGCCTTAAAATTAATTACATTTACTACAGATTCTGAAGTCACTTTTTCAAATGCTTGGTGAATTATGATGTGAAAAAGTCTGTTTTAAATTAAACTTCATGATAATCCTTTAAAAAACTGAGTTTAGAAAAATTACATCTTAGACTAAAGATAAATTTCAACTTCAAGATTACACTTTTTTAAAGTCAGTGCAACAACTGAAATAAATTGTTAAAATAAAGCAAAACCAAACCAAACCAAAACAAAAAAACCCATCAGAGTATTTTTTAGATTGTGGTTCCTTTCTATATTAAGGTTACAAATATTTCAGCAGACTTGCTGTTTTGGCTATTATGGTGTTGAAAAACATGTACATCAATCCAAAGCCTCAGGAAGAAGTTAAGAAACACAACACTTGGTACGTAAGTGACATTTAAACCTATAATTTTGACTTGCTTTGAAACAGCTTTAATAAATCGGCTATTGGAAAACTTCAGAAAGTTATGGTACTAAAGCTAAAGCTTAAAAGAGTGATAGACTGCTTACAAACTTCAGAGTAGTTGTTTACAAAATCTCTTCCTTCCCAACATACTTTTCAACTAAACCATGTAGGAGGAAGGATTTTAAAAAAATTTTAAAAGGGTTTAAAAAAAAAAAATCATTTAACTGCTTTGACAGAAAACTGGAATCTTGATGAAAGGAAAATTTATTTTTAGCTGTGCCTTTTCCAAGGGAAATGTCAACAACTTTAAAAAATCAAACAAAAAATACTTGCAGAGAGTAAATAAAAACTGAAATTGTCATCACAATGCCTTAGTAGGGGTGTAGCTCACATGGGGATGGTCTCATTGCTCTCTGTGAACCAGGCTCTCAGCGTGGAGACTGACAGGTGGTGAGTGTGGTGCATCACAGTTGGATGCTGTCTGATCCAAAAGGCATAGAGAAGCACAGAGCAACTATGTTCTCCACATTTTGTGATGCCCTGGAGTATCTCCCGATTAAAATATACAACAGTTCCCAACTATACTGTTCCAGCTTTTGATTTCCAGCACAGAGTTCACTTCTGAGCAAGTCTAAAACATTGAGGAATCAAAGTCAGCCACCAGAGCAAATGCCACTCCTTGAGCTCTACAAGGACATGTCAGGATCAGGGTGGCGTCACCGAAGACAGATACACAGATGGGATGAATACAGTTCACTCTGCTCACTGACTAATTTTCAACCTCCGTGCCTCAGGCAGTAATCAGTAATGTTTGCTCACACGTAGTTTTATCAAATGAGAAATAACCACCATCTAGGAAATCTGAAAAAAAAGCAATTATATAAAAACATGGTTTTTTGTGAGCAAACATGCTGTTGTAAACAAAAAAATTTGCTGTCTACTTCTGTCAGCCCAGAAAAAAGAGGAAAAGAACGAAAAAGTGGGCTTTTCTTCCAGTTCTCATCTCACCAGAAGAGCAATATTTCAAACATTAAATGCAGAGTCACAGATACCTTTCTACTAGTAAGAGTTCTTAGAAATCTACCATCTTTCTTTTACACATACAGACCTTTTCTCATAAATGATACAGCTTTTGATCTAATATCCTCTCTCAGCTGCCTGGTTTTAGTCAGGTATTGCAAAACATAAACATTCGGAGCAAAGTTGATCATATTCTGTTCACCGCAGCCATAAGGCATCTTAATCAATGATGACAAACCGTTGATAGAAGGTCCAAGTAAATCACCTGAAAGATAAAATTTAATCAAAATTAATTAAAGTTTACTGCAAATAAATGCATATCTCACACATAAAGGGTAGTGAAATCTATGCTGGGAGAAAATATGATGTATTAGGAATGTTTCTTCTAAACACCACTAACCAGGCACAAAAAATAGTTACTCTTCTCATTGACTTTATGCCCACTGACCCAGATCCCTACAGACCTTTCCAACCACAGAGTAATTTCAAATTCACCTACAGTTATCAAAGCCCAAGTGTCACAGGAAACAATTATCAGTCAGGTTATAGGTTTTATTCTGCAGATAGTAGAATTAAAACAGGATACTAGCAAACTTGGCAGGACCTCCCCTGATTAAAATCCAACTCTCTAACTCTGAAAATACCATACAAACAGCATAATATCATAAATTAATTAAAGGAATAAAACAGTCCATCCATAATGTCTTCTGAAATTTAGTCTAATGCATGACGGTAAATTCCTTTGAACTAATGATTCAACCTATTAATACTGCAATTAAATAAAAATTAATGCCATTCCCTAAAGATGGAAACAGAATAAGGTAATTCTTACCAACAGCAGTGATCTGCACTCTCTCACTGTCACTTACAACGTCAGAAGGAAAAGTGAAATCCAAAGCTTTTGACACTGATTGTCGCTTATTCCCAGTCAAATCCAAAAGAACTGTCTGAGAATATGTTTGTTCCAATCCTTCAGCCTATCAAGATAAAGATAGGATTATTGTAATTTCAATCAGTTTATCGCTTTTAGGACAGAAGTTCTGTGCTTACTGTACTGAAGGATCTAAAACACTGTCAGGTGTTTTGGGTTGCTTGCTAACACATCAAGAACCTGAGCTACTGGCCCAGCCAAACTGACACAGAGATGTTTTTCTCATAAAGACCCACCTCCACTATTTGCATTTCAAGCCCATGTAGCAATTATAAAAATACACCTGCAAAGTCAGTGAGAGCATCTCTGATTCCAGTGAGCTCCATGCCAAGGCACAGGCAAGGCTGGAGGTGATGCCTTTCATGTTCGCTACAGTCCTACAGCTTGTACTGAGGGGTACAAGAAAGACTTAAACTGAAGTTAGGTACATGTCCATAAAGGTTTCATTTCCTCATGGATGCAAAATACCTTGAGAAAAATTGTCCTTGAAGTAGAGAAAATAAATGGTGTACTGGACTCTTATTCTCTTCTGCACAACAACTGAACTTCAACAGAAAGGGTAGTAAGTGGCTCTACCTGAAAACAGCTCACAACCCTACAGGGAAGTGGTTTTAAGCAGTCTAAGGAGAGGCTGAGACAGCTGCCTCTGTTCAATCTGGAGAAGAAAAGGCTCAGGGGGATCCCATCAACGTGTATCAATACCTGACGGGAGGGCGTAAACAAGATGGAGCCAGGCTCTTCTTAGTGGTGCCCAGTAGCAGAAAGGAGGCAATGCACAGGAAATAAAGGGATTTCCTCTGTGCCAGTGTTAAAACACTAGAATGAGCTGCCCAGAGAGGCTGTGAAGGGGCTGTTCTTGGGGATATTAAAAACCTGACTGTACAGGATTCTGAGTATCCTGCTGTAGTTGATCCTGCCCTGAGCAGGAAGGTTGGACTAGTCTCTTCCAACCTCAACCATTTTCTGATTCTATGATATTAAGCATTCATTCTAGGATGAGATGTACAAATGTCTACTACCTTCCACTGAAATGGAGCCTAACATGAATCAGACCTTAACATCCTAAATTAAGCAAGTCTTATCAGTTTCTGGTTTATCAGAAAGCCTGGAGGCTAAAAATCCAGCACCAGTACCAAAATACAGAGATGTTCATATAAAATAGGCTTTGAACAAAAGCCAAGTGTATGGTAAGATGGATTGTATTTATCCGTAACACAGTTACTAGGTCCACTCTCCACAGATTATTAAGCTAGCTGTAGCACCAGGCATTCACTGATGCACAAATACATTTGACCTTGCTTTCAGAAGCACTGGACTAAATATGTGTTGTAGAACAGATCTACGTGTCAATTCCTGGAAGGGGATCTGAAGAATTTTAAAGGAGAAATTATTTTAAAATACGTGTTTTCTACCTAAAGCCACCTGACACCAAACCAACCTCACAGAGCAAGAGGCAGACAAAGGTTTGCCTTTTTGCTGCACTTTGTTGCCTATTTCAAGGAACAATTTACTTCAGGAACAAGCCAAGCTGAAGACTGTTTACCTTTACTAAAACTTTCTGAATGATAGCATCAGAAGCAGCAGATGATATTGCTGTCACTTTGATGGGAATCTCTCCCAGTTGTTTTGGCTTGATTGGGAATTGAACAGTTTTGCCATCTTCACTTGGTACAGATATAGACTGTCGATTTTCTGTAGCATTTATTTCATTTGATGTTAGAATAATTTCAAAAGCATCATTCATATCCAGGATCACAGTAACCTGTAAATACAGTAATATTTGCAATACAAAGTGTTAATTTTGAAAAGCTGCTTTCATAAACTGCCACCTGTTTTGTGTATAGAGAAACAGCTTTATGGTCTGTCCACTAAAGGAAATACTCTAGCTCTCACAAAAGAAAGAGCTGGTCTCTACCACTGATGAAGACCCTGCAGTATCTAGTAACATTCAAAGATAAAGAGACTGTTATTTTACCTCAGCTTCTTCTTTCAAATAATTAAAGATGTTCACTTCCAAAATGAACTGCTCTCCTCTGATGATGGAGTATGGAAGGTTCAGGAAAATGAAAAAAGGTTGAAAAGCTTCTAGCTGCAAAACAAAATCAGCACTGAGCCCCAACAATCAGATACTAGCAAGAAAATTACTATACAACATATCTTCCAATCACTTTTAAATTCAGATGATAGAGTATGTTTCCTTGTAGTCTACAGCTGACTAAAGGTATTACTGCAGGGTTGAAACAGAAGGCAAAGAGGCTTCTGGTCATTAGCACCTTTGTGGGAACTCAGAGGCACCATTCAGATGAGAGCTGCTGACAGCTTTGCCAGGGCAAGGTCTCAACAAAGGCAACTGAATTAGAGCTAAGAGTCTCTCACCTGGCAAGTTTGGAAGTTGTGATCTGTCCTGAGATTGCATTAAGGTAAATGTGAATTGTTTTGAGTGCATAGGTAATGAATGATTAAGACTCTGTCAGTTGCCCTGTCTTTATGTCAATAGAGAAATGCATGCTGGAATACAAAATAACTAACTCTCCCAAATTTTATAATTCAATAACACCTTAGAATGATTTTTTTATTTTTTAATATTAACCTTGGCATAAGTTCTTTAGTCATATTTCTAAAAATACATATTTTCTTAATTAAAAGAAAAAACTGCAGAAATACACCAGCTAGCTGTTACTTTTATCTGTGAACAGAGGTTTTTGGAAGAAATCTTGGCTCTAAGAAGTCAGTGGTAAGCTCTCATCCAGTCGAATGGGATCAAAATTTCACTGTTTATGAACATCTGTACAGTAAGAATGACTGAGACATGAAATCCTTTATTACTGAAATGGCAACTAAAAATGGTTTTAATTTGGTTTTCATTAAAGAAATTCTTCCAAGTGTTTTGAGTTTCAGATCCAAAAACCCCGTAGCTTTTCTTTTCTAGCTAGTATCTATTCCAATGTGTTTTTTTTAAAGAAAACTTGTTTGCTAAAGCTCTCAGTGTCAAAAACTTCTTTAGATATTAGACTTTAGAGAAGTTCTGATGGAGATTTTTTGATTAGTTTCTAGTCAGGGTTTTCCCTATATACCTATTTTCTTTGTCTTTTTTGTTTTACTTTTCTTTAAAACTAAAATTTTACACTCAGGAATATTCCAGTATATTACAATAAAACACAACTGAGTAAAATTATCAACATTCTGTATAGTAGAAGTCAGAAAAGCCCAAGATGCATAGCAGTAAATGACATTAAGCATGCACATATCTCTTATTTATTTCCCCATTACACTTTCCATGTATTTCTTTTATTTGACTCTCTGTATGGTACTGATTAACATGTTTCGGCCATATGGAACTCTAAGCTCAATCTAAACATCCCAGCAAGGGTGACGTACTGAACAGTGCATGTGGGTGATTATAGCTAAATAATAATCTCAACATCTGTTCTACTTGCGGCCTTCTCAGATTTGAGGATGAGAGGCCAAGTGTGTATTTCCACACAGTTTAAACCAGAAAACTATTTTTCTTTCTTTCCCATCTCTGCCAAGCCAAGTGAAAGAAACAAGAATCATGATTCCAGTCTCAAAGGAGACTTAACCTCAAAATCCAGATCAGGCTCCAAATTCTGTGGTGGAGTTAAATCGGGATGTTCAAAGCACATGTTCTGTGTCTGGTATAGCAGCCAACTACAAAATCTGGATCTAGATCTCAGTTTGGATCTCAAAAGTTGCCCTTCCCCAAGAATTTGAGGGCATGAGAACTTAAAGTGGGTAAATGGCTGTCTCCAAGCTATGTTTGTGCTAGTCCAGGCATCAAGATGGAAATCTGTGATCCAGTACTGCAGTCTCAAACTTTCTAAATTTAGGTACTTAATTGGAGAATGGAGAGAGATAACTACTTTCAGAAGGTTACTCATAGTATGTAAAAGACTAGCTAAATGAGACTCGAAAAATTAATTCCTATTTTAAACAAGAGATTTCCTTGAACATAGAGTGAGCCTAGGACAACTGCACCTGTACTGCACTGGGAATCTCAGATTAGAGATCTAATCTGAGGAGTGCTGAATTTAGCTTAAATTGCTAAACTATGTGGACACTTGGAAGCACAAAAAGAGCCTCAGGAGACAGGAATTTGGCAGCAAGAAGCATCTCATCCCATGGCTACCTCTCAGTGTCCACTCTGCTCCTCAAGCAAAGGCATCCAAAATTTAGCACCTATGACAGAATCTCAGAATGGCTGGGTTGGAAGGGATATCTGGATAGCACCTAGTCCAATACCCTGCTAAAGCAGGTTTACCTAGAGCAGGTTGCACACATGTTTACTCCAAGACTGGTTTTGACAGATAAATGAAAGCAATTTAGTCTTTGAGCAATTCTTCCATTCTCCCTCCTGGGGTAAGTGTTAGCAGAGCAGCAGACAAAGTGCCTGTGCCATCCCAGCTAGTCTGTGCAAACCTCACTGTATGCCTTATCAGCTCATGGAACGCGCTCTGGGCAGAAAGTATGGAACACTGTCCTCAGGCAGTCATTGCCCCTTTCTGTATACGAAGATTCTGAAGTGGGCACATCCTGTAAGTACTCTAACAAAACAATTGCTCGAACAGAAACGAGTATCCAAATATCTGTGTGGATTTATATGAGCAGGAAGGGAAGGCAGATACAGTATCACATATGCCTTCAGTGATGACGTTTTCTTTACAGTTTGAATACACACGGCCTCTAAATCTCTTCATTAGTATAAGGAGATGGCTGATGTTAGACCTAAAATACAGCTGCCAGTAACAACCTACAGTGTTACAGCCTCAAAGGCAAACTGCGTAGCACTTTAGTACCTCCACTGGAGCTGCTGTCACTCCAAGCCCGCTGTTTTCAGACATCACAAAAGCACTGGCAACCCAGGATGTGATGGTATCAGGTACAATGACTTCCATTGTGGTTTCTGTGTCAGATCTGATGGCAGAAGGGGAGAGCAGACTTTCAAAACTATCCATTTACCAACATCAGTAAGTGGATACGTATTTTTAAAATGCATGAAAAACTAAGTCCAAATTCCTGGCAGGAAAAGCTGCTCATTATCTGTTTTTCATTTTCTAATCATTTAGAAATACTGTGATGGGAGCAAAATTATTTACAAAATTTAAATTATTTTAAATTACATGAATTGAAGGTAATTACACTGAATCACTTTACACGTAATCCGTTTTCACAGATTCTCTAAAACAAGCCCAGATGATGGTTGCTTCTGGAACTTCTCAGCTGTAGAAGAATACAAGATTTATGCTTCATAACACAGGTCAGATTTCACCATCATTTAACAGTTTGAACTGCTCATGGAATTACGTGCAGATAGCAACAGATTTCCCTTTCTGGGTTAATCACCATCTTCTTATGTACTGTAGAGAAAAAGGCTGGGTCTCCCTGTTCATTATCTCCCCATCTGTAAAAGCAGGAGAGTTCCTTTTGTCTTGGGGATTTTTATCTAGTTCTATTGAAACTCCTAGGCCTTCAGTCAGGCATAGTCCTCCTTTGTGCAGTTGCACATCTCATTTTTTGGTTCTCCAATCTCACTTGAGGCCTCTAGGTGGTAGCAGAATATAAATACTACTACATCGTTAAGTAGTGTTTTTCAGCATCAGTGCAGAATGCTACTAAAACCCACAAAATAACAATGGCAAATGCAAATCAGTTTCCATTTGCTTCTAATCTTATACCTAGTTTTAGTGTCGATCCAAAGCCAAGTCTCTGGAAAATGTGTCCTCACATAGAGATTGCTGAAATCAGGAGGTCCATTTTTAGATACTGGCATATCATCACCAAAACCATCTTCTATAGGTATCATTCCACCATCTACAAAATAAAAAACACTGTCCTACCTACAAATACCTATATTTAGAAAAACCAAATTAATGCAGTTAAGAAAATTCAAATTAAAACAGTGTTTGGAGTATAATCTATAGCTTTGTTATATAGGATAAGACTACTCTGGCACTAGGACATTTCTTTTCTTGGGGTTTTGTTTGTCTTTTATTTTTTTTTAAGAATAAAAAACTTTCATGCAAACTTAAATTTCTACATGGCCCTTCTGGAGTGGTTACGAAACTGGTGCAATTTGACTATACCTTTGCAAAATATATCAACTGGAACTGCAAATAAAAACTCCATTCACCCTCAAGCCTTTAAGTGTCACTCAGGACAGCAACAAAAAGGAAGTTTTTAAAACACTAATTGTATGCATTTGTAAATCTTGAACTTTTGAATGGTTTGCAAGGCTGGATGTAGCCTGTATGCAGTACAGTAAAACATAATAGGAGCCCTAACCCATGTATCTCCTTCCCACTCAGTAAATTAGATTTGAATACATTTATTTTATTACTTACAAAGAAAATGTTCCTTATCTTCCTCAAGAATTGCATCAGTTGATACCCAAAGGCTGCATTTCTGGATAAAATTTATACAGTATATCTCAATACAGGACATTAAGGACATCAACAGTGCTTATCTATTTTCTTTTCCTTTCTTTCTATGTAAATAAAGTCATAAAGTAATCATAGAACTAAAGCAAGTAATATACAGGAACTAATAAAACAGAGATCATATAAATCTGAATGACTGAAAACTTTTCAAAGGGAAGATTCTGTCAAGCATAAAGCAATATGTATTTATGGAAGTATAAACATATTTACTTGCATTCAGAGTATTTACATATTAACAAATTTCACAATTCAAAACCCATATAAGCCATGGAAACAGTACACCGTCTACAGTTCCAAACTTAAAAAAGTACATTTTCTTCTAGCAAGTGATGTGCAAATCACTAAGCAGTTAAAAAAAGCCAGGTTATAATGTAAAAAAAGAAGTACCTGAAATACACCAAAAGAACCTCTGACCAGGGGAAAATACTGCACTGTGCTGTATAAATTGAGCTCATGGAGGACCTAAAACAAAAAACACCAAAATCATTCAGAGTGAATGCAAACTCACATTTTTCAAAACTTTCACTGTTGTAGATGCTCTTTCGTAGGAGCTGTACCACAAGCTGTAGCTTACTTAGAGAAAAGAGAAAACAATCTGTGACAGGATGAAGAGAATTAAGCTGCAATGGTTATGCACTAGAGCAAGTAAAAGGAATTAAAAAAATGTGAATAATTTATTCTGCTCTTTAAAGAATAAAATTCTTTATTTTATATTACTAATTTTGGAGTGCACAAAGCACAAATCATTAGAGTTTTTTTCTGACTTCTTTGTCTTTCCTGAAAGAAACTGTCAAGACTTAACCGAGCAGGTTATCAAATGGAAGAACAATAGAATATTAACTGGTATTGGAAATGCTGTGCCTTTAACCATGTACACCTTACAGTCTTTTCTGTTCATGTTACTTGCAGAAGTAAAAATTATTTGCAAGATTACATACTGAAAATCCTGCCCAAAGAACATTATTTGTTCAGCATATAATCTGTAACATTTCCATAAGCATACAATAATGAAAATCTCTAATTTCCTATGTACTTACAGCATCTTCTGTTAGGTCACTACTTTCTCCTAGAAGTTTTGTACTTTTATCAACAACTGCAAGTCCAATTATTGATCCTGGTTCTGTTGTACTAATTTTAAGGGAGACTTTCTCAGATGGCTTGACCTTATCTTTGCTCCAAGAGATTTTAATCTAGAAAAAAAGTAAAAAACAGCACTGATTTAAAATATACAGTGATATTTACAGCCACTAACAATCCCAAGGAAGTTTTTTTTTTAGATTATTTGGCTATACTTAAGGCTACGGATTTGCTTTTCTTAGGAACTCTGAACCTTTGAGAGTCCTTTTCCTAGGACATTTGAAAGTTTGGATAAATCATGAGGCACATGGAGACATTTTTCATGCAGCAGGACAAATAGCCTCTTTACTGATGTCTGGTTGTAAGTGTTAAAGTTTCCATAGGAGAGACAGAATTTGAACCTGTTGATGGCCTTTGGGTGGTCTTACCTGTTAAAAGTTACAGTGATGTTTTTATTTGCACAATGGACCAACTATCATCTTGGTACACTAGAAAAAAATCAATTCCTTGATGCAACAGTTTTCCCACTCACCTTAAAGTTGTTTTGAGCTAAAGTATGCAGAGTCACATGAAACAAACACTGATCACATCTACCTACAGTGTGACCACTGCCTGGCTAGAACAAGCTCTTTATAAACGTTTACAATTCCACACTTTGAGCACTCAGGAGTACCTATGCCAAGCAATTTTTGGCTCAGTAATTGACCAAACTATTAAAAACACAAGGAGATGCCGTGCGTCTGATTACGTGGAACACACAGTGCTAAGTAGAAATTTCTTTCAAATAGGCAATAGCTGGACTCTAACTGCACTGGTATTACCAGAAGTCTTTCCAAGGACTTGTACAAGCCTCAGATTAGGTCCGCAATGATAAAGTTTTTCCATTTATAATCCTATGATCTAAAACACCATTTACCATGCAACAACCAGACAAAACCACAGTTTCAGGCTCAAGTTCAATGTAGTTACCTTGTCATCCAAAACAGGCTGGATGGGGACAGTGAGAGCATCATTTACAACTACTCCAAGCTCATCAACATAGAATACAAGGATAGATGCCAAAGGAGCCCAGGAATTTTCTGCTGTTAAAGTGAATGTTTTTGCAGACTTCGTTCCAAAACCCATAATTTGTTCCTTAGATAATACCTGAAGGGAAAAAAAAAATCACTCAGTCTGTTGGTATCTCAATATGTCGTAAGCTCAGCAATTCCTTCTACAAGTAGTTGTTAAAAGAAGAAACATATAGCAGTGGTGGTTTTGGTTTTTTTTTCACTAAATGGTTGACCAGTTCTGTGAAAATGGACATGGAACACATTTAAATATCAGTAATAGATTTTTTTTGTGCTTTAATTCTTGTATCACTATGCAAAAGTAATGTACTACAACAAATGCACACATATGCTACGAGAACATAAAAATACAACTGTAGTAGGGTTGGTTCATGTGGGTCTTCTATAAAAGCATTTGAGTTTCGTTCAGGCATATCGTTTTAAAAGCAAACCTCCAAAACACCCCTACCTAGAACACTTTGGTTTGCATCATAGAGAGTGTGAACTGGGGCCCAGTAGTGTGCTCCAGTTAAAAGAAGGCATTCATTTTATCAGAACAGATTAGAGCTAGTCTGAAGGTACCTCAAAATACTGGGAGTTCAGGTGCACAGCATCAATTTTTTCACTCTAAATCTGTTGCTACTGGATCATAGCACTTATTAATGAAGACAGAGCCATGAAAGGAGGTTCCCTGCCTTTGATTCATGGACCTGATTTATTTTAAATCTTCTAGAGGATGTTTCTATTTTAGGAAATACATATGAATGCCCAAATTTTATATGGTTTTCCTTATTCAGTTTACTGTTAAAGTCTCTGAAAGAAAAAGGATAGTAGCTATCACAATCACTCTGGTGTAGACTGTGAACAAAAAAGGCACATGTTAAAGACAGGATGGGAGACTGATGATGGTATATTTAATGAATCCTTCAATTCAGATGCTGCTAGATACAGTAGAGCAGCTCAGCAACTAAACAAGCCACTACCCAAGACATTTATTTTAAAATGCTTCTATGAAATCCCCATGTTAACAATGCCACCCTGCCCAATGGACCATCTGCTTCCTCAGCAGGCAGGTCTTCTCACCCTGTACCCACAGGCTCAGCCCTGACAGTCCTGAACATGCATACAGGCTCTGCCATGCCCCTGCTTCCACCTGCATCTGCAAGACCTGCTGAAAAAGCCTCAGCTTGGGCTGCTCCTGGGAAATCCCTGTCCCTTCTCCCATTGTAGATGTTTTGCACAGTCAGAGATAGTATTGCTCTTACGGTTTTCTCACATCTGCAAGCAGAGATAACCCAACACCCAAATCAGAGACGCACTTTTCCCTAAGAGCATCTCCTTACAGTGCCACAGGAATTCCTCCTAGGTAGCAAAATGGAGCTCTCTTTCAAAAAGGAGCATTCTAGTGGAAAGGAAGTTTTTGGGCCGCCTCTTTCACAAAGCACAACAAAAAATGCTGAATATCTCTAACGTTTAATCACATTCCCCTCACTGGAGTATTTCTCAAGATGGTAAAAGTCATCTGGGACTGTGCCCATCGAGTGACTTACCAGATAGTGGAACTCTCTCACTGGCTTGTTGCTTGCAATGCTCAATTCAAAAGGCTTCCCAACCTAGGAAAAACATGCAATTCATATGCATGAGTATGGAAACATGATGAATAACTTGAACGGTTCTTATCTTGGCAAGTTTTGTCTCAGACTGTACCTTTATATCCTGGCTCTTTGTTTTAACCTGGAGGTAAGTCTGGCTGGGGGAGCTGAACACATCATAAACACCTATGTCAGTCCTGCTGCTGAGGAACTCTGCCTGTGAGACAGTGCAAAAACAGCTCTCAACAAAACAGCAAAATCTGTGTGATGTTCACATACTCTTTACATGGTAGTCTTAGTAGCAGTACAAGATCACTTTACTGCTTGCTTTAGGTATCTGTTTTGGTTTTTCCCTTGATATCTTGGTGCAATTATTAGATCCCACTTGACAGGATCTGTCACTTTCCTGTTGTAACATAAACATGAGGTAACAAAAATAATAATAGGTGACACGTCAGCTGTTGTAGATGGTAGGAACAGCATAACATTGATCAAAGCCTGCTTAATTCAATGTGTCAATGCTCCAAAGCCACATATGGCAAAGCAATACCTGAACTCTCAGAGTTTTTGTATCATACAGGACTGGAAACTCAATATCAATTATTCCATTTTCTGGGACTGTGTAATTCAGGACACGGACTGTCAGATTTCTCTCCTCTGTTGCCTCATTTTCAAGGTGAGAAAGTGAAGAATGGTGAAAAAGCAGATCTGACTGTTGTGCAGTGACTGTTACAAAATTCTGTCTCTCTTCAGCTGTAAGCTGGTTGCTATCAGAACGTGACACCTTTAGCTAAAAACAAAAAGAAAACAGTCACTGAACAGAGAAAAGCTAAAATGCATACACAACACAACATTTAACAATATATTTGCATTCATCATATCAAGAAAACAAAGGCATCCTCAGATTTCTCTCACAGAATTACAGAATATGCTGAGTTGGAAGAAACCCACAAGGATCATCGAGTCCAATCCTTAACCCTGCACAGGACCATCCCCAAGAGTCACACCAGGGGCCTGAGAGTATTGTCCAAATGCTTCTTGAACTCTGACAGGCTTGGTGCTGTGACCATTCACTTGGGGAGCCTGTTCCAGAGTCCAGCCACCCTCTGGGTGAAGAATTTTTTCAAATATCCAACCTAAATCTCCCCTGACACAACTTCAGGCCATTCCCTCAGGTCCTATCACTGGTCACCACAGAGAAGAGATCAGTGCCTGCCCCTCCTCTTCCCCTCACAAGGAAGCTGTAGACTGCAATGAGATCTCCCCTCAGTCTCCTCTTTTCCGGGCCGAACAGACCAAGTGACCCCCTCAGTCACTCCTCATACAGCTTTCTTTCAAGGCATTTCACCATCTCTGTTGCCTTCCTTTGGACACTCTCCAATAGCTTAATATCTTTCTTATATTGCAATGACCAAAACTGCACAGAAGTAACTTTATTTTTTATCCCTTTTAAGCACTGCAGGTAGGCAAGTCAGCCAAGAACAAAATGATTCATAACTCCAGGGAGGTAAAAAAGAGAAACAGAAAAGCAAATAGAACTGAAAGGTGACCTGACTTTCAGCTCTTCCAAATACTCTTCTTGTTGAAAATTACTGCATCTCAGGTAAATTATGCAGTCTGACGATTTAATTTTGTCACTTGTATTTCACCACCACAAGAAAGGACAGCCTTACATCACGTGCAGGAAAATGAGTTGGATGAGCAGGGATGGTGCTGAGTCAGATGTGTTTATGGATTCATCAAGTGAATTGAGGAAAAAACTGAAACTAGGCCCAAAATTGACAGTCTGCAACTTCTTACAATTTACATCAACCTTTATCCCCACACACAAGCAGATTCTCATCCACTCTAAAAACATTCTCATTCTGCATTATATACTCCAAAAAATCAATGTCTGTATTTAAAAGCACTGAACTAATGTTCTTCTTTTTCAATCCATATATCTGCCACTGCATTACCTCTCCTCCCCATCATTATTTTCTTATGCTCTCTCTCTGCACAGATATGCAGATCTCTGCTTTTTAGTAACAGCAGCAGTTGTTCCTTCATGCTCCTCTGGGAGCATAACTGATATCTTCCTCTCTGCCAGCTGTAAGCATTGCTAAATGTCTCAGCTACTTCTCACTCAGCTCATCTTTAGGAGAGGAGGAAAAAACAGGTCAGAGTTGGAGTCAAAATGGAATGCTGGCAAGGAAAATAAAATGGACGAAAAACAAAAGCCCAAATGATCAGGCTAGCATGAAGCTATAGCTTGAGCCAAGCTACTCTGAAAGTGTATATTCAGCCTATTTTACTGGTATTTAGGTCTATACAGTAAAGGCTCAGGAATTGTAAAGTTGATTCCCCTTTTCAAGCAAAATGCAGTGGTGCAATATGCAACCTCTGCAAAATGTAGAAATACCAAATGCAAACTATGAACAGCATGAAGAACATTAAATACTTCTTTGAGTGGACTGCAACTGGTATGAGAAAGATAGGACAGAAGGTAAAAACAACACTTTCACTTGAGAGCAATGTGGTTTAATGAGTTTCACTGAATTTTGTAACGGCAGCTTGCATATATATATATATGCATTATATAAAGTATATATTCGTGTGTATATATATATATACATTTAGATATGCAAATACTATTAGGAGGATTGGAACTCAGTAACTACTTTGTTGTTTTAAAGCACAGTCACTGAACAGAAAAGAATCAGCTAGAAACAAAAAATTTCTCTTCTGTAAGAATGTCAACAAACTATACTCAAATATATCCTGCCAATACCACAGGATTCCCTGCCAATTTATACTTTTCTAGAGCAAATGCCTTTAAGTTTAGTATTTGCTGATACGTGTCATGAAAAAGAGGTAATTTGAAAACAAATCTGTAAATTATGCTTAAAAATCCAAGGCAAACTTTGTCATCTAAGCAAAAATACAGGAGATGTCATATTTGTTTAGGCACAGATTATAATAAAAGAAAAGAACTTACAGTAGCTATGAAGTTCAGAGAAGGTTTTATAACTCTAGAGTAGTCCAGAAATTCAATAAAATAATCACTTTGCTTCGGAAATATGATGGTACTTGAATTTTGGGAAATTCCTGTTGAATAATTGTATATGTTCAGACAATATGCATTTAAATACACATTACTTTAGCAGCAATAAAATTTACTGTCCATGATTTAAAAATAATTCTATCATAGTTTTCATCATTTCCACTCCTCTCGCTCTTCATCCTTCCGGCTACGCATCAGTACAAAGGTGGTACATGCACTGGTACTGCCTCCCACAACGCTAAATAAGACGTACCACACGTAGGGCTCCACTCCAGAATGACACAAGGAAGGAACTTATTAATCCCAAATCAACCAACTTCACCTTGACAGGGTTTCTACAGAAAGTCTGTAATGAAACCTAGTTTATGGGACTGGCAGAAATTTTGTACAAATGGTTTTTTTCTAATACGCAAGTGCAGCGGGACACAAACTCACAAAAAACCTTACTTTGCAAATCAGTGGGTCTAGAAGAGGCTAGACAGGGAGACAACATGGGGCCAGAGAATCAACTAATGTGATTTACAAACACACAAGTAAGGTAAGTTTATGGTTCAGCTTAAATTTGTAAGATTCAGGCTAATGCTAGCAATTCTTTATGCCTGTTCTCATCAAAAGTGATCAGTTGTTGACTTTAAGTTCCCATCTGAACATATTTCTTGGTTATTTAATAAATCATTTAACATAAAACTCCATTCAACCAAATTAACAGCTGGTTAAACTATTTAATATCTAGGCAAGCAACAGTTCAGATGATACATTCACACGTGGACGGTTTGTGCTGACATCAGCACATGATGCTTTCCTAGCACTCCAAGCTCTTCCACACAGCAGTAAGCTCTTTCAGCACCACCTACTCTGGCTTCCTCTCAGACATCACACATCCACATACCTGTGAGTGACTCAGTGACCACCGCAATCATTTCTATTGGCTCTGTGTAATCACTATCACCTTGGTGCCATGACTGCTCAGCATTCAAGTTTTGCAACATAAGTTTGTTACAGGTTACATTCACAGATCCATTTATCTACGATGTAGAAAAAATGAATTGTTGAGCCAGAAAAGCCAAGGACACCTTTCCATCTACAGCCGCTTATTTCTGGTTAAGTCCTGTAGCTCTCCTCACATAAATGTTTTGTCAACACCAGAAAATCCTCAATGCTGATCTTTATTTTTTGCTTTCAGCATCAATTTTTATTAAATCCAGTAAAGCTCACCACCTTTTTAGAGGTAACAATGCTTTATGGAGAAAGTTACTTTTTTTTTTCCCCAATGTCTAGAATTATCCATTTCTACATAGCTAGAGCAGTGGCACCTATGCTTTATAGAAAAATACAATGAACACGTAGGTACACGTACCCAACAAGGTGGGTATAACCTACTGAACGTAACTGAGCTCAGAGCTTCTGTAGACTATGTGCTGCTGAAGGCACTGAAGTTAGATAGCTGCTGAAGTCAGCAAACAAAAAGTGACAGGTACACCATGTAGCAGAAATTTAACTTTTTTTTTAAACACAGTTCACATCTCAAAAGTAAAATGTCTCATTTTGTAAAAAGAATGCAAAGCATCTATCACCTCTTTTAGGTCTTCAGTTTGAAACTGTATGTCCTTTTAAATTTTTTAATTAGTGCAGTAGATCAAATGTCATTACTAGGCAATTATTAGGCAAAATGCTTTGGTTTCCACCATGCTGGAGCTCCACCTAGACAACTGACATGTTCTACTCTAGCCTTGTAACACACGGCTGAGCGTGAAGGGGCAGACATAGGGTCAGGGAGCATTTCTGGGCCTGTGTCCTCCAGCACCAATGGTGCTACAGTAGCTCCCAGAAAATTTTTCTACCTAGGCCAACTAGTGCTCTCCAAAATAACTTCCAGGTAAAGGTCAAACGACCACAGGTGCCAAGTATCATTCCCAAAAAGCAGTCTGAACAGTCACTGACACTTCAGGCTGGAAATTGAAGAGAGTTTAACACTCTCCATGCAAGTCACTACACAGACCATGCCAGCTGAACTCAGCATCCTCAAATGGTTCCAGGCATTATTTAACCCACAAAAGAACACAGGCTTAAAGAAACTGCTAAGGACAACTCACCTCCATTGTTATTGTTATATTTCTCTTGTTTGTCCAGTAAGAGACAGAAAGGCATGTGACTGTTACAGTTCCTTTTACTGGCTTTCCATACATGTACCTGAAACACACCAGTCAAAGAGAAACAATACACCTGAAGAGCTCTCAAAGCAAAAGATTCTACCAAAATAATTTTCCCTGGTCCCAAACATGGCTAGAACACATTTCTACTTTGAAACGTGGGTTTGCAATACTGAGACCAGTTTATCAACACTAAAGCTGGAAGTCCAAAACCTGCACACAAGCTCTATAAGCCTATTACAATCACTATGGGTTGTACAATGTAGAAAAATTAACTATATTAACTGGAAGCAAGTTTTTGCCACCCACTAGATCAGGTTGCTCAGGGCCCCTTGTCAATCCTGCCTTTATAGTTTGTTTTATCCGATGGTTTATAATATCACAAGGTATTGGCTCTAGGGATGGAAGTTTTTTCTTGAACTCCAAACCTTTGACTTAAATAGCTTGTTAAACAATCATTTCTGCATTTCACTTATCAATAGTGCTTGTTTAGAAGGTACGTATTCTATGGCATTAAATAACCCATGAAAGACCTTTATTTCCAGTCTTCTTGGGTGGATCTGTCAGGTACCTCCATCTGGTTCTCATCTTCCAAAAATAAAACTAATTTCTATTTGAGATTATTGCATACTAAAATTCTCTCTAGATATTTGCTCAAATTAAAAAATAAAATATTATTTATACAATAGTCTTCACTGAATCCTCTCCTGAATTTCTCAAGAGCTTTTAATTCTTCACCCATTTAAAGGTATAGGTATTTTGATAGGTAGGAGAAACCTACAACGTTGATATATTGGATCAAGAAGGATGTCCATAGAAGTTTGCCTAATTTTCCAAGTACTCTAATAGAATATAATTACTCTACATACAGACCTTGACATGTTAAGTTGGAGAGACCATAAAAGAACCATAAGGACAAAAGAAAAAAAGCCTCAAAATATACATTATAATCAGAAAACTTAAAAAAAAAAATTTAAAATAAAGTAGCTGCAAATGTGTAGGCTATAGTCTAGAAGTATGTTTACCAGATCAGAAGAACTTACTAAAAGTCTTAAGATCTGTCAAACCTTGTTACACAACAAAATCCAGTAACTAGAAATGGATGTTAGCCAACTAATTTTGAGTAGATAGGGCTTTTTTAGCATTCTAAATATAAGCTTTTACTTTGACACTTAGAGACCCACAATAATTTTCTTAAGAGTAAGCATTACAACAGTATCAATGATTTACTTACTTGGCAGTGACAACACCAGTTACATCTTCATCTCTCAGAGAGTAGTATAATGGTGTTGTTATCATGACATCAAATTTTGGTAAAACTGGAAAAAAAACAAACAAACAAACAAAAAGTGTTAAATTCACAGAAGGAATATTAGGTTTTTTTAAGTAATAAGGGTAGAACATGTAATTTGATAAAGACTACTACTATAGTTTCCTAAGGAGTATATAAGGTAAGATATATTTTTAACCCAACCCTATGCATGCCCCAGACTAAGATTTTTTGTTAAAAAGAGAACAAGCATCATAAAAGCCGCCTGCATATAAGCTTGTAAAACTGAAATACAAAACTTTTAGTTTACTCAGTCTTTACAGAATCATCAGCAAACTCCACAATCAGATATTATACAGATATTTTGGGATGAACACATTGCCTGCATGATCCTGGAAAAACATGGACAATAACTGCATCCCACAGGCTTAAGATAAGCATTTTTAAGACTGCATGACATCCAGACACTACAGTAGAAGGTCATTAAAACTATCAAATATAAACAGGGAGCTGATAAGACAGCATCTTTTTGTCAGTCTCAGAAAAGCAAGACATGTGGAAATTAAACTTTCTGTGAGTAAAGGGTTCCTGCTAGCCAAGTTAAGCTAGTATAAATTAATGGAGAATCACTGACAATTTTGGTCACTACTAAATGCCCTTAAATAACACTTACCATATTCCATCACTTTAAATCTTTGATAATGAACTTGACCCTATTGAAAAAATTCATATGAGAAAATTATAATTAGATTAGTAAGTTTAACATACCTTCTTGGCCAAATCCCACCCATATTCAAGTTAAACTACAATTTCTGACTTAGTGTGATTTTAAATCATGGTTCAACCACTATCAGCTCCTGTAGGAACCAGTAGTATGTATTTGCACAAGAGAAGGACACAGAATTCACATGAAGCAGATTGTAAGTATATAAAATGAAAAGCTTGTGGAGTTTTCAATCTGCAGACATCTACATATGGCTGGTTTCTGTATAAAAAGCCAGAATACCTGAGCCAGCTAACATAAAATTATCTAGCATAAGCAGCCACAGTCATCAGGATAAACCATGACCGATCTACCAGCAGTATCTTTACTAGCTCGTTTAAAAATAACTTCTACAAATGAGAAGTTCCTACAGTGCGTATCTAGTGGACAAGACCATTTCAAAAGCATGTTAATCTTATAGTTCCACATTTACTCAAAAGACAGATAAAAGGTAGCTACAGTGTACACTCATATTTACTTTGGTGGAGATATTTTGTGTTGTATCTTCCTGTCTTATTTATTTGTTAGTTAAAATCAATGGGAAAAAAACCAAAAAACGATATAAAACATTGTTATTGCGTTCTATTTTCCTATTTTTCTATTTTTTTTTCACTTATTTCCTGATTTTCCTCAGAAGGGAATAACCAATTGCCAGGTGGCATCAAGATATGTCAGACAGGAACAAGTGTCTGTGGCAAGAGAGCTGCTGTGCTAAAAACAGTAGGACCAGGACCTTAGCTGGAAACCTGATCAATGACTTTCCAAACTGTTTAATTTTTAGCAATTTTCTTAATTTTTTAGCATTTCAGACCAAGTCGTTTATACATCTCTATTTACAATTTTCCTACCAAAATACTTCTATCAAAGTAAAAATCAGATTGCTGCCAATTCCATGATTAAGTTACTGATCACCAAAAATAAATGCCATATTAATATTCCTAGGTTTGAAAATATATATGCAGAATCCGCTATTTTCACAACATTTGTGCAAATCACAACACTTAGAAATGCTACAGCATTGACATGCAGTCCACAATCAAATTACTATAAGGTAGTCTTAGGAATATGTATCTTAGGAAAATGATCTGTAGCAAATTTATCTCACATCTCGTTCTCTGTGTATCTTTTATTTCCAATGTTAGGTATATATGTCACTCTTACCAATTAAGCAATGACCAGAACATTACCTTAGAGGGCAGGATGAAAAAGCATCTCCCTTGAAAATGAAATTTTTTTTCACATTATCTTAAAGTAAAACAACAACAACAACAAACAAACAACTAAGAACTAGGAGAATTCTTAAGTAGTAGAAAACAGAGATTACAGTGAGACTAGCACTCCTATCTGTACCTTCTCTAAAATAACAAGCTTTGTGACAGAAATCATGCTTCACAGTTCAGGGAAAGGAAAAGACCCTACTAGTCATCTTGATGATCTGAATACCAAGCCACTAACACACTTTTCAGCCAGCTAGTTTGGAGCAAGACAAGTAACATCATTTCAACCACTTTATCACTTTAGTTCATCAGGGCAGGGTTGTCTCTCTGCAAATATTGTTCAAATATATTGAATGGGAAGTTGTTAAACCAGTTTCCAAGAATAGTGGCTTTTGAGGCAAGCAGTTAGTTTTATATACCACCCAAAAGAGATTTTAAGCAGGTTTTTTTAAGGTAGAAAAACACCACCATGCCTATTCCACTTGTTTCCAAAGCTGCTTTATTCTAGTACAGGTTTTGCCTTCCATGCCTTCTCTTGCTTCTTAAACATACTCACCCTTCCAGACTAATAACATTTTGCTCTGTCATCATTTCCTAAACTGCAAAACACCTATTGCATTCTGTGCCCATTAGCCAGAGTAAGAAAATAGTACCAAAAAGAGATCCATATAAGTATTGTGGGATAGTGAGGATGATGGAGCCTTTCTGCAATTGAGCCTTAGGTGCTGTGGATCCTGACATCTAAGAATCCTTAACAACTACAGTCCAGATTTTGCTCTGTTGTGATGAACCAGTCCTGTTTTAAGTGATTGGGGTCTGATCCAACAAGTGAGGTCACACGAACCGTTCCCTGCAGATTTTTTCTTCTTTGGCAACCAAAAGTCCCTGAAATTAATCTGTCCTGGGTCCGTTTCCTTATTTGTTTCTGACATTGAGGTGCATCACAAGTTAGAGCACCGGGAAAGACTCTGGGTGTGGTCCAAGGGCCCTGGAAAAGGTAAGTACTAGCACCAGCTGCATTCCAGAGGCTACCCCATCATCTCACAGGCCATGTTAGGAGCACTCCTTCACTCTGGCTTTGCAGCTAAATAAAACAGATTTCTGTCTAGACAGAAGTAACAGAAGCATTTTGTGATCACTTCCATGTTTTATTCTCAGATGTAGGAAACAAACCCCAAAATAAAATTCTGTTCAAATCCAACATCACAGTCTCCAGTGTCACCAGTACTCACACTATCAGATCCTGATTGAATCAGTGTGCATTTGCAAACTACTGAATACACCACAGCCAATGCCAAAGGTTTTATGTACAGCCTGATTTGGAAGGAAGGTGACACTTTTTTTAAGCAATTCTATACAGAACATCAAACTTGATGGATCAATTGTGAAATCTGTTACCGACCTAGCAGTAAAACATAACAGAATTCATAGTGGATACACTGTAACAGACATAAAACATCAAAAGTCAAAAAAATTCAAAGTGTAAAGTATATAATCATTCCCAGTTGATTTTGAATGTTGCTTAATAGCTGAAGCTTTAAAAACAATTAACTCTTAAAATATTTTAGAAAGCCCTCATTGCACCTGAAACATTACTACTCTTCAATATTTGATCATCAATTTATAAATAACAACTTCCATAAATTAGATTACAAAATGCCATTTAACTAGCAACAACTTCTGGTTGGAGGTGCATGCTACTAAAACCCAGCAACTAAAAGCCTTTCAGAGAAAGGCTTCATAACAGGAAATATAAGATATCCAACTAAAATACAAGGTGGAGACTTGGGAACCAGACTGTAATTACTCTTGTCTTGAGTTTTCCTGGAACAGCTGTACTAACACCTGAACTCTTATTGAAAAAAAAAGTACTACAGGATGTTTAACGGCAGCAAGCAGCCAAAACCTGATTTAAAACAGTATTCAGAGGCAACACTTCCAAGAATCAAAACTCAGTACACTTGGAAACTGATGTGTAACCACTAGAAGGGAAATGTTGCTCACTTAACAATACTCTCAAAAGACAAGAGAGAAATCTGAGAAAGAAAGGCTGGACAGCTGGCTATTTAGCTAGAAAGTTCAGGTCACGGCATCAAGATAGTAAGTCATACAGAGATCAGTCTGGTTATGCCATCTGAAGATGTTTCTAAAGCCCTGAATACATCCATAAGCTGCACTGAGTGCCATGCAGACTCAGAGCTAGCAGTACTAGTTACAGATAGGTAGACAATCTATTAAAAACTCCAGACACATACTAAATATTCCTTAGCAGTAAATCCAATTTCTCAGTGATCTCTGTTATCAGGAAGAGATTGGTGAATATATATATATAATGCAACTTTATATATAACACTGTAGAAAACTGTACCTTCCTCTGACAGCCAAATTGCTGTAGAACAGCAAGGAATATCCAGACAATAGCCAGAAATATCCACTAGGAGTGATCAAGTCATGCACTAGCTTTCACTAAACATCAATTAAATCTTTACCACATCACCACCATAGAGACATCCACACAGCTTAAACCTCAAACTGAATCCCATCCCATATGATCTTGTATTTCAGGGCATAGTAACCAAGAGAACCAAGTAGAGTTTCCCATCAGAAAAGTTCTTTTCCTTTATTCTGCAAAGTTTCTTTCAGGTTTCATTAATTCAATGGTTGTCGTGCTATCAGGCAAAAAACAGTCTGTGAGACAACACACTAAGCAGACCTAACGTAATAGTGTGAATATTGAAATAGTCACTTAATATATTTTGCATATGACAGCCTTATCCAGCTTAAGATACTGTGTAGGTACATGCTACAGAAATAATGCATATTGTTTTGTCATTACATTCAACATTGAATTTGAAAATTAAAGCAGAGAAGGTGTGAACAAAAATGGCCTGAAGGTAAACATGACTATCTATGTGTCGGGCTTGGAGCTGCTGCTTTATTCTCAAAGGATAAGCACTGTAAGGATAGCCACGTTTTTCTGTACCCCAAAGCCTAAAATTTCTTTTTCTTTTTTTTTATTATAATATACTCTTCTTTTTCTTCTCTATTTTAATTTTCAATTCAAAGAGTTTGGTGTCTAAAGGAACCATTTAGCCTGATCTTCTTTTATCCCAGGTTTTGTTCCTTTGTGTTCAGCTACTCCAGCAATCTGCATTTAAAATGCATCTTACACAAAGATGCATCAAGTAACAGAAAAACGCTCACTCCCACTTTTTCGTTTGTTCCAGTGAATAAGTACTTTATCAATGAAAGACATATATATGCCAAAGAGAATTTGTCTGGCTTCAACTTCTATTAGTTGGTTCACATTATGCCTTTCTCCACTAGATTAAAAAGCCTTTAAAACCCGTAACAGCACTCTCAGACTGTAATCAATAAATCTGTTGATTCATTTGATCCTCTGATATACAGTCAACAGAGCGGACTTCTGCAGTCTCTCCTACCATGGAGCTGTCTTCCCTGGCTCCAGGGAGAGCATCAGTTTATATTAGAAACACCTTGGGTGATTGTCAATTGCACAAAAATCAATCCATCCTTCTTTGACAGACTGTATATACACCACTGTTTTTCGTTAAGACTTCGTACAGTGAAAAGCCTTTTCAGAAATCTGTTAAGTCATTAAATCTACCTTATTAACCAATTCCATACTAGCCTTAAATAACATAATTTTTAATCAATGGAATCCCAAGTCACCTTTGTCATTGTTTTTCTCATAACAGATGACAAGTCTATAGTTTCCCATGTTACCTCACTCTTTTCTGTTAAGAATGTTCATCTTCTGATGGTCTTTTCAGAACTGCCCACAGTGAGACTCGCTTAACTACTAAAAACCATCATCCCTACTAAAAGTTTTCCCCTTTGCCACACAGTTACTGTTTCCTCATGTTACCAGGCTACGCGACTGCTGGAATTCCTTTTGTTTCTAGCAAGCTTTAAAAACTCTTTCATACTTTTATTATTAACCATTAAGTTTTCCTTGAGATCTTTACATTTCCTACATACATGCAAGAGTTCAGACTTTCATTTATACTGATAGCTATCTGCTAGTTCCTTTTTTTCCCCCACTTATTAAACACAGTGTTTCTTAAGTATTAACCATATCCTCTGTCAATGAAAAAAAAGAATTCCACTTCTCTTCTGCCCAAGATTGTATTTTCCCAAAAGACCACTTTAATATATGTACCAAAAACACTTTGCAGGACTTTCACCTTGAATTGTTTTTTATAACAGTGGTAAACAGAGAAAGACATCCTAGAGTGATGAGCATTATCCATGACCCTGGATATTCTTCATGTTGCTGAAGCATGTAGAGCTCTATTAAGTACCCCAAAACTCTTATGTTAAAACCCTAAATTTTAAAAATTTAATAGTAGGGAAAATTAGATGAAAATATGATACAGACAACCTAGGAAAGGTTGTAGCCTGATAGATCTAATATGAGAGCCAATGTCCAGTCTTTTGCAGCAAGGTTCAACACCTAGGCAGGCAACTGCATCAATGAGGATAGCCAGCAGTGACACTCTGTCTTGACCTGACACCTCAGGGGTTTCTAGTTATCCGTTCTCAATGGAGTGTACTATGAATGTGTCCAGACATTTTTCAATCCCACTTGAATTCTCAGTATTCACAATACCCACTGTGTTCTGCAGTTCAGTTATGCTGTTTTAGTTATTTTGAAATCGCTCTTTACCTCCTTTACCTGATGCCCTTGAGCTATGTGTTGAAAGAGACTGTGAACAAAACGTTCCCTATTTACTCTCTCCTTCTTCCTCATGACTTGAGAGACATTCCCACCCTGACATGTTTTCCAGGATCATTAACCTCTGCAATAGTACTAAATGGCTAAAATTTAGAATACCATCAACTATCATCTACTAAGATTTCACTTCACTTGTCTTTTCTCACAGTTGTTTCACTAGCCGAGTTGAATCTACAAGGCATTTTTCTTTCAACTTTACAACTTCATTTTTTTCTTTCTGTTTTTGTTTCAGGACGGAGCAGCACTCATTCAGATCCTGAAAACAGCTGCTGCAGTTCCTTCATCAATGATCTCCTGACTTCAGGATTACTCAAGCCTCTGCAGAAAGCCCAAGCAACATTTCATAAACACCCTTTCACCTGGTAAGTAGCACACCACTGTCACCAGGCTTTGTTCCCATGTCTGAGCCACACTTCCCCACCAGCTGAAAAGCACCTATGTAGCTGTGAGTGGGGATGGTTGTCAACCAGAGCAGTGAACCAGTCTGGTCTAGGCAAAGAAAAACACACAGATGCTTTTCAATGTGGTCACTTCCCCATCGTACTTTAGATTCCATCCTGATTACAGTTGCCTCAGCATGACTGAGAAGCTACTGAAGTCTGGAGATGAGAAGGGGTGGCAGAGTACACAGATTAGGGCAGGAACAACTTAATACATTTTTCCCACCACAGACAACAGCAACAACTCCACACCCACATGAGAACACTTTTGAAAAATCCAGTCCTGACACTCACTTGAGCACCACCCTCACATACTTCAGCCTATAGAAATCTATCAAGTATATAACCGGTAGTGGTAAACATTACTCCCAAGTAATAAATGATCACATGAGTTTTTCTGCTTTCTACCCCATCATCTCCTTCATTATGGAACATTAAGCAGTCCTGTTTGTACTTGCTAAATGTCCCTGAACAGCCACTGCAAGCCAAGTCGGAAATGCAGTTCCGAAATTACAGCATTTAAAAGCAGATTGAATAAACTTGACACACAGAGTTTTGAACAGTCGAATCTCTGGCTATTTTTGCAACATTTTCCATGGTCTATGAGGAGTGTACAGCTTAAAGGACTGAACTGAGAGAACTACTACCAATAGCAAAATGCAACGCAGATTGTTCCATTTTTTTTTACTGGAATAGTTGTGCATTACTAGACATCCTTTCTATTTTACATAGTTATTTTTTCCTCAGTAACTCATTAGTCATTGCAAATTGATGAAACGCCCCTGAATTTCTTTGTATTTGCTTGCAAAATAAACATAAGAGGATTTCAGTAAAAAAAAAAATACAACCCCCAAAAAAACTCCTCACACAGTTCTCCATAAGGTCTTTCTTGCATGTTAATATTAAAACCCCCTCACATTTTTAATAGCATTTTTATTTTAGAAACAAAACACAGACTTCGGGATAAAACATGTTTGGGGGTTTTTGTATCCTTCCTTACAAAACCATACACTACTGAAAATATTGTGAGGTTTGCATAATATCTTTGCATAGCATCTTGCATGATATTTGTCATAAGGGAAGGATTTCTGCATCTCATGGTCCATGTTAGTAACTGGTTTCAGTAAAGTAAACACAATTTTATTCACATCTGCCAAAAGAAATAAATATCTGTGTGACTTGGCAATGTTAATACTCACGTTCACTTCCACCTCTATGGACCAGTCTCCTAGGGGAGGGTTCATTGATAACTGAAATTTTTTGGAAAGTACACCCAAATCACCTTCCTCCATCAACCACTGCTGAATCAACTTCTTCCGAGGGTCCTAGGAGAAAAGTCAAGCTACGTTGTAAATGCAAGTGGTCCTGCTAGCAAGATTTAGGTAGCAATAAATATCATCTTTATTTATCACATAAATTTGGAACATATGACACAGGCCAATTTATGACTGTATTCCTGTGGATACTTACTCGGATATATATATTCAGAGGCACTTTGTAAGGTTTTAGATCAGGATACACAGTAACAATCCGAAACAGCACATCTTGTCCTGGTTTGTACATAGATTTATCAGTCTGGATGAATACGGAGATGCTCTTTGACATGTACATCAAGCTGGTACGGTTAGAGAAGATGTGCCGGCCATCGGCACGGCCTTCCACCAGTAATTCATAATTCCCAGAAGCACTGTTCAAAGGCAGCTTAAAATAAAATAGTGACTTTCTGTTAACCATCAAAAATATTCTTGAAGATATTATTATTTAAAAAACATTTGATATAAAGATCTAATACATACCTGAACTTGTCAACTTATGTAAATTCTCAAAAAGTGAAAGGGGATTTTTTTCAGGACTTTAAAGTGTTATTTCAACAATTACCTGAAAATGTGTCATCAGAGGCATCTTTTCAACAGATTTGCATCTAATTTTCAGTAGTAATCAGGTTTTCAACAATGTAAGTATCCATGTATTCTCATACAATTCATAGACTCACACACACACACATTGTGCTCTTTCTTTTCTTTTCACAGTTATTTAGAAATTTCTAGGATTTGATATAAGGGGCTAATATTTTTCTGACTTCATCACTTTTTTGTAACAAATCTTCTAAAAATAAAAGATCTGAAGAAGGTATGTGTAAGCAAAATGAGCAGGACAGTAAGAGAACCTTGCACTTCTTTTTTTACAATCTTTAGCTTTATGTTCTATGGGGTAGGAAACTCAAATACAGAGTATCTTATGAGGTGAGGTACTGCTTTTCAATAGAAACATTTGTCTCATCTCAGTTTAATGTTTCAAAATTATAGCACACACTGTGACTCATCTAGAAAGAAAAATAATTATTCTTCCCAAAATATTAAGAAATAAAGGAAGAGTCATTTTATATGGTTAACTTATTTGGGATAGACACTCAGGGCTCCTTCAGTGCTGGCAGAAAAGAGACAGATATCACTGGCAAAGAAATTTATACCATGTAAGATTAGAGTAATCATGTACAGGTTTCTCCCTCTCTCTCTGTGTCTTTCCAGTGGACAGAGGAAATCTAGAGCTCATAATTCAGGTGCGTAACTTCACATCCCGAAATTAGCTGAGAGGAATCCCAGTCACAGGGATTGAAAGACTGGAAGCAGAGATGCTGCAGCACACGGAAATTTCATCTGAGTAGTCTCTTCACAGACAATCAATGACCCCAGGGACATTCCAGACCAGGTGCTGGCTTCTGTACTGCCAGAATGTCTCTTTGAAGAAGGAAAACGGTTTTAACACAGCACACAGCTCATTCCAAGAAACAGCCCTGCTGAAAAGCTTAAAGAGTCACATGCTTCTGCTTGGAATTACAACAGTAAATATGAAGTAAAACCTCTGGAGTTAACAGAACTAAAGCAGACAGGCTTGCATTTTTCAGCATAACATATGGAACTGAAGCAGTGCTTCTACAGTGTAATGAAAATTACAGCTGTAAACTCACCAGGCACATCACATCAGAAGTATTCTACCAAGTCCTATAAAGAAAAGCTGTAGTGCTGTCAAAGTTTGTTTTAACAGTGCACAGTGAGGTAACAGGAATTCACAAACAAGGGAAAATGTCACAGGGTGGCAAATGAGGTAGATGCAAACATCTGTATCAAATACATTTTCTTCTGTTTGTATTTACCTATAAAGAGGAATCAACTATAATTCCATCCCTTTCTGTTGACTTTCTGTTTTTAAAAACAAACCAGGAAAAATCAGGAAGGGGAAAAATAAACAGGCTGTTTTTACCCATGAACAGGCACATGATGACACAGGAAGAAGATATTCCCCCTTTAAAATCTGGACTTATGTAACTAAATTTTATGTGCAAAGTTCCACACCGAAATAGATCCTGCATTTTCTTCAGCTGCAGGTTTTTTGTGCACACATTGCCAAGAACATATGATTCACATATTTCAACACACTCCAAATTCCAGGCCAAGTATTCTGCAATATCTTAAATAGGAGGAACAGCCTTACCTACTGCATCTGTCAAATATTACCTCAAAACTAATGTATTTATGAACATTGCTATTTATTAAAGAAGCTGTATTCCCAAAAAAAGTAGACAGAATTCCCTACAAGAAGTCCATGACACATTATAACCATTCAAAATCAAAATGGGAGAAAATAAGCTTGCTTTGACTCATCATAGCAGTAAATTGTGCTCTTATAGCATTATTTTAACATGCTTGCAAATACTGGTTTTGACTTCTTTAAAAGTCTGTAAATGCCATTCAGAGACCTCATATATTTTCCTGTACCTCTTTCCTATCATGAATAATGATAGATAGCATGGGTTGCTCCCTAGATTTTTATACTATTTATATTTAAAAAAATCTTTCCTTCCCATAACATGGTAACAAAATTGCCTGTTGTACCTTTCTTAATGTAACTGTCAGAGACAATGAAGTTTACATTGCCATGGCAGTGTATCAGGACAGCTGAGGTGCAACTAACCCACCTTCTGTTTCACAAATCTGTGCTAACAGAAACTGCACTAATACAACACTTCCAGAAGGTCATTGCTACAATAATAGTAACTACCTCAGCCCCACCAACCCTTCTCTAAAGGGTTGTTTCTCAACCCAAATATGATCAAGGCAGCTTTTAACACTAAGTAGTAGAAACTTGCTGTGAAAATATTTTATCTTAGTCAAAACATCACCAAATGAATGGTATTACTATCCCCCTCTTGGCACTCCTAACACAAGAGAGAAAAGGGCCATCTCACGTACTTCTCCTGACTACACCAGTCACCATCACAAACACCTCAGACAACGCAGCTACTGTTTCCTCTGGAAAAGATGAGGCTGAATCCAAAAACTCATTACCCACCTTTGCTAGCAAATTACACTTTGGACAAAACATAAGTCTACTGTGGCTACACAAATGAAAAAAATCTTGCTATTAAAAAATGAGACATTTCAGATAGCGGCGAGAGAGGGAGGAATCTACTTCGCCTAATTTTAGGTGCTTGAACACTTTAAGACCTGGCCAGATTTTATTAAGGAACCTGTTAATTTCGTTTTTTTTCCTCTTTTTCTATGAACACATTTTTCTATGTTTGCTAAAGTACAGTTCATACAGATGTATTTCAACCTAGTAATCTTCATAATATTGAGTTGCTCACTGTCATTGATTATCCATCTATCAAACATTTCCAGATTATTTAATCAGACCCACAGTTTATTTGAGATCAGAATTTAAACCCACTGGATTTAGGGATACTCAGACTTATGGATGACATTGGCAAATCTTTTTTTTTCTGATATAAATACCCAGTTCTCTAGATTGGGTTTTCAAGATGAACATCCAGGATTATAAATTTGGGATTCATATATGACTCACAATTCAAGATACAATTTCGTTGCTTATTATGTACTTTTCATTGAATGTGCATTTCCAAATCCTTACAAAGACTGCATATAAATATTTTTATTTTAGTGTTTCTCAGTTATTACTTTGCACAATTCTTTCAGCTCTAATTAGCCCTCATGGTGTGTCTAAAATATAGATGTAGGTATCAGCCGGTCAAAAAAGCCACAAAGCAAATTTCTGTGTTCAAGCTTTATGATAGTTCCTGTTGATACTGGAAATCAGCTCCTAGATCCTATAATTACTTCTAACAAGCAGCAGAGCATTTGACCTGAAAACTCCTTGGCTTATTGGTCAGTAAATACACTCATCTGAGACTGTGAAAATAGCTGGGCTCACATGCAAAATATATCATCTCATCAACACCAACTGATGGTAATTTACAGAGTCAACATTTTCTGAGGAAGAAGGAAGGGAAAGAAATACTTACTACTGGAAGAACAAGAGTCCCAAAGGAATCTGAATAAAAAAAGAAGAAATATCACACTGTCAGAAACCTGTAAGATTAATTAACAGAAACTCACCAAAACATCAACATTATCTTACATGAGCAGTGCTCCTCCCCACTTCACTGCCCATAATACCTGTTGGACAAATGAATTCCCTTCATGCAGCTCTGGAGCTCAGGGCACATGGACCATCCAGCCAACATACACGCAATGGCTGTGACTGGCTGGCCAGCATAAACAAGTTTATCGGCCCACTGACTGCTGCCAAACATTGTCTTGACATGAACCTAAAAATATATATAGCCTGGAGTAACTGCTGTATTAGTCAGTATTGACATACTGCACTTATACTTCACCGAACATCCCATTCCTCGCAGTTATTCCTCCCAAGTCCTCTTAGGGCCACAGTCGGTCACTATTAGATCACAGGATAAGCAGCTCATCTCCACAGACATGTGAAGGAGCCCAAAGGAAAGACAGCAGACGTGGAATCCGAGTAACAGCCATCCCCATGCCAAGGGAGCACTCAGCCCACCATACACGCATCACCACAAGCCCAGAGGCACACCAGCAGGGGAAAACCCCAATAACCTAGTGAGAGACACTATTCCCCAACCATGAAGCTACCAGATTCAACAACTCCCTAACAATCACTACCATCACAAATCTCCTAAAAGAACCAGTCAGAGCAGAAGAGCCCAGAAAAACTAAAATGCAGTGCTCCGCTTATATAATGTTCTGAGGGTACCAACAGTGTCCCAGCTGGGAGATACCTGAACAAGGAGGATATGGTTTGGCACTGTTGTCCTTGAGAATCACTTCCCTCTCAGCTACCACTGCCCTCTGCTTCTGCTAAGAAGTTGATTCTGCAACTCCATCACATGTAAGAGAAACCCAGCATATTTTCTACTAATCACCTCTGCAGTTTAGTAAGTAACTAATTTCTGTAGTTATTTTTATCAAGACTGACAACTTTTCTAGAACGAATAAAAAAAAGGAAAATACTTTAAATTACACAATATTGCAGAAGGCAAAACAGCAAAAAACCGCCTTTATCCTGGCCATTCCCTCTAGAAGTAACCTCCTACCTGGTGGTGTCACTGCTACAAAACAAAGCCAGCAGCATGGCAGCATGTCTGTGCCCAGCCATTACCTCTACTGCAACTGAAAGCTGCTGCTTTAATGGGCACTTCTCAGCTTCTTCACCAGATACATCCGCTCTACCCCTTCTTCCCTTCCATGGTTGATGGAAGGTGTCTGATACATTTTGCAGGGCTGTAAAAGTATGAATTCCAATCTACAGCAACATTACTTCTCTGTTTGGTGGGAGCTGATGTCCGTGTTCTCCACCTGAACACTCTCCTTTACATTCACACTTTTACAACCCATTCAGTCCCCTATTCCATTTGAGTTATTATTTACCATTAATTCTGCAGTCCAGACAAAGGCTGAAATTTTCAAAACCATGCGCAGAATTTACCACCCTTAAGCAAAGGAGCATCCAGAATTAACCTCACTGCATTACGTCACCATGGGAACAAGTAACCAACATATCAATATATTGGGGTTAATATTACTTATTGCTTTGACTATTTTAGACAATGTGACCTCAAATATTTTAGAATTCAAATAAAGGAGCTATTAAGCTCCCAGATATGATTACATTATGAAGCCATTAGTGCCATAGCTTTTATTTTAATTATGTAATGTATTTTAGATTAGCAGAGAACAGAACAGAACATTTCAGTTGGAAAGGAGCTACAATGATCATCTAGTCCAACTGCTTGATCACTTAAGGCTCACCAAAAGTAAAGCATGTTATTAAGGGCATTGTCCAAAAGCCTCTTAAACACCGACAGGTTTCAAACATCAATCATATCTCTAGGAAACCTGTTGCAGTGTTTGATCGCCCTCTCAGTAAAGAAGTGTTTCCTCATGTCCAGTCTGACCCTTCTCCGGTGCAGCTTTCAACCATTCCTATGTCTCCTATAGCATAGGGAGATGAGATCTTTATGTCTCCTATAGCAGGGAGAAGAGATCACATCTCCCTTTCCACT
Organism: Pipra filicauda; assembly: GCF_003945595.2. NCBI lineage: Eukaryota > Metazoa > Chordata > Aves > Passeriformes > Pipridae > Pipra > Pipra filicauda. The sequence goes on along the minus strand of NW_024104560.1, from coordinate 562,763 downwards.
TCCCATCCTCAGGAAGCTGTAGTGAGCCATGAGGTTGCCCCTCAGCCAAACTAGACAAACCCAAAGTCTGTAGCTGCTCCTGACAGGACATGCCTTCCAGCCCTGTCACCAACTTTTCTGGCCTCCTCTGGATGCATTCAAGAACCTTCACATCCTTCTTAAACTGCGGGGCCCATAACTGCACACGGTATTCCAGGTGAGGCAGCACCAACACTGAATGCAGTGGCATAATCAACTTTCTTGATCGGCTGGTAATGCTGCGCTTGATGCACACCTCAAGGATGGGGTTTCCCCTTTTGGCTGCCTGGGCACACTGCTGACTTATGTTGACTCGTATTTTCTCCTGTTGATTCCACTCAGTTAGACCTCTTTATATCTCCTAAAATGCAATGGGTTTACACCTGTCTTTTACTCAATTGTTTCATGGTGTAAGCAAAAAAAAAAAAAAAATTAATTCGTTTACTTATCTCCTTCTTGATCCTGGACATAAAAGCATTCCAATATGAAGCAATCACTTAACCTCTGAACTTCAAAAAATGTTAATTTTAAAAGTCAATGAATTCTTTCCTTTGACGGTAACAAACAGAAGGAAGTCTCAATGACCCGAACACAGGTTGTCTTGGATGATGCCAGAGCACTAAAGGAAAAGTGCTGTCCAGCATGTATCATCTATTCAAATTATAACCTGGGTTAAACCAAATGACTTACATCCCACAAATGAAGTTTGTGGGTAGCACACTCCAGTACCTCATTCTGGTATTCAAAAGCTTAACAGGGATGGGCAGTACTGGGCCCTAAGGAACAAAGTTCTTTCCACAACATGTTTATGTGGCTGTTAAAGCTACGTTTTTTTCCTACCATCCCATTTCCCTCTTCCCTTGAGAACCAACCCATGTAGTCCTTGACTCTGAGCAACCTCACTGGCCCTTGAGGTTTTCCAGACAGGAGTCTCTGGCAAAATACACACTTTTTTCAGTAGCCAATGGAGAGGGTAAACTGCCCCACTGCACAGTGGCAGGGAGTTCCACACTTGGCCAAGCTTGCTTGGCACACAGGGCTACAGGACAACCGTCAGTTCCAGGAGAAGAATTACAAAATTCTGCAGAATACCTGATCCATGGGCAATGTAAATTCTGGAATCACTGATATATTTATTCCCAAAACCTACCCAAAAAACCCCATGCACAAACAATTGTACTAAGAGAGACATCATTTTAGCTAAAGGAAAATTATGTCTTCCTAATTTAGGAGAAAGGGAGTTACTGTTAACTAGGAAGAATTACTTTTAGGGGATTATATTTCACTGTAAAGGGAGCAAGATGTAGGGCAACTAGCAACAACAGACATGGTACAAAGTTACCTCCTAAAATTTCTCTCAGTTGTACACTAAAAGCTTTACCCTTCTCTAGTTTCTGTCCCTCTGTGAAATAAGGCTGTGCTGAAGCTGAGGTTTGTACAACCACAACCCATAACACTGTGCCACCAGAGAAAAAAAATAACCTTTGTCACTGCTGATAAGTGGTTATTCGCAAGGACCAGAAACCTTTAACATGTCTGAATGGATACGCACATGGTTAAGTACTGTCGCACTATCTTATATCCAACCCACGCAGCTAATTATAGCAATGGCTACAGCAGTGACTTCAGTACACTGGGAGACACAAAGCACAAATCTGATACTCATACCATAGCCCACACCACAGAGTTTCTATTTTCATCTTTACCCATGCCAATGCAAACACAGTAGTACCCACGCAGCACAAGGGCAGAGCAAGAAGGGGACTGCTGCACACCACCCTGTGCAGCATCTACCAGCCTGCAAAGCAACCTTTCAAGTAACAGGGCAGGTACTTCACAGCCTTTCTCATCAGGGCAGTCAGTGCCTGCTTGCCTCCACCTGTTTTGAGAACAACTAGAATGCAAAAGACGGGAATCTGAAGGTAGAGTTTCTTTTGTGTTCCTGGGCCTGGGAGACCTAACATCAGGTCGGAGCCAGATACAGACATGACGCAGGTGGGGAAAGAGTTGGGGAGGAAGGAGATTTATGTCACAGTTACTTTTCCTTTGTGCAACTCAGAAAGTGTGTACCTTCTGAATCAGCGGTAGGGAGCTATAGCCTCCCTGACTGCTGAGAAAGCCCAGAGCACTAATTCCCAGCCAGTGGAGATCATAAAAGAGGCTGCTGGGCATGAGGTAATCTTCCAGTTCATGTCACTACATACCTACTTTGTTAGGAACTGAGCAGCCTGGGCAGATCCGAAATTCTTCAGCACTGCAGTGAATTTCCCTGTCATGCAAGATCTTCCCATGTTCTCAGAGACTACCAAGCTGTAGTCAATTCCCTGGAGCTCTGCCCAGCCGTGCCTAGGGATGGCCTCAGATGTGCTCAGGTAAGAGCCATAGGCAAAATGTTTCCTTTATGCTAATGCTGAATGGCAGAAACTCACCACATTTTTCTGTTCGCTTGATGAATTACAGTTATATTTAATCATACAGCAATTTCAGGTTTATAAGGAATTAACCAAGGTCCAACAGTTAGCACATGGCACTGCTCTGCTGGCAGCTCTGCCATCATGCAGCTGGACACTTTTACCCACATACAGTGTGTAACACTTCACATGATTTACACATGGGATCAGTCAAGTCTACTGTCTCCAGAAATGGCAACAGTTGTCACCCTCCTTCAACACATCCCTGCAAGGAATATGTTCAGTTATTAAATACAGCTCCCAGTGATTACATGTAACTAACTCCAGGCAGAAGAAGTAAGTTCAGAAAAGAGCCCAGAACAGTTAAGCCACCTACAACCAGGCACTGCAGACCACCAAATGCTTCCTCCTGACTCATCCCATCTGCCCTCTGCAGCAGTGGAGTAACCAGCACAACTGTAGTGGGCTAGAGAGTGGAGAGACCAGGCAAGGGCACAGGACCCTGCTACCACAAGGGATTAGTCAAAGAAAACGTCCAGCTGGGAGCCATGACCTAGCTGCAGGGGGAAGCAGGAAAATTCAGTGGACTGTTGCAGACTAATCTTGAAGAAAGTTACAAAACAAACAACCAAAAATCCCCACAGAAGTCACATGAAAAAAATATCCTCATCACTTGCAAAATCATTTCTTTCACAGAATTCCTGAAGCTTGTACTGTATTCATTCAATAAATACTGCATCGAGAAAATACATGTAGATAGAGGGAAAACAAATGCCACACTGTCCTGCTTCCTTTTCCTCAGAATCCTTGGCATTTAGGATTATCCAGCAGAAGAGGAATCAAAGACAGTGTGGTAGTGACAAGTCACCAGTATAGACATCAGGGGGAAATTGTCATCTTTTTAATGTACCTTTTCACCCTGCCATTTGTTGGCATGGTCTAATAGTATTGTTATCAATAAAGCAAATAGAAAAAGTTTGACAGAACGAAACACATGCGTGTTTTTTTTGACCTATGGAGAGATGCACAAACAATGGCATCTTAAATGCTTTCCTTTGCATGGGCCTGATCCAAACCCAGAAAGTTATGATACCCTTTCTTGAGCTGACACCACTAGCACTAGGACTAGACATAAATGTTTCGACTTCCAAAAAAAGGACAGAGGTTCCAGGAAAATGACTGTATGGCTTGGCACAGTGAACTAGAGCTTGTGCCAATACGTATCAGTACAGCAGCACTTCAGTCTCTAATTTACATCAAGTTAGGATTGACTGTATATTCTAGCTCATGTGGCATATATTGCTACAAATAGACTTTCTCACTTAAGCTTTTCTACCTACATCCTCATCCCTTCTTAGTCTTGTGCAAGAACAGAAAAAATATAACTGGATTCACTTCAGACTGATTTACTGAAATGGTGCCACATCTTTCTTCTGAGAGCTGTGCTCACATATCCATGCTTAGGGAATGTTTACAGAAAAGCATTTTCCTTGCAGTAGCAAATTTTCCTTGCAGTAGCAAAAAAGTAGAGTTTTTTCTACTGCTGAGTCTATTTCAAAAACCTCACATCAGAGAAATAAAAAATAATGTTCCTCAATGTTCTTCCAGATTTTTTTTCCTGTCCAAAATATACATTTTTTTTTGTTTAAAGAAGAAAAAATAAAAAAAAGAGGAAGCATAAATACCAAGGTCTAAACTGTCCAGGGAGTGAAAAATACTTTTTCTTCAAACAAGGAGACCTGCAGGTCTGTTGAGCTTATGGTTTTCTTAAATGTGTTATACTCCTCAGATATCATCCTAAAGCTAGCACCCAAATTAGCAGTGGTTAGTTACACAAATAGCCCAAAATACATAGTGTGAGCCACTGCTGTTAAGTTATGGCTAAATTTGGCACGGTTGGTAGAAGGAGGGGCAATACAACACTCAAACGCATGCAATAGGGATTGCCAGGGGACGTCAGCATGTGGGCTGACATCCAAAGCCAAATGAGGCCGACAGGCCTGTAGCAAAGAGGTATATACTTGCTCCAAAAAGCCTCCTAAACCGTTCCTGTCTGCCAGCACTACATATGCTTCCCTCCACAGCCAGTCATTACCCTACTCCCTATTTCCACCACCCCTTATCCTTTTCAGTACTTTCTTCAAATCAGGAGGCTAAAAGCACTCAGAAATTATAAAGCGAGAGAGAGACGCAGGGTAGCAGCGCTGCCTATGGAGAAAGATGTAAAAGGGCAGGAGGAATAATCTGAACTGGAACAGAACCTGAGGATCTGGTCAGGAAACAGGGTACCACAGCTCTAGAAGACAGAAGAAAGGCAGTATGCACAGACGTTTTTGTGATTAAAGCCACGTTTTAGCAAACTCCGCAGTTGTTAGCAAGTTCTAGCTTCAGTCTGCAATTGTAAAGTGTATGGATATTTTCCTGACAACCAGGAAAAAACCCTTCTCCAGCTAAATACAAAGGTTTTTCCCCAATCTGCTTTTCTCCACCACCAGAAGAATAGGGGAAACCCAACCCAACCATAAATAGCACAACCAGAAACACTCATGGTCAGGACAGAAGATACATACCAGAAGGTAGGAAAAGAAGGGGCACTGTCCTTCCTCTTCTCTGCCCCCTCACCATGACATTCCCTATGTCTTTCTACTTCACATGGCAAAGGAGTCGTGGTACCTCCCTATTGTCCCTTTCACTGGTTCAGCCATTCTTCTCTCATCAGCACTGTCAGACCTACCCTTGAGGAAAACCACCATCTCCCACCCTCTCAGACCAACAGACATTGCTGATGCTGGGCACCTCTTCCCTTGCCCTGCACATCCATGATCCTTTCCCCAAGCAAGCAACATGTTTCCTGCAGACTGGTTCTTTTTAGAGTTAGAGCATAATTCAGGCATTTAACTCTTCACTCAATCTCTTAAAGTATATCAACCAACTCTATACTATTATTACCACTTTCAGTGAGTAGTAAAAGACCAATCAGTTGCAAGAACACAATACTTGAAACACCCTCTGGTTTATCTAAGACACTGAACACTGGGTAGGAAAAGAAAACAGCTTCCTATTTCTAAAAGTAAATAATCTCTAATCAGAGACTTCTGACAGCTATTCAGCCACTACCATTGCAGATGCTTAAATTCAAGTACAGCCTCTTCTCAACTTTTTCCCTGTAAGCAACCTAAGAGCCACTCATGGACTTTTTGTCATGCATATGATACCACTGCCTACTATACCAAAACAACTATATTGCCATGAATTATAAATTTACAGTTGTTAGCAAGACAATTTTTGAATACTACAGCGAAAACTTTCTTGACATCAGATCCAGTCTATGAAACTACATAGACAATTCAGAATCGTCTCAGACTTAAGCCTTTTACACAACTAAATGTTGTGTCATCATTCCCTTGGTGACTATACACAAACACACAAACTCACAGGCATCTGTACATCCTGCTTTCAAGGCACTACTGGACATAATTACTATCCATTCTGATGTCCATGAAATAAACACAGATAAAGCCACTATTAAGGCAATTTAAAGAAACTGCAGATTTTATTACAACTTAAAACACAGGAAAATCATACTAGGACAAAATGTGGCTAAGCCTGTATATGCCAGATATTTCGCAGTATTAATACCATCCTCATCACATCAATTGCTGTAAGTGGAGCAAAATTCCAAAGCCAAGTCACATTTCAAACTCATTCACTGCAAATAAATCATTCAGGATCTATTTAAATTTCCACACTTAGAGGAAGTGGAAGAAGAAGGTTTGTTTTCATATTGGTTTTCTTCCATTTTCTGGAATACATTCAGAGTCTGTGATGACAAAGACACATGACTTTTCTGAGGCCACAGAGCTATTTAAATATATAAAAACAATACCAGACACTTTCTTCATCAGTGAATAAAGGCAATATAAACCCCTAACCATACAAAATAAGCACCTCATATCTGCACCTGCAGGAAGCTAGAGAAGTGGTCTGTCACCGTGGCCGTGTTTTCCACACACATACTTATTTGGACTACAGTGAATCTAGGTGAACCAACATCATCTCTTGCCATTTGCTATTCAATCTTTGCTCATAGGATCTCAACTCTGCCTTCACAAACAGGTAGTCATGCATAGCAAAGCATGGAAATCAGTAACGCTGCCAGTGCTGATTGTCTCATAAAAACAGAAGTCAATTGTGCAGGACTGGAAACTCATGAATTTCCCAACTGCTTGCTACCTCTGCAGGTACTATAACCCAGCACCTCAGCTTGGATCTCTTCCTAATTAGATACCGCTCAGGACACCATTGTAGACCCATCCAGAGATGTACTCTTAGCTCCCACCCTTTTCTCTTTAAAGCTACTTTTTATATACCGAACACTACAAAAATAGGTGTATAGCACACTTCTCCTGATACTCGACCCTAATTCCTCCCATCTCTCCCCAGATGCTTTCCAGAATGTAGAAGAGACTCCCTGGGTTAAAACAAAGTCTGTTTGGCCTAAGGTCCCGTCTCCAGCAACGGTCAAGGACAGACATCTGAACAGCATAAAAATGAACAAGTAAACAGTAACCCTTCCTTGGGTGCTCTTCCCAGGCTATGCAGTCTGAGGCTTGGAGCTTGAAAAACGAAAACTAGTGTCTTCATAGTGGGCCAGTCCTTGATGGACTTCTGTCTTAATTTTGTGAGATCACATTTTCCATCCCCAATAACTGGGACATGGAGTTCCACAATTTATTTTCATCTCATGTGACAGCTCATCTTCTTCCATCAGGTTTGAACTTGCCTCCTGAGAGATCTCTGATCTTTCCCTCTGCTCTCCCTGGAATTTCTCCAGTTGGTTCACAGGCTCCATGAGGAGTGCCAAAGATCAGGCACAGCATTCCCCAGGATGCCTAATTAGGCTGTGAAGATTACTAGAATACTTTCTCATAGCTTACAGAAATTATTTCTGTGTATACCTTTGAGTACAATATTTACCTTCTTTTTTAAGAACTACAGTATTACTTACAAGCTTTCACATTCTGCTTTCACCTTTAAACCATCGCCCACCCTACACACATTCCCAGTTTTCTGCTGGACTGCTGCACCACCTTGTTCCCCATTCAGTAAACATACACTCTCTAATTCCTCAACCAAATCAGACCCATGCACTAGCTCTAGTGAAGCACACTCCAGTTCTTCCTCTTATCATTTCTAGTATTGCCAAGATGAGTTCAAAATCGAATCCTTTCTCCCAGCAACCTTACCAGACCCTTCACTAATCTAATAAACGCTCTCCTTTTTTCATTCCTGTCAGTCATACTGAACAATACAGTTTCAGGGTAACCCATTTCTAGTTTGAGAGTGAACCACTTAGACCTACTTGATGCATATTATTTTCCATCCAGCCACAAACATATTAAATAAGAACTTCATGCTGTCCCTGCTTCCCCAGCTGGCTTGTCAGAGTGCCATGCCAGACTATCAAAAGCCTTAGAAACATCAACTATAACAATATCCTGCTTCTTTTCCACCTACAACCCCTGCCAACCCATGGTGCAACACATTCTATTTGCAGGTTTTCAATATTTCAGAGCCTGTCTCTTCACTCATGGTCTCAAAACTTCACTAGCATGTTTAAAATTATTTCAGTCAATTCCCTAAATATTCTACAGATAATTTTATCAGGTCTACACATCTGTTTTACCATAGTACTCTTTCAACTGTTCCTCCCCTTTTGCTATCTTAATTCTTAACCCTTTTCCATAAGTTAGTTGATCCTTTTAGTGAAGACTGAACACTTACTGCTTCTCAGCGTCATTAACCAAAGCCCTTCTCATCAGAGTGAGTAGGAAGCCACATCCTTTGCTAGCCTTCTTGTTACCAACATGATATTTAAAAACCCTGTCTTATTATCTTTCACATTCTTTCTTACTAATGGTTTGGCCTTACCAGTTTTGTCCTTTCTTACCTGTGCTACTTCTTTAAGCTCAACCTTTGTAATCATTTTCAGTTATTACATACATTTTCCTTTTTTCTGTTGTTTTTTGGCAAGTGAGAAGATCCTGTTTAGTTACTTTATTTCTTACTTTTCTGCTCTGTTAGGGTAATGTGTATTTATCCTTTTAGTATGCATCCCTCAAGAGCTTTCTCCCTTTGCTTCCCTCCTTGTTTCTGACAGCATCTTACCTCCCAATTCCTTTGTTTATCGTCATCACTTTTTTTTTCCCTAATTCACAGCCTTTATTTCATTTTTCTCTCTTCTCCTCTTCCTAACAGCTGTAAAGCCCTTCCAGTTCACAGTAGCAACAGGGAACTCCACACTGGAATGCGTAACATTCCCTACTCTGTAAGAGTTGCCCCACTGTCAGCATTTCTACTACGTTCCACCATTCTGAAGGTACTGTCAGACAGCCTGTAGGCACTCAATCTGCCACACCCTCCTTGGCTGGATATTGGTGAACATGGTGACCAGAAAGACCTCATGCACAAACATGTAAGCCTTGAGCCACAGAAGGACTCTTTCCCTCAAATCTCAAACAGCAGCCAAGCATTAAAATAAAGCTCAAGTACTGGATGGGATCACTAGTCCCATTTTTCTGCAAACAACTTAAGGGGCCTGTTAGCAGGATGGATTCAACAACAGGCACAGAAAACGGGGCTTTTTTTCTTTTATGTACTCCAGCAATATGAAAGGTCATAAGAGAGTGCATTCTTCTCTACTAGCTCCCTTGTCTTTGGATCCAACCCCAACACCTCCTTCCCAAAAACTTTTCCTTCATTCTGATTTTGCATAGGTTATCTGCATATGCTGACTATTAGACAAGTTATGTTTCGTGAGGCACAGTTACACATACTTTTGGAGGCGGAGGTTATGGATGTAAAAATCACACAACTCCTGCTCTCTCGCTGTTTGGAATTTCAGGCACCAATGCAGAATTAGGCAGAAAGAAGATGTCCCACTAAACTGCCAGCAAAACCCTTTACCCTGCAGATTTGCAGCACAGACAGCATAGTCACCAGTAACTCAGTCATTTTATTCTGACATAAGGTACAGATACAACTCAAGGTTTACAACAGAGACTGGCATTCTTGGGCCATTTCAGTCCATTTAGGTGTAACTTTACAACTTCCTATTCCTAGTGTTTTTCACTGTTTCACATACTAACGTGCTCAGAACCATATTATTAAATATGTAAGACATGCCTTCTGGTAAAAGCAGATTTTCACTGTCTGTGTGGAGTATCACTACATGTCTGAGCTTGACAAACGTTCTCACAGACTATCATGTTTCATAAATCCTAGTTTAGTATTTACCACACTCTAGCTCAATAATCTCTGTTAACAAGTAAGTTTGCTCCTCTCCAGAAATACAGAAAAGGAGTGCAAATTAGTTAAAATATACAACTAATTTACAAACTATGCATGCTACTGTAAATGAGATTCTTCAGTAAGTTCACAAAGTAGTTCTCACTCACCATGTCATAAATACATTATATTGTACCTTAAATATCAGAAGCTCTAACTAAATCTTTTTCTTTAGAATTAAAAACATTTGCACTCTCAGGTAGAAAAGCTTTCATGACACACGAAAGCTTTTCTTAAAACTGATTTTTTTTTCCTACTTACATGCTACTTACTCTTTCCAATTTATTCTAGCATGAACACAGAAAATACAGAACTTCTCACAATTAAGGCATAAGGTTTCCAAACACAACAACACACAGCAAAGTCTGGGTAGCAAACCCTGTAAGACAACAATTCTTGCTAGTTCAAACTACATCTTTATTGATCAATGACTGGATAAATATGCACGGCAAGAATCATCCTTCACTGCAATCACTGAAAATGAAACCATTCATGCTGGAAATTTATCTTGCCTGTCTGTTATTCCCATCATGGGTTTTTTTGCTGTTGTTGACCCAGAAAACCCAACAGCTCCAATTGCACACAAGCCATTGTTATCTTCTGCAGTCATTTTCAATCAAAGTGAGGATCTTTCTGATACTGCATCTCCACAGAAAGTGTGTCAAGGCTTGGCATGGTGCACAGAAACGTCTTGAGTTAGTGCTTTGTGTTTTTCTGGAGTCCACTGTAGGCAATGGAAACCTATTCTCTTCTGATGACGCACTGACATTTTTTGGGGGGGGTCGTGCTTGCTCACACGAAGTTTACCTGTAGCAGTAACCTCCTGCTTGCAAGCATTCAGTTGGTCTGTTTTCACTACATTTAACATAATTAACTTAATTTCTGTAGCAAAACACTGGTCTTAAACAATCTCCCTTGCTATACAATACATTTCGATTCTGAAATACTGAGCCAAGTTCAAAATATCAGCACTTCTTTAAACACATGTGCACTTTCTCCTTCACTCCAAAGAATATCCACTAACCACTTATTAGTAAATACATTTGCCTTTTGTTATATAAAAAGCACAATAATAATGTGAACCAAACTCCACCGCTAAAGCCTTTCTCTAATGGACAATTTCCCATGAATCACTCAGATACCAAAATTCCCCTTCCAGTAACATTAAAACCGTAAATGTTTTATCACCCATCAGAAGGCATATATATTTCTTATGTAAAGGAAGGGTTATATTATAGCAAGAAAAAAACTCTGTGCCTCTAATTCAAAGGATCCTTTTATGGAGCTAATTCAGAAACTTAGACTAGTACATGTATCATATTGAGTTGCTACTGGAGAACCAGGCTGAATCTTCAACTTAAAGCAACTGCAGAAGCACTTTGCTAGGCTGGTATGTAATAGCTCTTACACTTAGGCACTTGGCTGAACTTTGCCTACAAGATTAAACATCCCTAATAAAAACTGTGTCCTCAGCCTGTCCTCTGTCTCCACCATCCAGCTCCCAATTCTGCACCCATCTCAGTTCCATCAGCACAAATATTTGCACACAGAACCAGAGGACCTGTCTGCCTAAAAAACCATTCAAACAAAATAAAAACTTTTTCAGTCACATCAGATTTTCAGAGCAGTTAATCCCCTGTTTTTGCTGTCACCACGCAAGGAAAAATACAGAGCATATTGCCAGCTTAGGCAACAGTGCCACTGAATTTGCAGCCTAACCAAGGTAGGTGTTCAGTGTCAGACAAAGCAACATTTTCTGGGCACTAATATATGCAGTAATGATGTCATTTAAAGATTTTGTGTGCCTGGAGATATGCTTGGGTTTTTTCCTTCAACTGCAACAGCTGGCCTAATGAAACCTCCTCCTCCTGCCTTCCTTCAGTCACATACTAGTTCAGCTATAGCAATACCACTACATATTTTATCTTATTATTTTGTTCTTCAGTGAAGAATTTAAAGCTTTAGGATCTTACGCCGACAAACTTCTTTTGCTTCTCCCTGACAACTTGTTTTCTCTCTGAGTCAGAACTAATCCACTCCTGTAGCACTTTTGGATACACATCTTCAACACTACATCCTCTGTTTGAGGGCAGTTCCCTTGCTTCTGGCCCTTAACAGTTTTGCTTACGTATTTGTTCACAGAGAACAAATGACTAACAGATTATGTAACCTGACTAGAAAAAATTGACGGCCACATACTAAATGTTAAGAATTTTCCAAGAGGACTTGCAAACTATACACTGTATACTCAGCTACTCAACATCTTTTTTTTTCCTGTTCCATTTATCAAGTAAAAAAACCATAGACAATTCAAAGATATATTTAAAAGACAGGAGAAAGATTAAAAGTTAATAATGCGCTACAGCATTTCTCCTTTTTCCTCACTGTATCCAGTCTGATACAGTGTCATACCTGTTCCTGATCACCCACCGTTCACTCTGACATTAGCAGCTCCCAGGGATTGTTCTGTAGGCTCAGCAGATAAGAGACATCCACATATTTTCACAAGCTTGGAATTACCAGTTGTTTGTCTGCCTTTTAATGTTGAAAAGGACAACAACAGACAGGTTGAAACTCATGCAAGGCTCACTGAACTCGACGTTAAAGCAGAACAGAAGCAGGAAATAAAAGCCAGTATAGTTAGAAGAAGAAAAGGAGAAGAAATTATTTTTCTTTTAATAATTTTTTCTTTCAAAAGAAAACAAAAAAAGTTAGTTGATTTAGGTTTGTTTGGTTCCATATCAAAATACTGCCAGGAAAGGTTTGAAGAGGAACTGTGAATTTAAAATGGCAAGCTCATTACTAATAGCATAATAAATACATCAAAGTTATTTTCTCCACAGAACAAAAATTTTCCTTTATCCACTGCTGAATCCCCCACTATGTCTAGATCCTAGGTTTGGCCTAAACTGTTGAATAAGCAAAATCTAAAATTAGAAGGTAATGTGTTACAGACACTTAAGAATTAGGACTGTAGGCATGACAGACAGTCTGTTTTACCTGCATGCAAATTGTAGTTGCTAGCAAATTTTTCTTCCTAAAGTAATTGCCTTAGGCATACATCACCACAACTGTTAGTGTTAGATTAGGACACTAACAGATTAGGTGTATAAAACTGATTTAAATCAAAAATGAACACTGATTTTTTTTTTTTTTCATTAGCCATACCACTACAGTGAAATTTGCCTCAGGTTTATGCTTTTACACTGGCTATTGGAGGACATGATACCTGATAAGAATAACTGGATAAACAATATCCAAACTGTATAACTGTCAATGCATAGTTCTGGAAAACTCTTCTGAATATTTGAAATACCAAGAAGAGTTTTGATCAGATATGCTATTCTGCATCATGATGCCATAAATTTTTTTATCTGGTCAAATGCACTCCATCACACTCAAAGCCTCAGTCTTCTCTACAGGTTGTGAAAAGAGGTGGGCTTTCATGAAGGCATTGAAATGAAGGTGTGATGCTTCCAATTAAGGCATTTATATTAACTATAAAACATTAATAGAAGAATTAGACGAGCGATAGAGAAAGTGCATTATAGCAGGGTAGATTTTTCAGGACCTCATGCTGCCCCTAGACTCTCTACTTTTAACAGATAAAAAACTAGAGTTTGGATGTCATTTATATTGCCTCATACTAGGAGCAGTGGGAAAGCTGGACTATCCATATAAAATATTTTCTTTCTCATGAGGACAAATCTCCAGCAGGACATCTCTATGCTTCGGTTCTCAGCTGACCTTTCTGAAAAGGAACACTGACCAGGATATCTCAGCTCTTCAGCTATTCAGAACTGCCACCACATCCTCTACTGCTGCCTGGTGGCATAGATCAAATCAGCTTGCTCTTCAATCCCCAGTCTGTCCACAATTCAGTTCTTGATTCTTAAAAATTTCCCTTTCTTCAAATGCAGGGTCTCAGAGTAACGGTGTCTGACACACTCATCTTCACTGCTGTCCTCAAGTCCTCCCATTCTTAGGGCATGAGAAGCAGCTTCAGTTGCTTTATTACCTTGTTTGTTCCACCCTTACCATTCTCGCACATACTTCCACTTTGCACCTTAACAAGCTACCAGTAAGCAACTCTTCTTCTACTACTTCTTCAGTGGCCCCACTACATTGACCAGAGTACTTCCTGGTTCCTCAGAAATCCCACATCCATCCCACTTTGCTACTCCTGTTTATTTTCAGAGTTTAAAATGAGTTAGCACATCCACACAGCCACTTGCCATCCAGCACAGTTGCCCAACTGCAAACAGAGCCAGCAGTGTACGAGTTTATTTTCCCATAGAGACTTTTACTTGGTAAAATAAAAAGTTCCTATTTTAGTACCATTTTGAAGTTGAGATATTTTGGGAGCATCAAAATATTTGTGTGAGAAGGCAAATCAAATATTTTCAGACCAAGTCCATTCCCTTACCTTTCTCAAAGACCATTTCCCTGCTCAATATGGTCTCGTTATCTCTGATCACTTCTCCCCTTACGGTGACCTGCGCTGGGCTGTCCGGCAGCAGAGCTACCCCAACAGTCAGGTTTGCTCCAGGCCTGATGTTCCAGGGAACTGCCACAAGGAACGTAGGTCTAGAAAGTCCAAACGGGCAGAGGGAGTAAGGGCAAGCAGTGAAATACAGTCCCAAAAAAAGTAACAGCGTCCATATAAAGACATACGATACATGTTGCAAAGCCCTCCCGTCGCTCTCCGCTGCGGAGGCTGGAGGTGATGCTCACCCACTGGGCGCTCCTGGGCGCGCAGGGCGGGGAGCGGGGAGCGCTGCTCTGCCGCTCTCCGGACCGGCTCCAGCCCGGCGCCGGGAGCCCCGAGAAGCGTTCGCTGCCCCGCAGCCCCCGCGCCGGGCGGGAGGGGAGGGGAGGTGCGGCGCCCCCGCCTGTCCCCGGCCCCACGTACCCGGCTGCCGCGGCGCTGCAGAGGAGGAGGAGGAGGAGGAGGAGGAGGAGGAAGCGGACATTGCCGCGGCACCGCGCCATGGCTCTCCGTGCACGCTGCCCGAGGGATCCGCCGCTGTGCGCAGGGCCAGGGCCGGAGCTGTGTCTGTGGCCGGGCGGGAGGCGCCTTCGCGGGCGGGGGAGGGAGAGAAGGGAGAGGCCGGCGCTGCCCCAGCGCCAGGCGCTCCAAGGCAGCAGCACCCGCGGGGGCGTTCCCGAGGCAGGGCCGGGGGAGCGGGGGGGGCGCCCCGACGGCGGGATATATCCATCTACACAGAGATACCCACGGGGGCATTTCACCTTCCTTCGGCCAGCGCTCTCCGCATCCTCGGGCTGATGCAGCTGAGGAACGGGTGGGATTCTCAGACAAACACAACACCCTGTAAAAGGAACACTGAGGGCAATGTTTTCTGCCTGCAGCTCCGAGAAGAGCGGCGATCTGATGTGGGGAGCTGCCCGGTAATCTACTGGGAGAGACCTGGAGGGACCGCAGAGGCGCGCTGGCGTGGGGCTGGGGTTCGGAGGCGAGTTGGGAACGGTTCAGGGTCTGAACAGGGTGAACGATGCTGGCAGAAATTCAAGGAGCCTCGTAGCAACTTAAACGTGAACCGATTGGTAATGTAGCTCTGGGTGGATTGCCCTCTGTGACCACTCTGCAAAATAAGGTCATGTCCACTTATGCATCTTAACTCACCTTCAGAGTCCAAATAGTGCACTGAAACAGCTTGGCGAGCTTTTGTTCCTTTAGCATGTTCACTGTAATTGTGTAGACTAGACACATCTAATGTTTTGATTTATCAAAATTTTCATTCCTGCACAAGTTTAATGCATTTAGAAATTCTACCCAGTTCTTGCAGTCTGTCTCTTCAGAAGTGCTAGGCTGGCATCCTCTGCATTATGTTACGCAGAAAAAACAGTCAGTTATAGTCCTGAGCAGAAGCATCATGTTATGTTCCCATGAAAATCAGATATGAACAGTATCTGATGTACATAAACATCTGTTGTATCTGATGTACATACATCATATGTACATAAACATTGTTCTAATTGTATCACAGGCAGTCATGCAGTCTTTTCACATTGTTTAAATTTGCTTTTACAATTTTTCATACTTCTACTGTTTCTTTTTGGAGCACCAGTCTTTGTAGTGACAGGAGAAAGGGGCCACCTCTGTAGACTAGGGCAGGCGTGATAGTACAGTAACCACAGCTGATGCTTGAAAAGTCAATCTTGGCAACTCCTCACCTGCAAAAGGTGCATGAAGACGCAAAGTTTGGGAAATGTTTGCGGTTGTTTTTAGTAAGTCCCTGTTACATGTGAGAAACAGCTACGGAAGATGAACAGTCACTGCCACTCCTTTTCGTGGAGATGGTGGGAAAAAGAGCTTACAAGTAGCACTGCATCCTGAGCACCCCAGCCTCAGATGGTAAAGTTACACAGAGTACACATTTCTCCAGTCTCTGGCACTGAACCCAACTGGCACTTCACCATACCTGTCATTACCAATCAGCTCTCTCAGTCTCCAAAACAAGATGGTCACATCCAAACTTCCTATCAGGTATGGTCCATGCTAACCCCCAAACCGTACCATGAATTGTTCAAGACAATACTCAGTGGCCAGGGCAAAACCATGCCAAGGTCAACTTGAGGGTAGAGACAATCAAGTTCCAGTCCCAAGAACATTTGCTGGCACTGTTTAATTCATTAGCATGAATGTAGCCCAAAAGTTCATTAGTGAAAATGCTTGCAAATGTCACAGATTTTGCTCAGTTTTGCAACAGTATTATGGACTTCCACCTTCCCTTTTTTTTCCCCTAAGGTCTTGTTATTTAAAGATACTTTGGTATATGTATTTGATCTCTTCTTCTACAAAAATGCCAATAAAGAAATTGTATAGCAAAAAGTAAGAGAATAAATGGATTATAATTATTAGGATTTCATCTGTTCTGAATAGATTTAGAGCAAATAAGAAATGGAGAAACAGATATTGTTAAATGCCATTCCATAAAAACATATAAGCTTCATTTCTTACACATGTATCCATGAGTGCATGGATCCAGAGACATTTTCATAATTTCATTTCCAAACAGTATATACTACACTGTAAGTACATGTAAAGGGTTTTCATGGCTAAACATACCATTTAGGAATCAAATATGGTATGTAAGGATTTTGTAAGCTCCCAGTTAGCAGAAAGCTAAAGCACATATTAGCCTATTCAGACAAAATTTCAAGACTCATGTCTTACTAACACCTAAAAAAGGTCTTGATTTGCAAGTGTTCTGCAGCTGCTAATTTTCATTGTAATATAAGCTGTGATTTCCCTGAAACACCACTTCAACTCCTACATTCTTTTATCAAATATGGTCCTTCTTTGGTGCCCAAACAACACTAAATACTGTAGGTACCTGGACAGAAAGCACTTTTCCTGTGAGATGGTTCTCATGAGAAAGCCCGCACTAGGAGCTCCCTCTCCCATTCCCCATTCAGCACCTCCCAGCTCTGCAGTCTGCAGCCCTGCCAACTCTACTCTGCAGCCTGTGCCATACAGTTCTTTCTAGAGAGAGGTTTACTACTAATTCAGCTGATTTCAGTGGCCCCATTTGCAGCACAGTCCCACTCCCCCAGAAGTAGCTATCAGCACAGCATGTAGACAGGAAACTGGAGCATGAACAGAAAAGAAGTAAACCAAGAAAATTTTAAGCCAACTTCAGCTCTATAGTCAGTGAATGCCTATAACTATACCATGTATTTCAAGCCTCTGCACATTTCTCTGCACACCAACAATAAAAATGAGTCATGAATAATTGGAGAATTAGCACAGTTAGAGAGAACTGGGCTAAGCTGGTATCCCATTCATGCTCACGAAGTGTTAAGCTATTTGTTCTGTTGGACTTGGGTATCAGGTAAGCATAATTGATCACACAACCCTACCAGTTACGGCAGCATTACATTCCCCTGCGCTCTGTTAATTACACAGTTTGTGCTGAACTGGTCAAACTTCAACTTAGGGGCACCAAGATTTGAAAAGTTTTTACATACCCACCGGCTTCTGTTATAGGGTACAAAATATTCTCAGCTAAAAAATATCTGTGCATCCAGAACAGGCAGAAGAAACAGATCACATTATTACTAATTAACTGCTAGGACATCTGTGTTTTAGAAGACCTTAGCTGGGCTACACATCATTTTCAAGACCATAGAAACCATTTGTCAGTGTCTCAGGCCTAAGCATGTTTAAATGCCTGTTTCTGACAAACACCGGAGAGACTAAGTTGTGCACAAAGATCACCATGCAAAGGAAATTTGTTTTGGACCTGATGTCTGCATATTAGGAATAATTTTAAAGAAGTATAACCCATCAGGAAAGGATTTAATTATCTTCAACTGCTCCAAGCCAGTCAAAGGGACACTCTGGAGACACAATTTGGGAGGTTGTTGTGTTCAGCATGCCAACCAGATAAGCTACATGAAAAATCCCTCTCTGTTCAATTTTCAGATTCTGGAGTTAAGCAAGCATTACCACATTCAATTTTACACCCATCTCTGATACGTCATCATCATGAAAATTCTACTTTTACCACCTCCACTGCTACCCAGGAACCTTATTTTGCTAATCCTTCACATTGTCTTACAAGCAGAGCCTGTAAAGGCTGCAAAAATCATCTACAGCACTGGCTATAGTCTCAGACAGCTAACAACTATACTGTTGTCTGTTTCTATACAACTTAGTTACTAAGTCGAGCTTAGTCGAGTGATTTCAGTACCAGCTGAAATCACACCTCTGAGTTGCAGCCTAAGTATATTCTAAACAAAAATGTGTTTAAGTAAATACAGAAAACAAGAATGGTTCCTTAATGAGTCCAAAAAGCAACTTCTGCCTCAGTAAATTAGAAGGATCACAGCACCTAGCAAGCTCTAGTAATTGTATGAAGATTAGCTGGAAAAAAACACATGCAGAGCAAGTCTGCTTTTCTCTAATAGTACATGCTGTTCAGTAAATGCAAAAATCTAAGCATTACAGTACCTAAAATACTGGGGGAAATCTCCACAAAAGTTACAACAGCGAGAACTTGAATGGTCAATGCCCTGTCCTGCTTTTAGCATTAGGCAGTGAACTTGGCTCGTCTGATATTCAACTGGATTCAGCAGGCATTCAACCATATTGTGGTGCAAACAATGTGTGTTTCCATGAAATGAGGCAAATTCAGGGAAATATGAAGAGCTACATTATGTGGAAATTTGAACTAGAATATCACTATAGTCTCTTCCAGCACAATATTCTCTCTTTAAAAGCTTAGCCAGTTGCCTCATGCATCACTGAACTCAAGGTCTGCAGCTCATTTAGGGGATGGATAAATCTTATAATTAATCTCAATAGACTTTGGATGAGGTCCTAGCAGAAACTGTGATTCAGCAGCTCATGGAACTAGGAAGGAAGCAAAAGTCTATTTTATCACTCACAGTAAGTGGACAAGAATTACAGTGAATACTAAAAATAGATGGGTGGAAGATCATTCATGGTAGCAGGAGGGCACATTTCTTGCATGGTTGTAAGCCTGAAGAATTTGCGTTTGCTGGAAAGTACTGACAGGAGCATAATATATAAATCTCTCTCAGAAGTACTCAGTAATAACACCTCTGATGCTGTTTCTGATGATGGAATGTGTCATAATGTTTTACACTACACTGATGATGGGTGTGCCGTGCACTGAAACTTGCCCTGAGCTATAAGGGTGGAGCTGTATGAAAATCTAGTCTGGACTGCAATTAAGATATTTTTTTCCTAGTAGTTGAAGACATCTCCCTTGGTGAAAAATGTTATTTGCAAATTCTCTTCCAACTTGAACTGTTACTGCAGCCAGAGTGGGTAGGATTTACCTGGTCAAATGCATACTGTGCAATAGTCTACAATTAGTACTATCGCTGGATAGACAATAGAGTGAAGGAGGCACTTTTCAGAACAGATTTGTATGATTCATTAAAATACCAACATTTGAATGAGCAGACATTCAAAAGTGGCCTTAAACGAATCAAGTGAATCCCATTCTTAAAGCACCAATTACTATTGAATTTCTAAACAGGAAGTCAAGACAAGTAGTTGAAATATCTTGTTATCTCTAGAGTGTATAAGATGACTATAGCTTAAGAGTCCTCATTGAGTATTCAGTGAATCAAACCTAAAGATAGACATTAATTTTGACAAGCTTTAGATCAGAGATACCCGTTTGAAGGTATGAGATTTTGTTTCTGTTTGTTCAAAGACTGGCATTAGAACAAGCAAACAATGTCCAAATAGGAGAAAATATTCTTCTTTGTTAAAAAAAAATCATAGAAAGATTCTATTATCTCAGAAATATATACTTATATTTTCATATTTTAATTTTAAAATATCTTCATATTTTAAACACACCCATAAAAATATATGTGATCAAATCTGTAAATACTGTATTATTGCATTATATATAATATTATATATGGGCTTTGAAAAACCCCAACAAAGTAAAGCACAGTCTTTTAGGAAACACGCCAAACATAGAAGGACGTTGTGGTTAAGACTTCATGGGATTTTGAGAGATCCACTTTTAAAAATGAGATTCTGAAAAAAAGGGAAGTACAGAAGGAATGACAGAATTATACTGTGGGAAATGTGGAAGTCTGAGGAGCAAATCTACAAATGATACATGTAGGAGTTCTTCTGCAGCAAAGGTAATCCTCAGTTACCAAGTTCCCTGGCCCTTTTACACTAACTAAGCAATGCAGAAAGATCATAATGGAATGAAAATGAGGACCTTGGCCCCCTGTTTTTCCAGAACAATAGCAGTTGATGGATCTCACAGAACTGTAATGACTTACTGTGAAATGACCCTATGTTCTTGTTGCTGATGTGCTGAAGGTCCTCCAAAGTGCAAGTGAATGGGGTAGTTGTAACAGGTTTTTATGTGTAGCTGAATTTTCAAATTTCCTCTGCAGGCAGCCTCAAAGTAGACTCTTGCCTTTACAGAATCAATGGCACTGAAATCATTGCCTTCTGTGAGGTCAGGACTCAAAACTGTATCCTCCCCCTCATTCAAATCTCTGTAACTTTGATAAAAAAATTAGGAGGTTTTTTACACTATTTGCTGCACTTAGTCCCTTAATTTTGATTGATGTACTGCATCCTATCTGATACATACATGCAGAACATTTAGGAAGGAGGTTCAGGTAATGCCTTTATTTTACTTTAGAATTTTTCTCTGATTGTAAAATGTTCAATCACACAGTAGGGGCATGTTAAAACATGCATAAACATGCTATTTCTATGAAAGTCAGAGAAGTTAAAAACTTATACAAATTATGACTGGTTGTCTCTAAAAATCTGTTCTCCTAAGGCAGTATTTTTTACAATTGCATGTCATTGTGGGAAATATCCCTTTTTTAAATTTAGAAAGCCAGCATAAACTCAGGGAACAAAGAAACAAGGAAGAATTTATTCAATGCATTGGGTCTTTCTCGCACCAAGTTTCCAGGGGAAAGACCCCTTTGGTTTAAATTCCATACATTTTATAGTTTCACAAAATCTCCACCCTTTTCAGATAAGTTTAATATATTCCTTTTTGCCTAAAAAGGTTTCTTTTCTCTGAAAAGGGGCTTTCCCTTCTTTCCAATTGGCCACTGGACATCCTCTGTCAAAAATGATGGATCTTCCTTTGTTCTTAGCCCAAAGAGAGAAGAGAAACTTCTGTGTACAAAATTCTCACATGGCTCTGAAAGATTTTAATTTTAGGAATTTTTATATTTCCCTTATCTGGCCGAAAAAGTCCCTGACACCCAGTCCCAGTCTGGGACTTGAATATCGTACAATTTCACGATACACCTATAAAAACCCATATTTTTATTTCTCATATGATTAAATTCTATTTACCAAGCTTTATTAATAATTTTACCTTAACCGTTCTTATTCCCTTTGCTCTTCAAGGGTTTTGAAAAGGTCAGTACAACCCATCCCCATTGCAAATACTGCTGAAACAGCCAAGAAAAACCTTATTTTTATTAAACAATTTAGCATGACTTAACACTATTTCTTTTTAAAGAAGGTAATAATTCCCTAAGGATTCAATTATCTTAAACTATAGCCTATAATTAGACCGTAAATTCAAATTACAGGTTTTTCAAAAGGAATTCCTAAAATCAGTGTTTCCATGATGTCATAGACTAGTATACCACAGCACTCTGGAGTACTTGTATTCATACATTGTAACTTCACTTTAAATTAAGGACAAAATCTGGCAGATTTTTTAATGAATGTGTGTTTCTGTAATAGCTATTTGTGACATTCAACTATCCATAAAAAAAAGAACGTTAGTACAGCAGTCGATTTTATAGACCAGACTATTCCTGTAGGCAGAGGCAGCTTCCTTTCAAAAGTAGACTGTAAACAAAACTCATTTCCTACACTTTACACAAAAGTAAGTCAAAGTGGAGAGACAATGCCCTTAACCACCAGACTAAAGAGATGCATATTTTAAATAATCAGATAGGGAAGGCCTCCAGGACATTTTCATAGAAAGAAAATAAACAGGTGCTGATCTATTGGAGAAAAGTGTAAAAAGAACTAATGATCAGGCAATCAAAGTCAATCAAATGCAAATTAGATGTGAGGCACATACTAACAACAGAAGTTATCTTCCTGAACACACTACCCAGGAAAGCAGTGGTTACTGGTTTTTATGTCTTCCCATCAAACCTGAATGCTTTTTCAAAGTCTAAAACAAGTACTTAGGCTAAATAGAGGATCAATTGGTTGAAATTCTGTACTCTATGACTTACAGAAAATCAGACTAGGGGATCTCCAGACGGGATGATGAAAATCTGTGAGGTTGCTCTTGAGCCGATGGAGCAAAATCATACACAGAAATGACAAAACAGGGATCTGCTCCCAAGGAAATTAAATAGAATTGTCAAGAGGGAAAGAAAATATTGTATTAATGGTGCAGACTATACTATTTCAGTCCTGGTTTCTCCATTTTGTCACATCCAGAAAAGGTCAACATCAGGAAAAAAAAGAAGACAGAATTAGAAGCAGCTATTAAAATGAAAAGTTTTTGTAGGATATGGTCTCTTACAGGACAACTTTTTTTCTTTCTAAAAATAAGCCCCAAACTTTCTGTTTAGAAATTGGTCACAAGCTAAAACTGTGTTGTTGAAGTTTAGTTTGTCTTTTTTTAAAAGTTAAAAATAAAAAAAAAAAAAGAGAAAATAAACCTTTTCCTTTCCAACCAACTACACTGCGGTATCAAGAAAAAAATAAAATAGATGTATGTAGACATTAATTATGTCAGCAAAACCTCCCAAAAACTCCATTCTCTTTTAGATGACATCTATTTGACTATCGCATATCATGAGAGTAAACCTCATGTTACGCAAGTTGTCCCTTACAGAATCAGTTTCTGTAGTAGCCAAAATGGCTTCTATAGACAGTGATTAAGAATTATTTAAAAAATACACTCAAACCTGCACAAAACCTTGTGTTTAGTTTAGACACAGGTAAATACCAGTTATCTCTCCCTGAGGACTAACTCTTACCACATACTGCCTACAGGAAAGGAGGGAGGGTGAGGAGTTCTATCTCAGTGATTAAGGAGGAACTGAGTAAAGGTTTCATGTTTCAAGTCACCAAATAAGCCAAAGTCTAAATAAACTTAGGCCTTGAGCTATGCCACTATAGGGTATTCATTCACACTGTCCAGAAGGCAACTGTTTGTTCCATTGCCAACCACCCACAGCAGCAGTCATGTTTATTTAAATGAAGAGGGTGCGGGCCCAAGAGCTATATCTTTCCAAACCTTGCTGGAACAACCGAATATTTGGCCATTACTGTCATATGTCTGAAATGTGTCCTATATTGGACAACTGTCTAAGGCCTCTTAGCCATGTTTTTAGGCTAAAGATTTACCCTGTGATTTTGCTGACCACTAACAGTAGTTCTGGGAGTTTCCTTTCTTTTTTTCTTTTCTTTTCTTTTCTTTTCTTTTCTTTTCTTTTCTTTTCTTTTCTTTTCTTTTCTTTTCTTTTCTTTTCTTTTCTTTTCTTTTCTTTTCTTTTCTTTTCTTTTCTTTTCTTTTCTTTTCTTTTCTTTTCTTTCTTTTCTTTTCTTTTCTTTTCTTTTCTTTTCTTTCTTTTCTTTCTTTTCTTTCTTTCGTTCTGTTCTTTTTTGGTCTTGCCTTTTGTCCTTTTTCTTTTTGCTTGTTCTTTTTTTCTTTTCCCCCCCTCCTCCTTCCCTCCCCCATCCCTTTTCTTCTTTTCTTTTCTTTTCTTTTCTTGCTTTTTGCGGTTTTTTTCTCTTTGCTTTTCCTTTTCTTTTCTTGTTTCTGCCACTTTATTTTTTTTTTTTTTCTTCGTTGCCTTTTTTATCTTTGTGTTTTAATTCTTTTCTTTTTTTTTTTTTTTATTTTTTATAATTTTTTTTTTTTTTTATTTTCTTGTTAGTTCTTTTCTTTTCTTTTCTTCTTTTCTGTAATTTACTTTGGATATTAAAAAATAATGAACTGTATTTAAAACACATAGTGCACATGATGTTTTTTGCTCCTGAGAGGGGTTGCAAGATCACAAAATGACCAGAAAATTCAGGGCAGAGGACTCAGGAGGTTGTCTAATACAGCCTGCTGTTCAAAGCAGGGTGAGCAATGAGGTCAGAAAAGGTTTCTCAGGGCTTTATCCAGAAAGTTCTTGAAAACCTCCCAGGACTGACACTGCAAAACCTGATGGTTGGATGATACAGACCTCATGAGTTTGCAATTACATTTCTTATTATGTCTAAAACAGCTGTTAAAATTTCCTTACTGCACTTTTCGTATGCTTAGCTGCAACACTCATACATTTTCATCTTAATCAACATAATGTAAACCACAACCAGGTTGCTATTTGAATGACTGCAATAACTACTGTTGCCTTGTTTCCCCGTCTCTGATAAACAGAAATTTTGACAACAGGACAAACAGCCCTTCACTCTGCATAATACAAAGCGCAGATTGAGATTTGGTGGTAAGGAAGCAGAGTCACTCTCTCAGCGAGATATGTCAGTATGATAATGTGTGGCACACTAGAAAGAGCTCTGAGTGAGCAAGTACAAAGGATTATGTGATAGGCACCAGGCCAGGATTCGATCCAACTGATGCTCAACAGGTACCTGGCCAGGCTGTTCCAAAAGTGATCCTGAGAAACATGGATGTGTTGAAACTAGCTGAGTCAAGTCAGGGTTTACTCCCTGACATGTGTCACAAAGAAAGTATATTTTACATCTATCTTAAAAAAAATCTAGCCTTTGAGGCTTGATGCTCCTCAGCAAATAAAGGGGGAAATAATTGTAAGGGTGTTTAAAGAACATACAACAATTATGAATGACTGCACAAGACTTTTCCATGCTAGTCAAACAGAACAGTTTCCCTGCAGCTATTTGAAGTGTAGGGTAAGATAAAAAACAAACTTCATGAAGAAACTGAGAGTTCAAAAGAAGTGTACTGGCCTACTTAGCTGAGAATTTTAACGGCTGAATTTAAAAATGTATATTACTTTCCAAGTCCTGAGGTGGAGAGAGTGACAGCTGTTATGTCATACACCAAGATCTTTGTGGGATTAACATCTGTAAGATAACCTGGAAAAAAGTCGCAGAGATGTCCTGCAGCGGGCAAGGAAATGGAGCCAGTTTGCAGGAGGGAAAAGACAAGGGCTTTGCAAAGGCTCCACCACTCCACAGCAGGATAGGGGTAAAGAGTCCTCAGCCCGTCTGAGACAGTATGAGCACTGCTGTAGAACTAGATTCAGCTTTTAAAAAGTTGACTGAATCAGACCCACCTCCTTTTCTCCCTCCTTCCCTCCCTCCCTTGCTTCCTCCCTTCCTTCTTCTCTTCCTTCCTTCCTCCCTTCCTTCCTTTCTCCTTCTTTCCCCCTTTATTTCTCGTTTGTTTTGTAATACTCCTATTGCATTTTTATGTAAAGTTTTTATGTATGTCCTCGAGATGTAACAATTAGGGATAGCTGCCAGTATTTGCAAAATAAAAAGCAGGTTGATTATGAAATAATTACCATGAATTTAGGCAATATTGTAAATAGTTGCTTTAGTAAAAGGACATCATATTTGCTCTTTGAAAATTTAACATTTTTCAAATCAATGTCACAGGAGAGGTGACTTTATTACTGCAAGAAGCTTTGTTTCTTTTTGCTAGACACACCTAGATATCCAACATCTGAGAATTTTCAGACACCTGCTGGTAAAAACTAGTAAAGTCATCCTCTACTTCCCCAACCAGTCTAAAGGATATCACATTGTCACACACATTTTCAGGTCCCCTAGATTCACTAGGAGAATGCCTAGTGAATGCAGGAGACTGACAGTTATTAAGTACCTAATTCACTAATGTTCTTGCCTTGACTGGCATATTGTGTTCCTTGAGCATAAAAAAGCACATTGTCTTGTCCTGTGTGATGGGTTCCATTTAGATTTCTGACATCTCTGCAAAAGTTATTTAGTTAGCTATTGACAGAACATAATTCTCAAGATGTCTCACCTATTATGCATAATTGCACATGTAAGACTAAGTAAAGCTTGTTTGACACTGGAAATATTTTTTAAAGTTTTTTTTAAAAATATTTATCATTAACTTTCACTACAGAGTTTATGTTTAAAGAAAGTTAGAAAACACTTTAGTGACAGCTGCAGCACATTCTTGGGCAGTTCCAGGCTTTGGCAAATCCAGCTACCAATGAAGTTCCCATCAGAAACAGGACAAAACTATTGAGAAAACTTGTGAGATACCAGCATATTTTATCCTCATAATTCCAACTTTCATAACAGGATAATTCAGATTAATTTTGTTTTGACACATATCTGAACAGCCTCGACATTTCAGTATTATACTGCAGCAGATCATGGGGTGGAAACTCTTGAAAGAATCATTCTAACCTGCCACCAGGCAGGTACAAAGACATAGTTTAGCAAGATTGAGCCACACAGCTGAAAGCATAAGTCCAACATGACTCTCCACTAGTAAAATGCCTTAAAAGCTAAGGTATCTATGGCTATGCATGTGCACAGGGAGAGGTAAGTATTCACTGGGGATTCAGGAAAAAAAGCATTCCTTCTCAGAAAGACCATAAACGTATAACCCTATACATAGTATATAATTCAGCTGTGGAACTTCTTGCCACATGGAACATGAATACTGAATTTGACATTGATTCAAAAACAGATGGCATAAATTCTTGTCTGACAGATGTCTAAATGACTACAGAGTACAGTTACCACACCCTGCTCAGAAAGGGCCTGAGTCAGCAATCGGTGTATTCAAACATTCAGAGACTACTCAGAGGATGTATCACCCTATGTTTAGTCTGTACAAGTCCTTCCCTCAGCATTTGCTATTGACTGCTGTGAGAGGCAGTACACTGAGGGAAATGGAATACTGGTCTGACAGACTATAGCTACTCCTATGTTTTCATGAGTCTATTGACAAAAGAATTGCACTTCTTAGTGAGCTCTCCAATATCCTTTGGTAGTCCATACATCCACAGGGAAGCATTTAAAACCATTAACCCAGAAAATACAGAACTCATCCACAAGGCTTGAGGGGAATCTATCTCTTTTTCCTAAGGATATTTATGGCTTCTAAACATAAGAAAACAACTGTAGCTAAAAAGAAAGAAGTTGACACAAAGACCCAGTGCCTTGTCTTGCCTGAGGTTCAGCATTCACTGCAGTTACTAAATGCCACTGACAGAGGAGGAATATGAGTCCATGTTTCCATGTATAGATGAGTGTCCTGAACAGAGGCCAGTCCTTTAATAGGAAATGTCCAGCATCACTGTCATCCCCATTTATTTTAGGAAGACATTAAGGTTGCCTGTACTTCCCATCTATCATTTCACTGGCTACCACAATGCTAAAATTTAAGCAATACAAAACCTAAGCCACTTCTCTGAATCTAGTCAAGCATTCTCATATAACCCAGAGCAGAATTTTGTAGAGGACACAATATACTCTTCCTCTCTCCCATAAGAAAGCAATGTTGATAACTGAGGAAAGTCCCAAGCTTTCTGCTGTCATGACCCATGTCAAAAACTGAACAACATGAAGTGCCTCTGCTAGCAAACAACAAGAAAAGCTGGCAGGATGAATATCTCCCCTCCCAGCCTAAACCCCCAGGCAAGAATATCCATGGTGACCGGGAGCCCTGAAGCATTTTCAGCAGACAGAATATTTCCAGACAGATGAAAACACATTGTACTGCCAGAGCCACATAAGCCTTTTCTGATTTGGTCAGCATCATCTTATGCATGATTTAGTAATGACTTTGTATTCAGCTTTACAGTAGGAGAACTGCACAGCTCAAGGCATCCTAGTTCTTTTCCTTTTTGACGGACTGTTACTTGCTCTCTTGTGGGAAACCCAAGACATTTTTCCTTGGATACATGTGCATATTTCTTCTTGTCCAAACGATCCAATACCTTAACTTTATATTCTTCCATTTTGTAACTTATCATTCTAAAATGTAAATATCTTTGTTAAGCATTTACAACACAAAAGTGCTGTGTACTGTACTGCGTATAAGGAGACAGACAAATTTAAAAGTAGATATTTCAATCTTCATTCATTGAACTCCACTTATGTTACTTCCAGTTATTTGAGAATAACCAGATGGTCCTTACATTGTGAATATAATCTGTATTTCTCTGCTCCTTTCTTCTGTTTATCTTGAAAAAACAAGATTTAAAAAGTCAACTTTCTTAAAAAGTAATTTTTAAAAGAATGAAAAAATGTGGCAACCCAAAAACAATTTCTTTATTACATCCTATAAAACGTAATAGCCTGACAGAAGAGACATTATTTTCTCCTTGAAGAAATACTGCAACTTAGATTAGCATCACTGGTATATTTTCCTTGACCACCTCCTTCGTATTCTAAGCCTTTGAGTACAGGTAGTGTTAATCAGTTTAAAATGTGTTCCTGCATCATCATAGCCGTATCCTATCTGCACCGTTTTCAGAGTTTGCCCAAAGGAGCAGCAGCACAAGGAATAAAGCTGGATTTTCTCCTAAGACCCAGGCACCATCCAAGGTTTCTTTTCGCAACAGCACTTCAGAGGAAAGAGAGCCCTCTGCTGCTCTATACGAGATATGCTGCAGCGTGTCTTTTTCAGGGTGAGTTTTAGGAACGGAAGTGCAAACCTCTGCTGTTTTCCTCTCATGCTGTGGAGTCAGACGACAAGGGAAGCGGGGCTCTGAGAGGTGCCGTCCACTACCTCTCCAGCCTAGCACAGAGCACAGCTGCATCCAGCGTTTAAAGTAACCAGGGCAAAAATGTTTAAATGCAAACAAAAGTCCTTTTTAGAACTAAAAATAAATAAAGTCAGAAAATGCTTCAAATCCTTGACATCAGGGCTGCATCACAAGTATGACATAGTCTGACAGAGCAGAACAACAACCAGAAGTGCCTGATAGGCTGGACAGAGAAAAAACACACCTGTTTCCATACAGCTACACACAAAGTCAGCCCCCAGGGAATAAGGAATGACATTTTTATATGCTGTGACAAAGATCAATACACCGTACACACTCCTGAATCTGTATTTATGGTGTCATCTTTTGACTGTGGGGCTGCAGCCTCACAGTCAAGCTGCTTTTGGTGCAGTGTGTCCCTAGGTGAGGAAGATTCACTCAACAGTACAGGTCTGTAAGATCTGAGAAGGAAGCAGCAAGGCAGAGAAATCCATGTTCCTTGCTATTCCAAGGTTTGTTGGCACTATCCTATACCAAGAATATAGGTAGATTTAAGATAGAACATACCTTGGAGAAAAGAAACAAGAGAGGTTAAAAAAAAAAAAAGGAACACCTAGGAAAAGCTTTGTCTACCACTCCAATCCCTGCAGCGCCTCATCATCCCTGTGTTATGATGAGTAGAGTCTATGGAGAGCTTGGGGTTCAGCCTATGTGTGGAAGTGATCATGCTCATGGTCCTGAGAATGCTGTGCACAGGCCTGGCCCATACGTCCCTAGAGTTCCTTCTTCATGGGCTGGATGCTAGTGCATTGGGGTCTGTCTAGTGGTATGTACAGAAAGGCCAGGAAGAGTACAGCATGTGTGAAATGGAAAGCTAAAGTCTTTGAGTACTACAACCCAAATCTGCACTTCTCATAAAATGTTGTGAAATATATTTGATGTGTGTTTTCTCAGAATAAGGCAATTGGCTTTCTTTCTGTAATTTTGGCTGTAAGAATGGCTTCCAGGTAAGTCTGACTCACAGAAGACACTTAGGCTTAATTTCAGAACCAGAAGAGAAACCCTGGTTTGCTTCACATAGATGTGATCATGTATGACTGGCACACAGCCACACTCATTCTATTGATACTTGCAAACTAACTACCTTGTGTGAAATGATATAGCTGAATAAGCCACCAGGAATCTTTTGCATTCTTCTATTTTCCAGAACACAGAATTTTCCAGGCAGTTACTTACACATCAATAGAATGGCACAGGCATCTCAACAAAGTCAAGGCTTTCAGCAGATGACTGCCAGGATCATCAAAATGACTCATCACTTGCAAAGGCACAGATAAGTAAGTGGAGGTGGCTCCCATGTAAGAGTCTGTAAAACTTAAAGAGCTCTACTCTGTTGTTAGCTTTGAATGAGGTTGAAACCCACTGTTTCTGAGAGGAAAAGCTCTGTTGCATATCCCATTATGCTAATTAATTTGTATTTAATTTAATTTATATTGGTGCATTTTTATATGCACCTCCCCTATGAAGACAGGCTGAGAAAGTTTGGGCCGTTCAGCCTGGAGAAGTTTGCATGGAGACCTCATAGCAACTTTCCAGTATCTGAAGGGAGGCTAAGAGGGACTCTTCATCTGAAATTGTAGTGATAGGACAAGGAGTAATGGGTACAAATTGAAAGAGGGGAAATTTAAGTTAGATATTAGGATGAAATTTTTTACTGTGAGGGTGGTGAGACACTGGAACAAACTGCCCAGGAGGTTGTAGATGCCCTAACCCTGGAGGTGTTCAGAGCCAGGTTGGATAAAGCTTTGAGCAACCCGGTCTACTGGGAAGTGTCCCGGCCCATGGCAGAGGGGTTGGGACTCAAAGGTTTTTTAGGGTCCATTCCAACTCCTTAAAATATTATATGATTCTATGATTCTAAAGCCTCACTCCAGGAACTGGGTACTGCACATGCACACAGCATAAAAAGCCCCTGTGCTGCAGATATTTCAATTATTGTTACATGAGCATTTTGACGGTTACACAGACCCAGCACCCGCACCCCAAGCCTTCCTGTTTAATATCTTTATTGCTGATTTAGATGAGGGGATTGAGTCCACCATTAGCAAATTTGCAGAAGACACCAAGCTGGGAGGAGTGTCGATCAGCTGGGAGGCAGGAGGGCTCTGCAGAGAGACCTGAACAGACTGGAGAGTTGGGCTGATTCCAGTGGGATGAGGTTCAACAAGGCCAAGTACCGAGTCCTGCACTTTGGCCACAACAACCCCCTGCAGTGCTACAGACAGGGCACAGAGTGTCTGGAGAGCAGCCAGGCAGAAAGGGACCTGGGAGTTTGGATTGACAGGAAGCTGAACATGAGCAAGCAGTGTGCCCAGGTGGCCGAGAAGGCCAATGGCATCCTGGCCTGTATCAGGAACAGTGTGGCCAGCAGGAGCAGGGAAGTGATTCTTTCCCTGGGCTCAGCGCTGGTGAGGCCACACCTGGAGTACTGTGTCCAGTTCTGGGCCCCTCAGTTCAGGAAGGATATTGAGGTGCTGGAGCAGGACCAGAGAAGAGCAACAAGGCTGGTGAAGGGACTCAAACACAAGTCCTATGAGGAGAGACTGAGGGAGCTGGGGTTTTTAAGCCTGGAGGAGGCTCAGGGGAGACCTCATCACTCTCTACCACTCCCTGAAAGGAGGTTGTAGCCAGGTGGGGGTTGGTCTCTTCTCTCAGGCAACTATCAGTAAGACAAGAGGGCATGGTCTTAAGCTCTGCCAGGGGAGGTTTAGGTTGGATATTAGGTAGAAATTCTTTACAGAGAGGGTAATCAGGCATTGGAATGGGCTGCTCAGGGAGGCAGTGAATTCTCCGTCCCTGGAGGTTTTTAAGATGAGACTGGATGTGGCACTCAGTGCCATGGTCTACTAACCGCAGCGGTACTGGATCAAGGGTTGGACTTGATGATCTCGAAAGTCCTTTCCAATCCGCCTGATTCTATGATTCTACGATTCCCCGCCTCGCCCGCGGTGCCGCAGCGCAGCCGCACCCAGCAACCCCTCCCCTTCACCGAGGAACAGCTACGCGCGCTGCTCGTGTGCTGGGCGGCCCAGGGAAGGGAGAACGTGGTCCGCCTGATCAGATCTGCCCTAAATATGTAAAACTTCTCCCACAGCAGCGGGGACACCCCGCACAGCGACACCGTCCCTCGGCCGCTTGTCGGCGCGTCCCTGCGGCCCCTTCAGTCAGCGGGACAGGGGCGGGGGGGGCAGAAGCGCCCGCCCTCACTAAAGATGGCCGCCGGGGACAGCCAGCCAGCAGCGCAGCGCTGCGGCTGAAGCCGTTTCCGCCCGGCAGTGCCCGTCACATGACCACGGGGGGCTGTGGCCGCCGGTGCCCGGCGCTGCCGGGGCAGAGCGGTGCGGGCGAGGAGCGGAGCCGAGCGGAGCCCAGCCGAGCCGGGAGCGGAGCCGAGCCGGGCCGGGCTGAGCTGAGCCGAGCGGAGCCCAGCCGAGCCGGGAGCGGAGCCGAGCCGGGCCGGGCTCCCGGCAGCAGCGGTGGCGCCGGGCGCCCTGGCCCTGGGCGCGCTGCGCGGTCCGAGTAGCAGCAGCGAGATGGAGCCCGAGGAGGGAGAGGACCGCACCCCGCTGCTGAAGGAGTCCCAGCCCGGCACGGGTGAGAGGAGTGGCAGCTGCCCTTGTGTGAGAGCGTCCCGTTGCCATGGAGCCGCGGGCCGAGAGCGCCGCCGTGGGCCCGGGGGTCGGGCCCAGGGGCGTCGGGTCAGACGCGACCCCGCGTCCTGACAGCGTTCGCCGCTCTGTCGGTGGCTGGGGAGAGGCAGTGCTGTCACACACACCTGCCTTCGGGTTGGTGTCTTTGCAGTGAAGACAAGTGGGAAATTCCAGCCCAAATGCCTGTCTAACTGTTAAAGACTGCGAGGTCGTAGCAGAATTTCATTTTAAGGCAGGTTTTGAGTAAGATAAATGGCTTGTTATGAAACCATGGAGAAGAAGGAAGGTGGAAGGAGGCACGGATGTAGTTGTAGGAGAGGAGGCTCTTTATGGGGTCAGGGCTTGACAACAGAACTTGCGTGTTTAGTGGTTGTCTGTGCTGGTTTGTTTCCCGGAATGTATAAACGGTAAAAAGATTTTTGGCTTCTTCAGTATGCCTTGCAAAGATGCTCTAATCTACTTAAGCAAATGTATGACTGCGTCAAGGGAAGCTGCTAACAAAATGACTTTATAAAAGTGACAGAAGTAGAGAAATTTGAGTTCAAGTCTTACTAAAGCAATATGTTCCTAAGTTTGCACAATGCGTCAGGCTCCGGTTGGAGGTAACCAGTAACTTCCTTTAACTGCTGTGCAAGTTGCAGCACAGACCTATTTTTTAACTGCAATTTAAGAATCTTGTTCAGTTATAGCTACATTATAGCTACAGTACTTTAAAGCATGCCCCTGAAGTCAGAATTAACCATAGACGTAGGACCAAAGACTGCTAGTCAAGGTAAGACCTTGAACGTGATGGTTACCTGCTTTAAACTTTAGGGGAGTTGCATGTCTGTGTCTCTTTGATTGTACCAATCTCCTGAAGAGGTGAGTGACTGAAATATATCTGGAATCTTCTTGAATCTTCTGTTCTATTAACCTGATCTAATATTCTCAGGTATTGCAAATGCGCTTAGTGGAATGACAGGGAAGCAGTAATTTAGTAGCTGTTTGTTTCAGGCTTTCATATCAACATAGTTGTTGGGTTTTTATAATAAACTATTTACAGTTGAAAAAAAAAATCTGACATTACTGACCTTAAGTTCTTACACACCTGTTTTGTGGAGCTTACTGTCCAGACAATCCAGTGAGAATCTTACAGAGGAAGAGTAATGGATTTTCCAGTTAATCTGCATTTCCAAGGACGGTTTACATCATCACTGTGATATTCAGCCTTCTGTTATTATTGTCTAACCCCAGCAAGTACAAGAAGTGGAATGATTAAATAGCTTTACCTGTATTCATATTTATTATTATAAATTACATTTTCTACTTAAGGCAAATTGCTTTTTAAACAGCAATAAAGGACAACAAAGCTGCTTGACTAGTTTTTGTGCAGTAAGCACTTCCTGTTCTTGGTGCCTATTGTTTTTAAAGTAAGCAATCAAATCTTGGCTGCTCTTCTTATTTAAAAATCTGTGTGCCTTTTTCAAATGCTGCTAGGCAAGATTGCAATACTGCAAGTCTGGAAGGGGTTTTGCATATTTATACAATAGCCTCGTTTATTACTCGTTTACTAAATGAACATAGGAATACAACATCCCTGTGTCATTTTAACAACTTGTGTAGCCATAATGAACTTCACAGAGAGTTCGTCAGGGTTAGAGACTTCAAAAATGGGAAAGTTCTACTAATTTCATGAATAACAGTCTTGCAGAAAGGCTCTGTTGGTCTCCCCACTGAAAAATAA
The DNA here is from genome assembly GCF_003945595.2 of Pipra filicauda. Taxonomy (NCBI): domain Eukaryota; kingdom Metazoa; phylum Chordata; class Aves; order Passeriformes; family Pipridae; genus Pipra; species Pipra filicauda. The sequence goes on along the minus strand of NW_024104560.1, from coordinate 528,351 downwards.
AATTGCATGGCCTCATTCCTTTTTTCAGGGAAGTTACTGGGAAGGGAAAAGTATCACATTAACTTGACCACATGGCATGCTCTTTGTTTCTTCCTGTGGATTAGAGAATCCAGTCAAGTGACATGCTGCGGTATCAGATGAAGCTCCAGTCAGTCCTGTTGTTCATAGATGTACTTGTTCTATTCATCATTTGAATTCTGAATAGTCAGAGGAAGATGAGGTCACTGTAGACTGATGTAATATCTGTAGGTGCTGATCCCCAGCCTTCCTGGAGCTTCAGATGTCTAGCACCGTAGTTTCCTCACAAGAGGGGAAACTCAACCCCCTAACTATTTGTAAATCCAATAGGTTCTTCAAGTAGTTTCTCAACAGTTTGCCATATCTGCTCAGTAGGTTTGAGGCATTCCCAGTTCGTAAAGAGTAACTGCAGAGCTCTAAACTTTTATAGCTCAACTATGATCTTTGCCAAATGGTGCTGTGTACTACTGTACAAGGAAATCAATAACTGTGTTACAGTGCAAAGTCTGATATCTGTGTTTAACTAGCTGGCGGAGTCGACTTAATGTCACAACACAGATTTTATGCTGAATCTTAAGACTCATTTTCCTTTGTCACTGTTGTATGGTGACTGCCAAGAGGGACAACTGAGAAACTGTTCTGTTTCACAGTGCTACCGCAGTATTTGCCATTCCCCTTTCTGGTAGTTTGGTCTGTTTGGAACTGTCAGCAAATGCATATTCCCTTGTAAGCAAATTTATAGAAGGAAGACTTGTCCTAGAAAAAAGCTTGGAATCACAATGACTGTTCTTTACGACTACTTTAAGAGTATCTGTTTTCTTGAGACATTTTGTGTGTATGACAGGCTTCCCACTAATTTGGGTTGGGGCTTTTTTTAAGTGTGAAGTTCTACTTTGAATAAGTATTACAGTATTTTGGAGAGGATGTTTGAAACTGTGTTTCAAAATCCATTTCCACAGACCACACAGTAGACTTTCACTGCAGCCCGTGCTTTTGTGTGGGTAGCTGCCAGTTGTCTAAACGAAGATTACATTTGTTTTGCACATCAATCCAAAAGTGGACTTTTTAAAATTTTTTTCCCAACCACACTCAGCCACTTCCCCTATTGAATAAACCCCTTAAGAAAAATTAGCTTGTCTCCTTTCTCTGTTTTTTCTAAGACTGTTAGTAAAAACTGCTTAACAGTTGTTCTTATTTTGTTAGGTTCTGTTAAAACAAACATTTTTCATTTGCTCTCGTTTCAGTACCTGCATGCTGCTCAGCTCGCTACAACCTAGCACTCCTGGCCTGTTTTGGGTTCTTCCTCCTGTATGCATTACGTGTGAACCTAAGTGTTGCTCTGGTGGATATGGTAGAACCTAACACAAGCTTAGCAAAGAATGCAACTCCCAATGTGTGTCCAGAGCATTCTTCCACCATAAATGTTCCTCGCAACACAACGGTGAGGTCTCAAACATACTGTCCTCTAATGCAGCTTGTAAAAGTGGTTTTGGTGGAAGTCTGTGATAGATAGAATCATACTTAGGTGGCAAGAGAACAGGCTGCTTTTTACTGGATGGCCTTTCCAGTGGTTCTTTTGAAGCTATTCTGAAAATACTATCTTTAAATGACTAGCTAATTTAGGAGCGCTCAGGGTCAGGTTTTTTATATACCTCCTTCCTGCGCTATTCCTTAAAAATTGGCTAATCTGTCCCTGTAGATCTGTTGTGACTCACTGTTTTATATGCCAGTGATCAACTGTTACTGTTATATCTGCATCAGAGCTCATATCAATGTCCACATTTGCCTGTTCTTCATACAGTCATAATGGCATGAAATTTCATTACAAATTAACATGTAATATTTTTTGTTTCACTTCTTTGATCTCTTTCCCAGATTGTGTTTTTTGTCTTTATGTCATTTATCTCTGACTTTCCTTCCAGTACTTCTTAAAATCACATTTCTTAACCAAATTGTTTGATATAAAAAAAAGCTTTTAAAAAAACCCTCAACTTTGTGAATTTGGGCTTGTAGAGATCTCATAGCTGAAGTTATTGCTGGGCACTCTTACTATCTTCCTACTTTCGTTTTTTTTGCTTGTTTAGAGGTCATTTATTATTTATCACAAATTATAACAGTGAACTTTATGGGAAGATTCTGTCTCATTGCCTCTGTGAAATCTATGCTGCTCATTTAGATGCTTAAAATTTTTTCTTTTGGAAGTGATCCCAAACTTCAGAATCACTTTACTGGGCAGCAGTCCATATCTTCTTGCTGACTTCCTTTATAGCTGCAGACTCCTTGTTTTGATCCTCTTCATTTTTATTACTTTGTCTACTAAACTCATCTTCCCTCTGTTGTGCTTATCTCATTATTCCACCTACCCTTGTGAATCCTGTCCTTGACTGCTCTCTTTTTTTATATTAAATTTAAGCACCTTCATCTCCTTGTTTGTTTTTTTTGTCCATAAATTTTCTGCGGGTAAAGCCATTTTCTAGATCGTGACAGAATGTCCCCACTGCAATACAGAAGTGGGACTTGCACTCAGGCAGACTGCGTAGTCTGTACCTGTCACCTATCCCAAACTGCTTAGAACTCAGAAATTACATTTCACGTTGTGATGATTCTCATGCTTGGTCTAGATATGTCTGTACAGACTGTAAACTACCTGAATTAGCTTTTAACACGACTTTGATTGCAGTATATATGTGTGTAGAGGAAGGAGACCCTAGGGAATAGGCCACAAAAAATTTGAAACTCAGTTATAAAGGACTAAATGATGGATCAGTGTTATATAAAATATGGTCAGAAAAACTGCTATTTTGAACTTACTGCATTTTGTTGGTTTTTGTCTCTTTGTAGGGGGAAAAGTATTCTTGGGATGCTGATACTCAGGGATGGATCCTTGGTTCTTTTTTCTATGGTTATATCATTACTCAGATTCCAGGAGGATATCTTGCAAGCAGAATTGGAGGGAAGCTTTTGCTTGGGTTTGGCATCTTTGGTACCTCTGTATTCACCTTGCTTACTCCCTTAGCTGCAAACTTGGGAGTTGGCTACCTCATAGCTGTCAGAGCCTTGGAAGGACTGGGAGAGGTAATACTTTTTCTCTGTGTAACTTGAAAATGTGTCTGAATAATTTATTAATGACTTTTAGTGACTAAACCCTGTGGGTGTTGGTATGATGGAGAAGTATATGGATTGTTTAATTTTGAGTGGCTTAGTTTTGGGTTTTTTTGAATAATTAAAAAATTTGCACTATATTTTAGCCTAAGCTTTTCAAATAAGAAAAAGTTTTGTCTGTAAGGACACTTGGGTCAAAACTAGAGTTATCCCTTCCCATTTTCCTGAAACCAGGACCTCACAACATTATTGTTTGTATTGTTGATGCTTTTCCATTATATACGGAATCAAAACCAGGAGAAATTAATTCTATCTTCTTATTTTCATGCCTTGTGCACTTTTTATAAGTAGTTTCTTAACAAACATCAAACTTAATAGATTGTATTGCTGCTTTTTAATGAAATAAGCTTTGAACCATGTAAAGCTGAAGGGAGTCCTAAAGTCCTTGCATTTCAGCAGACTGAAATGTTTTCTAGGGTGTTACCTTCCCAGCTATGCATTCAATGTGGTCTTCTTGGGCTCCTCCACTGGAACGAAGCAAGCTCCTTAGTATTTCATATGCAGGTGAGAAATTCCCACGCTGATAATGGGATTATACATTTTTATTGCAGTAAGGGGGAGGATTGACTTAAATCAAAGGGATTTATATTGTAAATTTTAATCAGCATTTAATCCAGAAAGCATAATGTTAAATTAAGTCTTGCTTTGCATTGGTTTTCTTCATTTACTCATGGCTTTTACAACTCTGAGAAAAGGTATTGATCTGCAACTAAATATAAACTTCAGCCTAACTTTGGTTTAAAGTGATGCAAAGAGTTACTGGGAAGCTGATTAATAGAAGATACTGTAAAGAAAAGAGATTTAATATTAGGAACAAAAAAGCAGGACCAGTCACACGATAGAGGTGTTTGGTTGGTTGTTTTTTGGATTTTTTTTTTTAAGTGTTTTTGGAGGAATGTAGGGAAGAAAATGTCCAAGGTCCCAGGTATTACTGGAAGAGCTCCTTGTTAAAGTCCAATACTCCCAGACCAGATTCTCTTATATATTCTATGCCTGGAAGATGTATTGTTTGATATCAAATTTACTTGTTTGAAGATATTTGATGTTATACAGGATTTTTGATTTAGCAGTGATACAGAATATAGTGAAAGTACAGTACAAATGTAAGTTAACACTTAGCGAAATATATCAATTGCAATATTTGTTTGAGTTGAAGGCAGCTTTTGAGTCTATTTTCTCTCAGAAATGCTTTTCTTAGTTGTTTAGCTTTTATAGTTTGTGTTGGGCTGACCCACATATTCATTTCCCTCATGTTGGTCTGGCTAACTCAGGGAGACAGTCACACTTTTAAGGAATAAGGTGTGACTCATTTATCCCATCAGATCCACTCAACTGACATAGCTGCTTATCTAAAATAAAACAAAGGCCACACTCTGGTGTGTGTTGAGATAAAATCAGCTGCTTTGCAAGAGAGGTATGGTTGGTCACATCCTGTGCTATTCCCCAAGGTTAATGGTCACATTGCTCTTGCCCATCTCCACTGAGCATTTTTGCATTTTAGGGACTTAGTGGTCAGTCACATTGCTCAACGCTGTATTTGTGGAGCAGGTGAAACACATAGGTTTTTTAATGTGCTAGTCAAAAGTGATATTATTTCTTTGCAGATGACAAATTTTGCATTCAGTTAATGAAGTAATGGTTTGCTTTGCTCACTCTTGTTAGTATTACTTGTTACAATAAATTACTTTTCATCATCGGGTTCCTCAAGAAGACAGGGCTATACCATGTAAATTTCAGCTACAGTTTTTTAAGGAGCTAAGCCAGTCTAGTGACTCACTTGTGACAAGAGGAATGAAGCCTTAATCTTTTCTTCCTCACATTTCCTCACTTCCCTCCTAGCCAAGGGTCTAGTTCCTTCCTTTTTGCTATTTCAGGCACTCATGAGACCCTTCAACGAGATACTTTAACACCACCCCCCAGTGCAGCAGAAAACTTTTATTTCCTCTCTTTTTTTTTTAATTTCTGTATCTGTTTTCTGCCTTAGTACTTTATTAAATCTGCTTCAAAAGAAGTGAGATCCAGCACACAAGTTAAGCAGAGGGCACAGAGTTGGGATTGACTTCTATTCCATTTAGCAGCTGGGAGTTTTTAAACTGTCCTTTTGTATTTTGTGAAATTATATGCTAATGTACTAGTGAGAAGAGTCTGTGGCCCTGAACAGCCAACTGTTAGCAGACATGGGTGGATAAGGCATCTTGTGTAAACTTGACAGACTGTTTTCTTTCTGCCCTGTTGGCAGTCACGTGGTCTGTGGTTAATTTAATCGTGATCATGTTGATATTCTGAGAAAACATGGTTGAGGTTATGTGTAGTTATTTTGATTTATATTTTGAATGATGTATGTGATTTTGTTGTTTGTGGTTGAAAGTTTCTGCCTCAAATAAAAATTACTGTTTCCATGAAGATAGAATCTAGGTAGCCAGGCTATAGAAACAATCTAATGTTTTCTGATTTGAGATTAGGTTTGGAGAATTGATTATACGACTAACATTAAGAGACAAGATCTACCATTTGTCACTAGTAGAGCGTCTAAGTATGTAAATAATATGAGTTGGATTTCTGGTTTAGATTTGGGAGAGGGAAACACCTACCATCCTTTGCAAAATGTATGTTGCATTATAAGCACAGAAATACCTCTTTCTGGCTTTTGGCTTGTTTCTGAACTGTAATCTGTTCCTCTTTCCCTTCTTCCTTTCCTGATCTTACACCCTGTGGATTTAGGGATCATGGAATTTGAACCTGCTGGTTATATATGGATGCCTTCTGGCTCTTGTTTCTAGCATTCCTGTTTTTTGTGGAGCTAGAAGGAGATACAAGAAATGTAAATTGATTATATTAAGTCAAAATATTATACCCTCAAGTTCTTAATAATTCTGTGATCATCTCTCTCTTGTTTAGCAGCAATACCAGTTGACTAATTTGCATTCGTTTGGATGTATTAAAGCCATCACTTTATTGGAGACAAGTGTACCAAGAATGCTTATCTATTATTGCTCTTTCCCTCTAATTTTGGCTGCTTAGGGCTTTGTGGCTCTAGTTTGCTTGGAGCTGCCAAAGCAGCTTATTGTGCCTATGTTTCTTTAAATCAAAGTGTAACCCTCTACTGGTAGTGACAAATCTTTATGCATGATTTATTACAGAAAAATAAAATACTTATAAAGTGCCACTTATACTTAAGGGGCCCATAGGGGATCTAACTATTTTCCACTTTGTTTTGCTTTCTTCCGGTAGGTGCACAGCTGGGAACTGTTGTCTCTCTGCCACTATCTGGTTTAATTTGCTATTATATGAACTGGGTTTATGTGTTCTACATATTTGGTGAGTTTGTGTTTTGATTTTTCTTAATTATCAAATATACAATGCATATTCTTTTTGAAAAGCATTGTATATTGTTAAACTTATTTTAAGTTTTAGAAGCTTGTTTAGCATGTTGGGTTGCTATTTTATTCCCTCTGGGCAATTAGAGATATTTAAAGCTAAGTAGATTCCAGTAAGTGGCTATATAAGCCTTGGTTCCAATGAGCAAAGCTGTCTATTGTACCAACAAAAGTCGGTACAAGTCAAATGCTCTTAACTCTCCCATCCCTTGGAAACAACAGGCTGAAATTTCTTATCTGAAGTGTGAAATTGAATTAATAGCTTTAATCCCAGGAATAAACTTCTCTGAATGAAAGAACGTGTGAAAAGTTACTGCTACTTAAAATGGAAACTGAGGAAAATCTCCCTCGAACCGTCACAGGAGCCCTGAAGGAATGCCCAAAATGCAAAGCATAGCATGTTTGCTGTGACTTATGTTCTATGAGAAGCTCAAACAGAAAATAGTTTTTAACAGCATGTTATAGAACGAACTGATGCTTTTTACAAGTCTATTTATATGTCTGAGCCATTTCATATTCTGCATGGGAAAGGAAGAATTGGAATAAAAGACAAGGGGTACACTTTCCTCAACAAAACCACCTCAAATTTTTTATAAATTAAAACTATTCAAATCAAAAAATTGAACAAAATTAAATAAGTTAAAATGTTACAGTTACAGAAAAGTGCAGTTAATTTGGACTGACTATTGAAAAGTTATCTTTTTTTAAATGACAATTCTGGGGTTGGCTTAAGGAAAAAAAGGATGATTGGTACATCAGTTAAACTGTATGTACTGGTATTCTGTGTATGTGCTCAAAGTATATGAATTTTTATTTCCTTTGGGTGAGCCATATCCTTTGTGTTCCATGTGACTGATAAAAATACAATTATGTATGTGTATGCAACTTTCTTGCTGTATGAAGCACTTCAAGTAGGAGGGGAAAAAGAAAAAAAAAAAAACAGAAGAAAAAAATTCTGCTTAGTCATTTTCATTGTGTATTATCTCTATATGTGGATTGTTAAGCCACTTTGGGGAACTAGTGTTTCTAGGTAGATACAAAAATAGTATTCATTAAAATTATATTGGAGTATTGAGAAAACACTGACTAAATCATCTTGAGAGTCGGTGATATCCATTCTCTCGTTCTAATTGCTTATTTTTTTTATTTCTATCTCTTCACCCATCTTTTCCCAACAATAGGTGCCCTTGGCGTATTATGGTGGTTCTTCTGGATGTGTTTGGTTAGTGATACACCAGAAACTCACAGGAGCATTTCGCATGCTGAAAGAGAATATATACTGTCCTCTCTAAAAGATCAGGTACAGCATTTCAGTATAGACTTACTTACTTTAGTCAGAACATAAACCACAAATATTGTCATTAGCATCATGCTCTATTTCTGTTTAGAATAACATTCTTAACCTGAGATGGAAGCAGAATTTTTCAAACAAAAAATATAAAAAACCCAGCACAATTGTATAACTGAGAAACAATCAATAATCAAACAAAGCATTTGCAATAATGTCTTGTGTTACAGACATTGTTGTGGTGCTTTATTTAAAAAGCTTTTTATTTAAAAAAAGCTCAGATCTATGACTTCATACTACATCCAAACCTGTATGATGCCTTTAACATTTGCAATACGATATTTTGCAACTTTTTTTTTAAATGTGTCCTCTCAGGTAAGAAAGAAATTACTGTTTGCAGAAAAAATGCTAATGAGCCAGTTCCTAAAGTGTACATAAGAGTTTATTCCTTTGACTGGGGACATATATTTACAGACAGTGAAGCTGGCTGAGAGATCAAAATTAATATTTAGGATTGAGTAAGAAAGATTCAGCTAAGTAAACACCTGAGGGGTGACTAAATATTTCATGATTTACAGTAAAAGCAACAGGCATCAAATTTCAACAGGGGAAGGTGTACTTCTAGAAATTCTGATTATGAAATGTAATAGTAATTGGTTTACTTTGCAGTAGTAAATATCAGAGCAGTAGCATACATTAGTATACCTTCACTGAGAACTGAACACAGTAATTAATTCATTGCTAATAACTTGCATCAACTGAGACTCATTTCGTGCCTCTCAGAGTGGATGATCAGCATAGATTCAGGTAGCATCAAAACACTGTATTTAGTAAATGTTCATATCGGTGTCATGATTGCTTTTTCTCTTCTCTTTGTCTCCTGCTTGCTAGCTTTCTACACAGAAATCTGTTCCCTGGAGACCTATACTGAAGTCCCTTCCACTCTGGGCTATCGTTGTGGCACACTTCTCTTACAACTGGACTTTCTATACACTTCTTACACTCTTGCCCACATACATGAAGGAGATCCTGCGATTTGATGTACAGGAGGTGAGATAAATATGAATATAATCACTTTCTTCTGAATTAAAGAAACTAAACAGCAGAGATCTTTCTGTTGTTTAGAATAGAGGAACCCATTTAAGAACCTTGAAATGTAAATGTATAGCTGGGAAGTTATAACCCCACACAATTAAGCAGATACATCAAAAATGTTGCCTGCCTTATAATGTCCACTTTTTTGACTTATTTGACATTTAGCTTAGTCCTAGCTTTTGAGCTAATTTTTCTGGTTGAAGACACATGTTACAGGTCTTTAACTGTTCTGTTTTGAAACAGTAACTGTAAAAATATTTTTCCCTGTTACATGATTTCTGTGATTGCTTCAGATTTTATACCCTTCTCTGAAATACTATGTACTCCTTTGCTCACTCATGAAGGAAAGCATTTCCAGTTAAAAAAGAAAAGTCAAACAAAGGAAACCGTTGGACAAGTGGCATTTTTGAAAGTAGTTTAAGAAGGGGGGGTAAGGAGGAAGAGAAAGGGACAGGGGAAGCTTCATTCTGATTTGGATCACTTTCCAAATTGTCACTTTCTTTCCTCAATGAGCAGCAGAGGTAAAATGTCTTTTCTTACTGAGGTGAAAAGGACAAAACAAAACAACAAAACAACTTAAGGTCCAGATATAGTGCTTTTCAAGGAAATTTTTAAAAGTTAAATTATTTACCAGGGAAAAATTATGGGGTGGGGGAGGTAGAACATTATTGTTTATAGCAGTTACTGGACTGGACTGTTTTGTCTTTAATGGGACAATTTGGGTGATGTTTACCTGGAGAAACTGCTATAGCTCAAGTAAAAAGGTGCTCAGAAATTTCAAGAAGTTTCACATAGTCTTTTCCTGGTTTAACATGTGAGACTGGTTTAGAGCAAACAGAAAATGCATGCCATGCAAGAAGGAGGTGGTGCCAGCAATCTTGAGAGGAGAAGATGGGGAATCTTGGCATTAGAAAAGAAGGTTGCAGTAGGGAAAGCTGCAAAAATGGCTGGAAAAAACAAAGTGAAGTTGCTGGTTGCGTTCCTTATTATGCCTCTTCAGGGAATACCTGTGAAAGTCATTTGCTACCACAGCTCTCGGTTACATATGTTTTGTAAAATGTAGTTGCATTAAATGGTAACAGGTTCTGCTGTGGTTTCCTATGTCTCTGAGTTACGTTTCTTCTTTTAGGAGTGATTTAGAGTACTGGCTGTTATGAACATTAAAAAAAAAAAGCTCGCATAACATACTTGGACTAACTTTTTTGCCACACATTTAGATGGAAAATACGTTTAAAATATTATACAGTTGCTACTCTATGGTCCATCAGTTTCCTTCCTAAAATAAAGGAATTGGTTAAAAATAATGCTGTGTCTTTGAATAGTGCTTCAAAAAAGTAGTTTTTTAATTTCTGAGATTATCTTCTCTTTTGCAAAATTTTATTTACTGTTTTTGAAAGCTGAGTATTGAAACCCAACAGGCAGCACGTGTGAATGCTGATAAAGTGGGCTTCAGCTGGGGATGTGTTTCTGGTCTCATTTCAAATTAAAATTCCTAGGGGATCTTTAATTTCTTGACAAATATACATCTCATCCTAGTGTACAAATGTTATAGTATTTCTATTCAAATACTTCTTTTTAATCACAGATTAGGTCAAATTATAGCTCTGTTGTCAGTAATTATCCGTAATTGTATGGAAAGGCTGTAAGCATATGCAGCTTAGTAGTATCTTCTGTTTCCCTTCATCAGAAAAACATCCAGAATCAGGCAGAAGTCTCTAAACAGTACTTGTTTAAAGTAATGGGAATTAACTGGTGACTTCAATGTAATGTCAGGTCATGAATAATAGCTCTGCTTTGGGGTCATGGGATGTCCAGCCTAGATCTGATTGAAAGTGCCAGTTCTGTATCTTGTCTCTGCTTACAGCCAGCATCAGATGTTTCAGCAGATAGATATAGAATAATGTAATGTGGAAGACTTATAGTAGTACAAAACCCAGAGATTCTGTAAAGTTTTCAAAATTCTGAATAATATTTCCAGCTTCCACTTACTTTAGTAACTCGCTTGATATTGGTGTTTCTGGAAACTTTCATGATCAGGTTAATGTCCACAGGATACCTTCAGTTGTAGTTTTCTTTTTCCTGAACCCTATTGCTGATTTAAACCTTTGAGGTTTTTGTCTGTCTGCATTGGTAGTTGTGGATTACATCATGCAATGGAGAGTTTGAACATTGGTAACTTTAATGTGCTTTGCTTTTTGTTTCCATAGGTTTCTCTCTTCTGTGATACCAACAACAATTATGTGGATGGGTGGTTTTGACATCTCTGGTTCAGTCTCAGTTAATGTTGTACCACAAGGGATTTTTCAGCATATTGATTTGTCATTTCTGTGTTTAAACAGTCTTTTTTTAATCTCCTTAACAGAATGGATTTTTGTCTGCCCTACCTTATTTTGGCTGCTGGTTGTGTATAATTCTGTCTGGGCAAATTGCTGACTATTTACGGGAAAAACAGAACTTCTCCACTGTTTGTGTTCGCAAATGTTTTACCCTAATAGGTAGGTGCAACTGTCATCACTTGGAACGTATAATAAGAATAACAATCTAGGGAAAATACAGGGCTTGGGAGAGTAGTCTGACATTCTGCTGTGAGATGAGGCAGCATTGTGCATGGCTTGAGAGAGGCAGCTTTATTTGTACATTAATGTGTCGAGAGCAAATACTGTCTTTTTCCGTGAAATGTAGGTCTCTTGGATAAGAGAACGATAAGAGATTGCCAAAAGCTTTGTTTAGGTCAAGATACATCATTACTCCAAGCAAACCGATGAAATAAATGGTGAGGTAAAATCACCATAAAAGGGGAGATAATTGCTTGACAGAATCAAACCTTGTTATCAAATAAGGTTTATCAGACTAACCCAGGATATTGTTCTGCATGAGCCCATTCCCAACTCTGTGCTGTTCAGTGTTTTGTATATCTGAGACTGAAGTAACTGAATAGGAATAGACTTGCAAAATTTACAGTTGCTACCAGGGTAAGAAGACCAAATAGAATCCAAAATGGTCTTGGCTAATTTGAAGGAGAAATGATTTGAAATCACCAACAGATTGACAAGATCGGGTTTTTAATGAACGCAGGTAAATGGCTGTATTTAGGAAAGAGAAATTGATTACTGAATAAAAGAGGGGCAGGAGAAAGAAATTTTTTAAGAAAAAGAGAGATTAAGCACAAGATCCACTCAGGTTGCAGCCTCTTTGATGTATGGCCATCCTTGCTGCTTCTCAATCCAGCTGATTCAATTGCTTTCTTTAAAGCACCTCTTATAGTAAATTCTCAGGCATTTTGTTTATTTGTTTGTTTTAGGCCTACACCATTTGGTTTATTCAGTTTACTACAGGGCCTCACACCCATGTATATATAACTCAAGAGGAAACATGTTGTTGTGTTAGGAAAAGCAGGACAGGTTGTCTTCATCAACAAAAGCATGTACTTGGAGCTGTTTACAGAGGTCACAATGGAGGCATGTAAATGGGCTCTGGTACTGGGAAATGGGTACCAAAGTTGCTGCAGACAGAAAGTAACATGTGTTAGCTCATGGTGGCTGAGAAACTATTTCCAGTATCCAATGTAGCATCTCTCAAGCTAGCCTGGAGTCTCTACATTGTGCAGAAGGCTCTGGCGTAGATATACCAGGTGTTCAGATTTTGTAAACATGAAATAAAGGTAATTATAGAATGTGCCTGCAGGAGAAATATGTGCATATATACATATATGTATTTGTATGAACTCTTCCAGCTCAACTTTATTATAAACTGAAGAAGTCAGTGTTTGTTCCTGAAACTTGGAGAGTTAAATGCGGGTAATTTCTTCACTGTGCACTGTTAACCTACCAGTGTCAGTGTAGCTTCAATTTATTTATAATAATAAATAAAACTAATTTGTGAAGTAATTTTCAGTATCTGTTGATTTTTGTTAATTTTTTTATGTAGTTCAAGTTTGTTCTTTCCCGCTAGAGTGGAATTTTTCTTATCTGTCTGCTGTTTCCTGAGACAGCAATAGGTTTGCAACCCATCTGCTCTTCCTTTTTATAAGGACATATAGTGATAGGACAAGGGGGAATGGCTTTAAACTGAAAGAGAGTAGATTTGGATTAGATATTAGGAAGAAATTCTTTACTGTGAGAATGATGAGGCACTGAAACAGGTTGCCCAGAGAAGTTGTGGCTGCCCCATCCTGGAAGTGTTCAAGGCCAGGCTGGATGGGGCTTTGAGCAACCGGTCTAAGTGGAAGGTGTCCCTGCCCATGGCTGGGGGATTGGAACTTGATGGTCTTTATGTTCCTTCCAACCCAAACCATTTACGATCCTTTACTGTCCCATTGTAACATGTGCGTGCAGAGCCGTGTTCTGTACGCCAGGGGGCAGTGGAAGTTGTATGGAAAATGTACGCACAGTTTGGAGCCTTCAAGTGTCTCTTGTGGTAAAAGTCCATTGATTGGAAGATTTCTGTCTTACAGGAATGATTGGACCTGCGTTCTTTTTAGTAGCAGCTGGATTCATAGGCTGCAACTATGCACTGGCTGTTGCGTTTGTGACGATATCGACAACACTAGGAGGATTTTGTACATCTGGCTACAGCATCAACCACCTGGACATAGCACCTTCGTAAGTATTGCTGAAGCTCGTGAGTATTGCTGAAGCTATTGGTAGTGCATGTGAAACATTTATGACCCTCCCTTTTTTTTCTCTTTTTTTTTTTTAATGCATTGCTGGGGTGCCTTGGAAATGTAACTATGGACCATGTGCTATACAGACCTGGAGTGTCAACACTGACAATTACTTGGGTTTACAGTATTAAGCACTGTATTTGCAAAAAGTGCAACTTTGGCAGAGGATATAATATAAATAACAGTTTAGAATCATTCCAGTTTTTATCCTGCAGTAATAAATGATATAATTCCTGGAATTATACTTGCTAGATTTTTTTCCTATTTGATTCATGATCTTGATATGCACAGTGTTTTTTGAACAGCAGAATACAGTTAAGTGTTTTGTTCCTTTAAACTTTTCCATCAGAGCTATCAATCTTCAGCATGAACATTACCATATTTAAGCGCTGTGATACAGGTATATTATTTGCATTTGGAAAACATTCTATACACTGGAATCAAATCTTGTTATTAGTAAGTGACCTGTCGTCAGTAGGTGACAAATCAGGTACATGCAATTGCTCTGAAATTACTAATTTTTAAGAATGGAAAGTTAAGACTTTGGGATGTAATATCTCCATTGTGTTACAAATTCAGAATCTGACAGATCCATCAGTTTCCCAAAGACGATGGATGCATGTATATTCTTTTGAAAGTGCACATAAGCATTCTTCTCACTGGCAAAAGTCAAGTATTTTGCTTTGTCTTTCATTTACCTATTTGTGGTAGCACTTAGAAATGAACAGGGTCAAATGACTTACTGTCCAAAGAAGACTGTGTTTCTCTATTAATGTGCAAAATGAAAAGCCTTCAAGCGTAAGTGAAGAAAGAAAAAGCATTTTATAAAAATAATACTTATAAAAAGTTCTGAAGATGTAGACAACTTATAAGGGAGACCTCAGGACCTAATTGAAGGTGGTGTCCAGGCTCTGGCAATCAAAAAGATGGTGGTCATGTCCACAATGATGGACAAGTTTTGACTTAACAAATGGCTGTGAAATAGTGGGAACCCAATTAATCTTGACAGGTGAGATTAGGTAGCAAGCAAGAGGGGAGGTGTCAGTGGCCAGCTATAAACAGCTTGTACTATGAATAAAATTTGAAAGTAAGAATAGCTTCTGTGATGCACTTTGTTTTAAATCACATAGAATTACAAATTTAGAAGATGCAGTTAAAGCAGCGCATCTGGGGTGTTATGGAGCCATTAGACAGCTTTCAAATTTCAAGCTTAGTTTTGCAGAACCACAGCAGTTAATTTCCAAAAAAATATATTAAATGGTGCTTGTTAAGTGAGTTAACATTTATCCTATGCACAGAACGCAAGAGAGCTGTGACAGGAAAAAGGAAATCATGCAACAGTAGTGTGTGCCTCTGTGAGGCATACACACAAAGAACTTCTGTATGCAGGTGATGGCTGAGGTTTCTCAAACTAGGATGTTGTGTATGTTTTCTAATTTGAGATACTTCACTTTGCATTTCAAATGTGTTTGTTTCAAGAGTCAATTTGTATATGACAGCATACGGAGTATTTTAGGGGTTGAAAAAAGACACAAGAAGAAAATGATGTTACACAATGCTAATGCATGTCAGCAGGCATAGTTAGGTTTCCCATGTGAACTGCTGCTGATCCCACTGACCAAATCCCGCTCTGTTCCTCCTGCCCTTGATAAAGTCCTGCTTTTATTCCCTTTGCATTTACACTAAACAAGTTCTTCTGGGTCTTCTTCCCTCTCAGATAGGCAGAAGGGAGCATATTGATTATGGGTGCAAAACTACTTGCTGGTAGTTCAGGGACTTTGGCCTGGCATTGCCTCTAGAGGCAAATGGCTGCATATGTGGGAAAACTTTCTCTAATGGCTGTTTTATTGGGTGGGTGCTGTTTTATTGAAATCAGTGATTTTCTATTCAGCACATGCATGTTTTAATTCAGGGTAAATCTGTCCAAATGGGGACTGAGAAGGAAAAAAGCGTGTCCTTGTAACAAAGGTCATATTAAAAAAACTTCTTCAAATACAGAAATGCAAAAAACCATCTTACTTAACTTTTTGCAACTGTCTGAATTTTGTTGGATGAAATGGTCAAGGCAGACATCCACAATTTCAAGGAAATGCTTGACATAATTGTAGAAAGCTAAAAATGGAGTTTGCATAAAATTGTGAAGAAAACTCTGTTAAGCGTTTACTTGGAACTCAATATTTATTTTTCTTAATTTGTTTTTCTTATCTTTAGAAAGATATTAGAATAACCCAGAGTGATTCAAAGCAGTCTCAATAAGCACATAAATGTCCATTCTGATTGGTTAAAAGTATGCTGGCTAGAATAGCAAAGCGTCTCTTTTTGCTACTAAAACTTGCATTATATCAAAGAAATCATTATTATATTCACAGGAAAGAAGTGAATGAAAATACTGATACTCCAGTAAAAACAATATCTGCTATGTGTTCTTGGTTTCTAACATATATTTATTATGCTATCAGTGTATTGAATTGGGGGGAGAGTTGGGGACAGGAGGGAGACAAGATTGTTCTTGTGAAGAAAATCTATTCTATTTTAGCTCTTTAAGTCTACATCAGTACCTTTCCATTATTACAAATTTTAGTATTGCTGTTACCATGAGCTCCTGTAATATTCATGTGGCTCAGCTACACACTAAACATATATCTGGTTTTTTTTACTCTTGATTTTACTACTTGACTGCTCTGCAAGTTGATTTGTATTTGGGTATTGCACTATGCCATTAGAACCTGACCAACAGCTTACTGTTGGTCTTGCTCTACAGACATGTCACTTTTTGCTTTTTCCCTTTTCACATGGGAGTCCTGACTGTGCTGAGGGAGTGGCATTGCAGTTATCTGCATCAAACAGCAAGCATTATCAAGAA
Organism: Pipra filicauda; assembly: GCF_003945595.2. Taxonomy (NCBI): domain Eukaryota; kingdom Metazoa; phylum Chordata; class Aves; order Passeriformes; family Pipridae; genus Pipra; species Pipra filicauda. Next base: position 511,885 of record NW_024104560.1, on the reverse strand, counting down.
TGCAACTTATGTCAGAAACACTGGGCATAAACAGAGGCATTTAGCCAACAATTGGTTGCCAAAGATCTTTGGCTACCAGGGAAACTCTTAACTATGTTTAGTTTTGAAAGTATGCGTTAGCAGCATTGTAGTACTTAAGCATGTCGAAGACAGTACATTTGGTTCTACTTAAAGGCTTTCAAAGGAGTTTTGCTACATGTGCTTATTTTCCTAAGGGAAACTGTTACACTTGAACATTCAGCTTCATAAAGGCCTATTAATTCTAAAACACATTCCAAGATAAGAAGACTACATGCTATGTTTATAAGAAATAAAGATGGTTTTAACTAAAGCATTGCATCTCAGTCTAAAATACATTGCCATGCTCTAAACCAATATGTAGTATTGACTTTCAAGCAAAAAATCAACTAGTAAACTAGATAATTGATTCCTTTTCAGAGGAAAAAAATGTTTCTCTAATATCATTGGAATGAATACACATTGCAGCCTTTTGTAACAATGATATATGGTTGAATTCCCCTGTTTTGGTAAATAAAATTTCAAAACTATACATTTCTCTTTAGAGATGAAATTATTTTTCTGTTACGTTAAAGGTGGTAAGGACATAATTTACTCTGCTAAACAGCCTAAGATAATCACCGGGAGATGACTCCTTTCTCCTGTGGTGAATTGCAATGGTTAGTATCCTCTATGATTCTTCAGCCAGTAAATCCACCTTGGCAATCTGAACCACAGGGGGCTGTGCTCTGGTGGCTGGAAGGTCAAACTCTGCTGTAGAATGTCTGGCTTTTAATTCTTTTCGGTCTCCCTCACAAGTCTGCACTTGTGGTACAGTTTCAAACTCTTGGTATTGCAACATGCCTGTGAGGGAGATCTTTAATCACTTAGAGATAAGGTGCTGGGACTCAGATATTAAGCAAGTTACCAGGTTTTCCCAGCAAGTTTTTATGGCCTCTGGTGCATAGGCATACATTTGTGTGTGATAGAGCAGCACGTTCATGGAACAGGAAGCCTCAGAATGGAGCTGCAGGAACAGCAACCAGCAGAACTTGTTTAGTTGGACCCACTTCCCATTGGCCTTGACCCACAGAAAGCTGAATGGAAGGACTACCACAGCACTCTGAACTCCTGTCTTTGGAATATACACTGTAGTGTAAGTGGAGATATGCAGCCACACTGATTGCCTTTTTGGCAGACAAGTTTTTAGCAATGAAACCTGAACCAACTCTTATTGTTGCCGAACAGCACTCTGTCATACTCCTTGTTGTCTTTCTACTTCAAGGCCTGCAATGTGTCTTCTCTGACTGCTCCAATGGCTCCATTCCAGACAGTTCTGTTGTGACTTAACAAAGGGGATGTGGGTTTGGATTATGGATCTTGAGCAAAACCATGAGCAATTTAAGTTAAATTCCATAACTAGACTCTGGAAAATAGAGACATATAGAATCATTTAGGTAGAAAAGGACCCTTAAGATCATCAAGCCTAACCATTAACCTAACACTGCCAAGTCCACCACTAAACCATGTCTCTAAAAATGTATGTACCAAATGTCACTGAGTTATTACTAGAATAAAAGCAAATAACTCCCACTGAAATATTTGTTTTAATTTGTATGTGTGATCAAGATAAGGCCTATGTGATCAGCTTAGACAAAATCATTTCCATGATTGATAAGCAGGACAAGTTAATAAGCAGCACTAACAACTTCTCTTGCAGGTATGCTGGAATTCTCCTTGGCATCACAAATTCTTTTGCTACTATCCCGGGAATGGTGGGGCCACTTATTGCCAAAAACCTCACTCATAATGTAAGTCTGTTTGCTATTTTTTTCAGTTGTTATATTTTTGTCTCAATTGAATGGAAAGTCTGTCTTCTCACGTTTGCAGTCATCAAATGAAACCTGGGTTACACATGTAAGTCATATTATTTTGTTGCTGTGAATTACTTAATTCCTAGCCTTTTTTGTTCTCATTCTGATCAGGAAAATATAGGTAAAGTCAAAGACCTGTGTAGGACTTTAAAATTTTATGACTCACCCTTTATATTCTCTAGGAATAAAATTAATATGTTTTGATCACAGTAGAGCTCTGATAAAATGCCAACTAGATGAGACAGTTGTGGCATTGTTTTATCAAACTAGGACAAGTTCATGCTTGTTTTTTTTTATTAGGTTCTCACGTGAGTTGCTGAGTTATAATGTCAGCATTTTTCAGATAAGAGAGAAACTAGATTCTAGTGTTAGATTTGACTTCCAAGATGGTTTAGTCAAAGAATGATTTGTGTAGACAAAGGGAGTGAGGAGTTTTTGATTACTATTTTTTAATGAACTGAATGGATTATTCTAAAATCTTTTTAAGAAAGGGAGATGGGAGGACTAAGTTTATTGATACAGTTGAATTTTTGGAGTTGGAGATAATTTTAAGGATTTCCTAAAAAATAATCGGAAAATATTCATTAATACATAATTCCAATAAAATTAGTTCTTCCAGACATCTTAAATAGTGGGTTGTTTGGGGGTATTTTTGTTTGTTTTAGTTTCCCCCCCCATATTAATGCACTCTTCTGGTATTCTGTTTTTGTAGTAGGATCATTTACAGGTTTGTAACAGTAGTCATCTGGAACTTTTCTTAAGTACCACAGAGTACCATAGAGGATTCCTCTTGAAATCTGAGTTAAGGTGGCTACCTTGTTTGGACTAAAAAGCTTATGATTCTGGAATTGTTGTCATTAAGAATAGCTTACTGGATAGTGCAGGGAACTTCAGCTCTTGGATCACAGGACCTGAAAGCAAGGTAGTGTTTCCCCATACAGTAACATTCTCTGAGTTCACGTTGGTGGTTCTGCATCTCAGATAATAAACTGATCCAGAGAGTGTAATGCAATTCTGATAGGACTATTTGTGTAAGCTATATTATTAAACTGAAGTTGACTATATTGGTAATTTCATCCATTATGTTTATAATCCTTTTATGTTGCTATGAAATCATGCTGAATGGCATTTACATTTAAATAGGCAAGACATGTAGCATCGATTTTAAAATTACTTTTTCTTGAGTGTGGAGCTGCAAATTGACTGCATCTTTTTTTTTCCCTTACCCCATTTGACAGAATACTGTGGGAGAATGGCAGACGGTTTTCTATATTGCTGCCTCTATTAATCTATTTGGAGCAATTTTCTTTGCATTATTTGCAAGTGGAGAAGTTCAGGACTGGGCAGTCAGTGGATATCGCTTGCATAGAAACTGAAGACGTTGAAATACCAAAGCTGTGCTGAATCCCAGTGTGCTTAAAATTCTGTGACCGGAAAAGTGCCTTCCCTACTGATGCCTAGGAGTCTTCAGAGCTATTAAGTTACACTATTTTATGTGTGCATCTTTTGTACTGAAAATAATTTGACATCCTGTGTGTGCTATTTCCTAACAAGAAACTGCTTGGATTAAATATAAAAGTTTTTTGCTGGGACGTGATATCAAACATATGAACAGAGACCTTTTAAATCAGTATGCTAGGCTCCAATACTTTCTAGTTTTTAATTAATATTTTCTGAATAAATGTGTAGGCAGATGTTTATTGATACTGAAATGAGAGGAAAAAGTAAAATGATTATGTAGCACTGTAAGGAGGAATGGCATGCAAAGAATTGTACCAAAAAAATGTGTTTTGATTTTCATTATGAGATTAATAGTTTATTGCTATTTAAAAGTGTAGAAGATCTCTAGTTTTCTACAATATTTTTTAAGGCTTTTATTTTGTCAGTGTTTCAATGATGGCTAAGAAATGTACACAGGATTTACTTCTATTTTACTCACAAGTTTTGAATATATAAACATTCCCTGTTTAACGAGTACAGCTTCACAACTAATACACAGCAGTGAGGAAGTAAATGTACCATTTGGACTGACAGAATAAGCTATGTGTCCTCTGTAGTACAGCTTTTTTTTAAATAGGCCTTATTTTCATTCATCTCTGCAAAGAGGTAGCAGTCCAGCTCTGTGGTTTAAATCTAGTACAAGAGTGAACTAGAAATAGAATATCGGCATGTTTACCTTAAAATAACTTTGTTTGGCAATTCATTTTTTGTCTCTTTAAATCGATGCAGTGGAATGCTTTCCTCTTGCATGTAGATATGTTAGTCAGCTCATCAGTGTAAAAGAAATATAAGGCCAGCAAATAATGAGGAAAATCAGTTCTCTTCTCTAGCAGCCTTGTTTGTTAGTCTGATAAAGCTAGAGTAAAACAGAACTAGTGCAATAACCTGGTGCTGTTAGTCTCCTACCAAGACAGAATTTGACACTCAAGAGCATTCTTTGCACAACACACAGTTAAATGCCTCACAGTAGGATTAAATGAAGTGTATGAAAGCAGTGGCCTTGTTAAGAACAAACAGCTGAATAATCTTGTAGCCACAAAGCAAAGGAAAATTCCTGTGCCAAAGATTCCTGGATTGGAGCAATTAGGTAAAAAAGAAACATCACTGGGTTCTGGGTTTTTCATTTACGACCAATCCAAAAGAAAAGCCCAGTACTAAAGCTGCTCCAGTGGAGCCTACTGTCCTTCATTTCTAGGAAATGGCATCTGCCTCTTCTTTTTAGCTTTAAGAGCCATTTTGTTTTGGCCATCCTTGAAGTGTCATGTTCTCTGATGGTGGATTTAAACTGTGTTTAAATCTCTTCTTGTGTCTGCAGCAGTACCACAATAAACACTGTGAGTTCAGATTAAATTAGTACTTATTCAGTGGGAATATGTTAAAGCTATATTGTGTCTTCAGTGTTTCCACAATAAACGGATTGAATATTTACATGTGCATCTGTTGTTGAAAATTACTATCTCCCTGAAGTTCAAACACCATTTTGAAAGTATGCTGAACAAGGTTAGCACTGGATTAAGGAATGGTTAATATTTTCCTGGAAAATTACCTTCTTCAGAAGTATTTTGTCTAGCTATACAGGTAAGTACTGTCTTCTACCTGACATTATATTAAAAGGGATAAATTTCACTTCGTGTTTACAGAATTTTCTACTCTTTCAGTAGCTTGGGTTAAAAAGAAGGGAGACAAAAGTTAAAAAAAAAAGTTATATGGATTAAATTAATTTATGCCTTTGCTTTTCTAGGGTTCGTGAGCAGGACAACATAGGGACAGGGTTGCAATTTCACCTGTTCTGAAGCTGGAAACTTCAGCTTCCTGTGTTTCTAGTCTTTTTCATTGAAAACAGCTCAGTTGAATATCCAGAATTTTTTAAAAAAAAGATACTTAAAGGAGTAGAAGCGATAGAAATGAATGTAGGCGTTTTCTGTATCAATAAAAAGAGCCTGAACTGGATTTAGTTAAAATGGAGTCAATTTTAGGCATATCAGCAATTGAGCAGTCCAGAAACTTTTGACCAGCATACTAGATTTTATTTTCCCTTCACCTAATGCACCATTATTACTCATTTTGTATACTCTGTAACTTTTAAGTCAGCTTGGAAAGTAGGACTTAAAAAATTGCTATAAATCCTTATATTATTTCTAGACAACAGGCTACAGTTAAGTTAGCTATTTCAAATTTTATTTTTAAAACTATCAAAATATGGGATGGGATTCTTCAATTCAGTGAGGCTTTTAACACATAACAAACATGAAAACCTAAAAAAAAGTTAAGTTTTACCTTCCTTGTGCTGCAAAAAGGAAAACCTATTAGAAAAAGCTGTCAAAATATTTTCTGCTAACCATTATACTGTTTCTATTGCATTGCCATGTTCCTGTTTGCACAGTTCTCTCAGTCAGTTTCATCTGTTCAAAGGCATTTCTCATATTCTGTATTTTAAGAAGTAACGAGGGTTTTTTGAGTACCTCTTGTCTCAGTTCACCTGTGCTACACAGGTTCTTGAGATAAATTGGGAAGGTTTATTGTGGTGACTCTTTTCCTGAAACAATCCTGTGATTGTTATTTTTGCTGCCTTTCCTTAACAGGCACACCAGAGTAAGAAATGTTACTCTCCATTCCATGAAGAACCCTCTAATTAGGATGTCCACCTGGAATGAGGGAAGTAAGTTCAAAAACACATTTCACCCACTTCCGAGCAGGAGTTGAACAACTGCTTTGGCAACATGTCTTAGTGTTGCCAGGTGTTTTTAAGTGCTTTCTCCTCAATGTCTCCTTCTGATACAGCAAAATTCTATCAACACAGAGATGGAATGTCTTCTCAGAATATCCTACAGCATGTGATGTGGGTATGGCCTGAGATCTGCACCGTGGTCTTTTACACCTTCATCATGCTTTCCAAAAGATGACTGGCCACAAAGTAATGGGTGTGTTTTTCAATTCACTAGTTCTAAGAGTACCACTTATCAGTTGTGCACCTTTTAATGTTATTACTTAAGCAAAAACACTCCAATTTCCTTTTGCATGAAGAGTCAGAGGGGGAAAGTGGGGAGACAAGAAAAGGAAGGAGGGCATTTCCTTTAATAACACCAAAAAATGTCAGTCTTCTGAATGATCTTAATATTGAACTGTATGAATGTACAAAATGTCACTAAGTGAAATTTGCCTTTGACTTGACTAACTTACGATGCTTTCAAATTTGCATGATATGCATGGTCAGTGCATCTTGCATGGTTGTTTTGTTCATCTGGGAAAGGACAGACTAACTTGGAGGGAAAGGTGATTTTTGCTGTCCAGTAGAAAGGAGGTAATAATGTGTTGCTCTGCTCAGATAGGACGAGAAATCAAGCTCATAGCAATTTTAGAGGAATTAATTATTAGCCACAATCTGATTTGCCATCAAATTTCTGTCATTACCTTCATCATAACTGGCATTATTTTCACACAATCACTGCTCCTGCAGTCAGCAGGCCTGATTAAAAGTCTGAGACTAAAGTTGAAGGGCTTTTTAAAATATCTATAACTGGATAACTGTTTCAACTGTAAGTTGAATGATAAATTCATTTAGAATGGCAATGGAAAGGCTTAATTTCTTGTCTGGAATGTTGTTTACTTAGTGCAGTCTGTCTTTTTTTTCTTTCGTATTTAGAGATGAGCATATTTTGGAATCTCCTTCCCATGCAGTTACTTACATTAATATTTTCTGCTATGAAAATAACTTCTACTTAAACTTAAAAGCCCTTTTGTGGAGAAAATGGAAATTAAGATATTTGAATTGTTAATACATAGATGGTAGAATTGCTAAGCACCTCTGCGTGATTTTGAAAGTAAACTGCCAAATACAAGATATACATAGCAGCAGAGAAGGATCACGTGGTGGAAGAATATTCACACAGGGATAACGGTGTTAATTTAACACCTCTCTGTAGAGTCATGTTGATGCCAATGGTACTTTAAGCAACTATTGCTGCTAAATTACTTTGCTGTAGTATGACCTAAAGCCACATCTGCGAAGGAGATGGCAAAGCTGTGTTGTCATACATAACTCTTAAAGTGCATGTTGCCAGCAACAGAACCCACAGTTCTCTGTCACAGGCATAAAGTCTCCCTCCCATGGGAGAAGTGGCCTTGAATTCCTGCAGGTAGAGGGTGGAAATCAGCTTTGTTCCCCCTTCTATCACAGATGCAGGGAGGGGGTGGAATTAAATAATCAGCACTTACTCCCTGTTTTAAAAGAAAATGGGCTGCTTTTTTTGTGAACAGCCCAACTTATCAGTCCTCTCATCCTCAAGGACTGAGAACAAGGACTGCATAGTGTTTGTGGAGCTGTGAAAGGTTTAGAAAGAAGCTGTATATTAAAGGCCTTTGTAGCTGCCTGTGTGCAGCCAGCACTTTAATATTAAAAAAGGACATACATGGGCAGAACAGTCTCTAGAGTTGGGCAGCAGCTGAGGTTTTCGCTATCCCATTCAAAGTGTGTGCAAAGTGTGTTCACTCGATGTCACAGATATCTGTAACTTTGCATGCGTTGCAACATTCTTGGGATGCAAATTATCCCTTCTTGCTGAAACAGGCTATGGAAATCAATCCACAGCAGTCTTCTTCATTCAGTCTAAGAACACGCTAGTCACAAGCCACAGAAACTGGTTCCTCCCCCCCAGCTCTCCTCTTAACGGGGTGCTAACTTCAAAGGTTACTTTTGACCGTTGAAATACCAACTGTATTAAATAAGCGGTCAAAATGCAAGCAACCAGTTTGAATTGCAGGAATTCAATTATAAGCAGCTGGCTTCACTTCTAACTGAGGATCTAATAGTAAAAAAAAAAAAAAAAAAGACAACAGACCAAAACAAAATTCCAAACTAAATCCATCTGTCTGCTTCTACGCAATGAAAGTTAAATAGCAAGTATGCCACTTTGAAGCACAGATGAAAGTTTCACTGTTCAGAGCATGTGCAACCTGTACAAACACACTTTTACAAAGGCAGACATCTTGCTACAGGAGGTAAAAATAAATCTCTCTACGGGTTTCCTCTTCCTCTGTCTGTTTTAATTCTTCTGAATCTCAAAATATGATGCAAAGTCACAACGGCATGCACAGATGGTTCATATGCAGCTCTGGTTGTTCTGAGGAGGTTGATGTTTGACTTCTGTCCTTTCAGCTGAGTCATGAAGTATAACTATGCAGTTGTACATTTCTTTGTGTCGGTGCTCCAGGCAAGGAGGCTGCTGAGAGCAGCTATCTCTGGCAGTGAGGAAACACAAAAGCAGGGATTTAGAATGTGTAGCAGGGCAGTGCTGAGCTGGTGCATGCTTCTGCAACAATGGAGAGCCGTGGCAGGCGCTGCCCCAGCACGGCTGTCCTCAGCCAGCACCCGCCCTCTTACCAGCCACCTGGAGGCAGTTCACACATGTATAAGAAGGCACAGAGGATGATATAGATAAATCACTAAAAGAATTCAAAGTAATGGGATGGCAGTAATTTCTCCTAAAATGCTAATCCTTCAAAAATCTCAAGATCAGCAACTCAGTCAGCTTAGTCAGTAAAATATTTTCCACTTTCTGCATGATGCCTTTGCTGCACTTGATTTTGATCTAAGAATTATTCGTAAAGAAATGTACCAAAACTTCCCAAATAGGCTTCAGTCATGCCCCAAAGTATTTTCTGAGGCCCTTCCATCCCCACAGACAGTTTGTTTGAAATCACTGCCTCCAGCTGTAATTGTGTCCTGGAGCCTTTACTTTAAATGAAAATGGCTTCAAGTTGAACCCTAACCCTTATTATCATCCTCAAAAGGAAGGAGGCCCAGTGGTAGTTGTGCTCCTGTATGGGTTTGAGTACACTTACTTGAGTCCTTCAGAGAGAAAAATTATCTTAAATAGGTAGTCGGATGTATTGGTTAGTAATATATTAACGCTATAATGAAATATCAGTAACTAGTTTTACTAGCCATCTGAATGACTTCAGATGCTTCCCAAATATCTTGGCGTTATAATGCCTTATTCCCTTTGTTCCTTAGATGGGATAGCGTAACAGAGAGCTACTTGGAAGAGATAAGGGGAGAGAGACAGTTGCGGAGTGGGAACCAGTACTGTGAGCAACTTGCTGCTCTTCAAAGCCTCTGTACAGTGCAAATGAGGGTCTGCAGCCCCTGAGCTTTAGAAAAGTCAGCAATTGGGTTGTGACTGTTTGCTTAGCAAGTTTTTGTGCTTTCAGTCCTGGACAGCTGAGATGCAAAGGTGAGCAGATTTCTCATATTGTAGTTTGTCAGACTAAATATACAGTTGGTTCCATTGTGGAAGGTTTGCACATCTAGAAAAAAGGTAACACAGGAGAGGAACCAAAAGCTAAACACTGGCTAATTTCTATGAAGGCACAAACTAGGGGTCTGAAAAACAGGTGGCTCTGGCACAGTAAGAAGCAGCATCACTGGCAAGGTGTTGCAGCCATGGGTAACGCCTCCTCCAGCAAAAGCCTCTGGCCAATGCAGTCTCTGTTTTCTGACTAAAATCAGATTCATGTTTTATACATCAGCTAAGTTAAAAAGATTTTAAAGGATATCAGTATGGTGCAAGTTGAGCCTGTGCTAGTCTAGCCCATTTCAGTTAAATGACAAACTGGGAACTATAATTCTGATTTCTGGTGCAGTGTAGTTCTGCTTTCAGAAAAAGAAAGTAGTATCCAAATTCTTATTGTTTGGTATAGAATGTGAATCAATCATATTATTCTTCCTAGTAAGTACATACATAGCTAACATCCCCGTATTGCAGCTATTCACTTTTAAAACGACATTCAGCAACATATAAAATATGAGAAAAGGCATGCATAAGTACACTGGATTAAGCTGTCTTGCTTAATAAGGAGAAAAAAATTAAAAGACAGAAGTTTATGTATTGTATACTGCAAGTGGTATTACTCTTAGTAATTCCCAGTGCAGATGAGTTGTCTATAGAGTTTTGTTAAGTTTATCACTTCTAGAGCCAAGTGATTAATTTATTTTGGTTATTTTTTCTTTGTTTCTGGTGACCAAGCCTTCTGTCTTTGTATTCCACCAAGCCATGGAAGTGAAAACCTTAAAATCACTATGCCTGTGGCTGTTTTTATGTTACATCTGCATTTCATCTCACTTTCACTGCAAACAGTGACTTCCTGATATGCAGGGCTGTGCTCTCTGCTCTTGCTTTTTTTGCTTTCTCTTGTCTGACAAGGACTCAGGTTAATGACTTTGTGTATGTGTGCTAACTCTTTAATTTTTTTAACTCTGCTGTTTCTGTTACATTGGCAACAAATGTAGCACTGCAGTAGAAACTATATATGCCTCAAATTAACCAGAAAAAATGTGATTATAGTGATACATGTTTTACTTGTAGCTCCAGCTGCAGTAATATGAGACCTGCTTTATAATTCATCTACTGGGAGTTTTGTGTCTATTTTGAAACCTCTGACGTGCTTATTAGAAGGTAACTGAGAACCGTATACCAACACTCTCAAGTATGGTGATGACAGATCAGTTTTTTAAAAATTTCTGAACTGAGGTATTTCTGGACTGAGACTTGCCTATCATGTTGTAAGAATGACAGGGTTATAAATCATGCTTAATCACCATGGCTTACCTTAATAACCCCTGAAAACCAGTTCCGCTGCTGCCTGGATGGCAGCAGGAGCAATTTTTGATCTGTTGAGAGTAGCTGGATAGAACCATCTCAAACCATCCTATACTTACACTAAAGTAAGACAAGGGTGATATGCACTGTATGTTATGCCAGGTGTTTCTGGTAATCTGCATAGTGAAAAACAGACTTGGGCTTTTTCACACAGGTTTGTGGTTTCTCTTTCACTTTGAATTAATTCTTTTTGTGTTTAAAACAAATACTCTGGTCATGTTTGCAAATGGGTAAATTGATATGCCCATATATCCTGTGGATAGTAGCAGAGGCTCTCTGGTACATGTGATACAGGTGTTGCCTGTGTTTCAGGCATGGTCTGCGTTCCTTTTCTCTGAGCCTAGTCAGAGAGAAAGTATGTGAGCCACTTCACTGCTGGCATTCTGGGATACACTGAACATGCATTGGCAATGGTTTAAAAACTGCTGGTTTGTCTGAAATCATAATTTCAAAGCCATGGCAAAGATTGTTGTCATGGTTTCGTTTTCATAGTGCATTTTAAAGAAGCCCTGAAGCAGTTGGTCTTATAATCCAAAAAAAGTTGCTGTTCTGTTTCTTTTGCAGTGATTTCTCACCATCACCACACCCACCCCTCCCACCTTACACGGTGCTTTAGGCAGTCACTGGATATCAAAATACAATTTTGATAATTGTCAGGAAGAGAGAAAATAGGGAAGAATGGAGTGGTTTGTGAAACTGAAATGGAAAGTATCCTTGGTTGATATGTTTTTAAAAAGCTACCTAAGATGACAGAATTGTAAATTATAATTCTTACTTTGTGTGTATTATGCTGAGTAATGAATACTTAAGAGTTAGCGCTGGAAAAAAATAGACTTGGCATGGAAAAATACTCAGAATCTTTTTGAAAGAGTTAAGTGTATTTTCACAAGGTTTAAGCATAAACTGCAGGTCTGAGCTTCTGAGGAATATGTGTAGTATGTGACACAGTCTAGATCTGACTTGATGGTTACAATGGCTTAGTCGAGAGGATAAATAAATGAGAGTGCAATTTCACTTTGCAGCTAAAATGATGTAACTGAGCCGTGACACCTAAATGATATATCTTGCTTCCTGTGGTTTGAATCAGGGAATCACGTGGCCATGAAGTTAATTTGATCATCTGAATGATTGAATAGAAACTAAAAACAAAAGTTTTCCTGTGAATAAGTTCACTGATCCCACTCCCCTTTCAACTACACAATCACTAGATCCAATGCAGGAAATCTTTGGATTGATAGAGGAGAAAAGCAATTCTTCTGGCAGGTATTTCAAGCTGCATAGGTTTAGCTTTGACATGGAATAACACGTTTTAAATTGTTGAACTCGGATTTAAGCTTAAGAGAAGAAATTAAAACCTTAGTGTGGAATAGACTTTTCTCTTTCCTTTCATATTCTTTATGTTACAGTTTGTTTTACCCACACCAGTTACTGTCTGAATCAGAGAAATGTCATTTCTGAGCTGTTGTTAATGGATGCTGTTTTTCAAGAATATCACAGAAGAAAAGGGGGGAAGCAAGTGAGTAAGAGTTTCTGCTTCCGTAGTGCTTATGGGCGTGCAAGTGTTGCTGGGTCTCATGACTCACTGCACAGCTTTGTGAGGTAAATGGGACTGCATTAGCTTGCAGAGCAAGTATAAACTATTTCCCATAAATAGCGATACCACACTTCATCTCTAATGACTCCATAGACCTAAATTTAGAGAAGGAGCCCATTTTTACAACTGCCATTTCACTCACACATACAAATGCACCCCTACCTTAGATGGTGGGGTCCCCATTCAAATGTGGGGGAAGTGGGGGAGCCATTGCTTATGTGCACCCCTACATGTTTTATTATTACAGTATTCGTACCTGTATGTAGTGTGTACACACAATTAGGTTTCCTATGGTGAATGACAGTGTATGTACATAAAACAGCTGGGGGTGATTCTCTGTGCTAAATCAAAAACAGCATACAGAATTTAAAATTCAGAGTGTGCTTTTCACTTCAGGTCGCCTTAGGAATTGCACAGTCTGTGCCATGGAGTCTGCCCGGTAACTAAGATAGACCTTCTAGCTCTTCCTGCTTTGCACAAAGGGGATCCCTGAGTGCTATTCGTGGTTTCAGTAGCACAGGCTGTCTCCTGCTGAGCGTAGGAAAGTTCCAGTTTCAGGCAGCAGAGGACAGTAACACATGACTCGCTGGTGTGAATCGTTTTGCAATCTTTTGCTAGCCCATACTGTCTTTCTTTCATATCTTACTTTTATTCTGGGCTGTGGGGATAGCCACAGCTCAAGCATTACTCTTTTACAGTTCGTTTTCCCTTCATCTGCCCTCCACTTGGGTATCCTCCATCGTGGGGGCCAGACAGGGATGTCCCTGTCTTCTGAGATTTGGCCTGAGTGCAAAGAGCTGACTCAACACCTGCTCCGGGTTTAAAGGGGCCGAAGTCTACTTTATACAACATGTGGTACAAGATTTTAACCCCTGAAATGCCATTCCTCTGTGGATTGCCTTGCAAAACCACAATTGTTTCTCACAAGCATTGTTGCCAAAGGGAATATGAGGGGTAGCAGCGCATATGGACTGACCTCCCCCGGAATACCACTTAGCTGATAGCTCCTGTCATGGTATCACTGCCTGTGGGAAAGTCATGTGCACTGCTTTTTAGCATTCTTCTAGAAGTTGTTTAGAAACTGCTGGAGAAAACAAACGTGTTTTCCACCATTTCATTTTGATAAGAAAGTACTACAGAACGAATGCTTTATAACATCATGCCAGGAACGTACTCAGTTCCTAACAGCTCTAACATAACCTGCCAAATGCAGTGGCAGGATGAGTTTGTGATATGAAATTTCTTCTCCCATTTTTCATTTTTAGTCTGAGTCTTTCTTGGTTAGGGTTTAGGAGTAACTATTCCATTTCCTTCCACACCTCTTTCTTAGTTATATTAGATCAGCTTTTTGGTTTTCAGTAAATTGTATTTGATCGTCTAGTGTGGAAGAGGGAATTTACACAGTGAGATGCATGATTACTGGTTGAAATATTTGTGAATTTCCATTCAGATGTGACTACTGTAACTACAAAGATTGACCTTCAGCTGATACAAACACATTAAAGTCGTGGAGATGCTCCATATCAAGCTAAACAACATGGGCTGGAATTATGGTATAAGAAATTCATTTGTGATCACACAGATCTTCTAAGTAATGTAAATCTATGGAAATTAAGGCTTGAAGAGACTTTTGGGTATGCATAGATAAGTAAGTATTAGTTATAAATGAACCATTCTTGCTAGGTATTTAGGTGCTTGTAAGAAGTTGGGTAATGATGGAGGTTCCACCAGCTGCCCACAGAATCTGTTCCAGTGTTTTTGCCTCTAGGTATCATCTTGAAGCGTGTTTCCCAAGATGGACAAAGTATGGACAAAGTATCCCAGCAGAGGCCTTTATGAGTACTAAGTAAAGTGAAAGGTTTATTTTACATATCTCACAGCACTTCTGTTTATACACCTCCGTATGTTTGCTTTTTTCACAGGAGTATGGCAGTGTTGACTCATGTTTAGTTTGTGATCCACTCTAACCCCAGGTCCTTTTATACTGGACTGCTGGGTAGCTGCTACTTTTCCTGTGTTTGTGCAGTGTACTGTACCTTACAAAGGACAAATATTAACATTAATTTGTTTCCTAATTATTTTAGACCTTTTTTTCTTTACTTGCCTACACTATGCTGGCTTCTCTTCTTGACCTCTGAAGTTGTCAGAGGTGTTCTCTGCCCCTTTTCCCCTAAGTATGCAATTTAAAATTACCATTTGTGTGTATTTATAATTGTACATTGGTATGGTGGAATAATGTCTATGTCCACAGAAAATTATTTGATACAAGTTTTCATAGTGATATTAGCAATTACTTTGAGCCCATGTCATCTTCAGCTGGTCTCCTGCACATCCATTATTTTGTCCGAAGTTTACTGAGCTTACTTATGCAAATTGCCTGTAAGAAGCATCATATCCTCCTATAAGTTAAATTATATCCACATTTCACCCTCCCTGAGCCTGTTAAACCTGTCGCAGTAGACAAGATCAGTTCGATGCAATCTGCTCATAGCAAGTCTGGCTCTGTTACTTATCAACCTATTATCTTCTAAAAATAGTTCGTTTGTTCCAATATATTTTTCCAGGAATTGCAGTTGGACCAATGTGCTTTTTCTCTTTTGGTGCTTTTGCTTTATTTTTTTTATTTCTTTCCTGATTTTTTTTCTATAATCTAGATTTCTGGAACTTTCCCATTCCATAGCTTTCCATGATAATCAGTAGTGGTTCAGAGATAGCTTCATCTGGCCAAATACTTCAGAGACTGTAATAAGAGTCAGCTAACTAGAAATATAGATATCATTTTAAGTAAATGGCCCCTCCTGTTCCTTCTCCCTCTCCCCAAATCAAGTTCTTGATCCTTTATTGTGTTTGGGGTTTTTTTTACTGACATAATTAAATATTAAGCATTTCTTTATCTGTTGGCTTACTGCTTTAAGCAAGCTGCTACTGCTTTCACTGACATTTACAAATAAGCAGTTTCTATTTCTACCTTAAGTACAACAAGCCTGAATCTTCTTTGTGTCTTTGTGCTCAGACTTGTGATTCTTCCTTTACAGAATTTTCTGTCTTATGAAATCCTAGAGACTAAGCCAAACTGGCTTTCAGTAAACTCAGTAGAGATTGAACAGGTCAAATGTGAGTACTTTTCCAGATCTAGATTTATTCCCATAGTTCTTCTCTGAAACCTTTCCAAACTTTAATTGTCTCAAATCTAAATTCACTGAATAAACGTCAAGCATATGCTATATTCACTAAATCTGAGCAAGGCTTCTAAATTACTTGACTTGCACCACTTTTGGTTACTGCGGTTACCACGTAGCAAGAATGTGATTACAGTGGAAACTGATCCTATGGCCTGAGTGATGCCAAGAGTCAACACCACAGCAATGTCAAGATGGGAGAGTGAACAGTGACACAGCTGGATGTATCTGCACCATCCTTACCAGCCCAAGTCTCCGGTGCTGCCCTTCTTCCTCCTTTGACCTATCCATCCACTGTCTCCAATTTGTGGCATACTTTTGCAGTCCACACTAAAGTGACCTTTATTATGTTTCTCTCCCTTGAAGCCATAAGCGGCATCTCAGAGTTTTTTGATTCATATATTCCTCCTAGGAATCTGTCTATAGACTGTCTCCTTCCTTGACAACTTGCCTTTACATGGAGAGGCAGAAAGGCAGGAATACAAAAGGTCTGCAAGGTGAGAATGAGGATTTACAGGTTTTTTGCAAAGTGCACAAGCCAGCTCCAAACCTATAGTGTGAGGCAGCAAAATTAACCTGATGAGTGAACATTAAACAAAGTTATCAGAACATAGCTCAGTTGCTGTGAGGGCTCAGTATGGTCAGTGGGTAAGGAGTTGAGGTCCCATTTAAAAGTTTTGTCGTAGGCTTATCAGCACAAAAAGATGAATACATTGCTTTTGGCAAATTCATTTTTAGCAGAAGAGACCAGAGCTTTAAAATGGCATTTTGGAGGTTCATGACAAATTGAGAACAAGAGCCAAACTGTCTTCACCCAGTGGATTTCAGCTCAATAACTGACACTCTCTTTTATATATATATATATATATATATATACACACACATACATAATGCTCCCATTTAGGGTATTTGTTAAATTGAACTCCTAGAAGGGCTTACCATTCATGTAGCATGTCCAGAAGGTAGTGGGATATAGTAAAAATGTGATCCCATTTGGGGAAGAGGAGCAAGTGCCATAGTCTGTTTGCTGTTGGAAAACACTTAATGCAAAACCACAGAACAGTTTAACAAATTATATTGTTTCTCCATAATGGTGGTTACTTCATCAGCTCTTCACCTTTATTCTGAATTAGTGTCTAGTAATTCTGCTTTTTGCCTGGAGCCAGGTCACCAGCTGCTGTAAATTAGCCTAGCACTAATGAAGTTTATGAAGTTTTGTCAGATGTCTGCAAGTGAAGGGTCACTTTTTGTTTAAACGGATGAATTCTTCATGGATCTGAAGTCCTCTAGCTGTCTGCATGTATATTCCCATTCACTGTTCAGTTCCACAACACTCTTTTTGAAGTAGCCACCTGTGAGGGTTTTTTCCTGGTTAGGATACTTCTGCTCCAAACCAAATACTTTCATTTTCTAGCTCACAAATGCAGACTTCCAGAGAACAGAACACTGGTTTAAATACAGCTGTTAGTGCTGGTTGCGTCGCAGTATACTCACTCTGTCTGATACTAAACCTTCAGTATCACAACTCTTATTAAACCTTCCATATAAATGAGCTTCCTTGTGCTGTGGATAAATGTGATTTGAAAAGATTGAACAAAGGATTTTTTTTTTTTAAAGCAGACTATCCTTTAAGCACTAGTCCTTCACCTATTGTAAATGCTGTAACTGGAACAGCAGTGCTTCCCAGAGGAAATTTGTCTTAGAGGAAACAGTGACTTTTCAAGAGGCTCATGTTAAGTTATTTAGAAGACTCTGAAATTGTAACTGCTAGTTCATCCCAGTGATACTTCTCAACAGTTTTGAAGGCAATGCTCTTATACCTCCTACTGTAAGACCTTCTTTTCATTGGGTTTCTATTCATTGGCTTTTTATTTAATAAACAGACAATTGTAAAATCTGGTAGTAAGTGTTAAGATCATGTAGGGAAAAGGATTTCATAACAAATGTAGATGCTTTTTATTTCCCTTAATAATCAATGCATTAAATAACACTTAATACATGGAAGTAAAGCAGTGTGCTCAAGCTATAGTTTATGTTGAACTTTAGACAAATGTACATACCATGATAATTGTAATGTAGGAATTAGAAAGCATTTCACAATAAGTAGGAGGCTAATTGTATTACAAAACAGTGCCGTGTACCAGAATCTGGTTTTGCTAATCACTAATTACTTATTGGTAACTTTGGACTGCTTTTCCATCATACTTTCTGAAAGTGCACTCAAGAAATCTTAGTGCCTCTTTCATTCAGTGAGGCTGATTTAACTGTATTTATCAAATCTGTGTTTAAAGTCTTGTGCTTATAAAGTTTGCTCCTGAATGACCTTGGTCATTGCAGTTAAAATTGTTGTATAAGCGCTAGTTACCTTCATCTTCGCGCAGGAGTCTGACCAAAAAAGATGGTATGGTATCAGAGTTAAAATTCTTCAGAGGTGCTCAGTGAGCACCTTTTATTTCCTAGCATGATTTCACGGTCTGTGACTGCATTCTAAGCTTATAGCACATTCTGTATGCAGTGAAACCACATGCTATAATGAAAGTAATGCTGCAGTAGCTACTGTGATCTCAAAATCCAGGTAACATTTATGTTTTAAAGCTACAGTATTTGGCTTAGGTATATTGACAGCATAACTTTCATATTAATATAATTTGATCTGAGATTCAAAACCCTTTTAAAATAGTGGCTACTGTATGGGTTCTATGTGCTCTTACACTGGAGACATGTGCGGGCATCAGATATTTCAGTTTAGCATATGCTCACCAGTGGTTAAAGGATAATGAGTAATTTTTGCCCACAAAGTCCTCCTATTTCTGAAGTCAGTCTGGATTGAACAAGCAATGTTCCACAACCTGAAAGACCTTGACTTCTTGAAATCTCTTATCTGTTTCTTCCTAAATGTTATATATTGAAGAGATTGTTTTGCCAAATGAATAAAATCTAAAATTTTAACGGGCTGTTTGCATACAGGATTTAATCCAGGGTATGCCTATTTGTGTTAGCTGAGAAGATTCTTCAGAATGCATTTCCACTGAATTATGTGAGGCTACTCATATATCTGAAGGTCCCCAGCTGTATAAATATTTGTGAGATTGATAATAGGAACGTTCTGCTAATAGAATGGACAAGGAGAGATACACTAGTTGTTGAGAGAATAAAAACATGCATTGGTGAGATTAAAGAGAAAATAATAAAATTCATTTAAAAACTCAGTTAAAGAAATGGAGGGGAAGAAACTCCTGTAGACTTGAACTAGGGCCATGGTTAAAAATTTGTACCCTTAATTCAGCTTTCATAGCTTTCAGCTATTTACATACCACAAAAATTGCTCTCTTAAGAAATACCTGGTTCAAAAACCTTTACTTATGAAATAGTCTTCTAAAAAACCACTCTCTTAAGAAATGTGCAGTTGAGTATGGACCATGTAAGAAATTAGTAACGTATTTCCTTTCTTCTCTCCCTGTTGAGGCACAAATAATTGACTACATTTGGGAAGTGTTAAAACTACCTTTTTATGAGAATGGATTCTTTGACAGATCAATCCATTAAAAATACTCCCCACTGAAATACACATTTTAGAAGCTAACTTCAAACCATCCTGAAGAATAAAGCTTTTTAGCTGTGTTTACAAACAGTCATTGCTTTACAGGAGACCCAAAAAGTGCTGCTTAGCTTTCTTACCAAATATTACCCTTTGGTCTTCAACCTGAGCCACTAAATCACTTTAAAATAATGCATTTCCATTTCCAGAAAGTGATCCACCTCCCTGTTACTGTGTCTTCATATACGATGTATTCACTAATAACTGCCCCTAAAGGTTAGTTTTCAGGAAAGCTGAACCATCTCTATCTCCCTTCCACCCCCACCACTCATCTCTGCCTAAAACCACAGGAAGGGATAAGAAGAACTTGATTGCTTTATTCCTTTCTTTAAAATCAGAGTGTTTGTTTAATGATATCTGAACCTTTTTGCAGGTTTACTCAGAAACTGGTTATTTGTGTAAAAGATGTGTTCTAAACTCAGCCTCATCTCTCAATTTTTTTTTACATGATGCACCTTTTTTACCTCTCATGTGGAAAAATACCAGATATGGAAACACTTCAATTCCATATCAAACCATGAAATACTGAGTTTACATCTCATTAGTGAATTTGATGCTGGGTTTATCTCAGCTAGAGAAACTTTGAGTCAAGTGGAAGTGTAGATGTGTAGATGCATGAGGTGTTTTTTTTATTATTAGTTTGTTGATGTTCTTTTTTGGTTTTGAACAAGAACTTATTTCCATGCTTTACAACTGCAACCTGAAGCACATATGAACAAACAAATAGGATTATACTTGCTTATAGGTAAGTAACTATTGCTGACAGGCATATAATGTAGCTGAATATCGACTGTGTAGCTTGTATGCTTTGCAAAGAGTTGGAAAATAATAAACAGAGATAGATAAGCTTCTCAGCTTGTCTTGAATAGATAGATAAGAGATGGTGAATATTTAATGGATTTTTTTACATCGGTTAGGAGCAAGAAAACCAGAGAACGATCCACTGCAATCACGAGAGCCTTTATTTCAGATGTTGTGATCTGTTTTGTGACTCCTCATTGCCCTGATTCTAAAAATAATTTGCTATGGCTGACGGCTTTCTCATGAGAAAATATAGGGGCACTTCCCGCAGTCTGGGTTTCTCACACAGAAGCTCCATGTCCTGAGTGCTTATTAATTGTGATTAATACATTTTCACTTCAGACGCGTCGTTGCTGGAGGTGCCTCTGCCTTGATTAGCACTTTTGTGCCAGTTTTCTGAGCCGAGTCAACTTTTGTTCTCTAATGGTACAACAAAGACAGAAAAAGCTTGTTCTTTTTGTTTTGTTTTGTTTTTCTTGGTAAGCCAAACGTTGTTTTCTTATTCTGGTGTAATAAGCTTCCTGAAATTCCTGCTCCCTCCTTCCCCACCTCTGTTTCTTGGAGACCTACTACGTAACGGGCTGGGGGGGGGGTCTCGCATGCCGTGAAGTGCGGCCGACATTTGTTACTTGCCTGTCAGGGTAACTCACTGAACGTTTCTAACCTCGCTAATTGCGTTCCTTTGTCCCCCCAATGAGGGGCACAGTGAACTCGCCGGGAGCTGTTACCCGCGGACTACCCTCAGCCGCCGCGCCCCCCTGGACCGGCCATGACGCCGGGCCTGACGCTCCCTCCGGTCCCCGGGCCCGCCGTGCCGCTGGGCCCTGCAGGGGGGCCGGGGCCGGTCGGTGCTGCCCCTCTTCTCCCGGGCGCGGCGGCCGCTCCCGCCCGCCCGCCATCCCGGCGCGGGAGGGGGCACCGCTCCTCTTCCCGCCGCAGCCCCTCGGTGCACCGCGGGCGCGGCCTCGCTCCCCGCCGTGCCGGGCCAGGCAAGGCCAGGGGCCCCGTAAGAGCGGGGCGGACGATGCCCCGCAGAAACAGAGCAGCCAGTCCCGCAGAGCCCCACGGGGCGGCGGGGGCGGGGGCACTCCGTGCCCGGGCGGGGCCGCGGGGCCGCCGGGAGCGGTGACGTGTCCCCAGGCCCCGCCCCCTACCCAAGCTATATAAGGGGCGGCGCTCACGCCGTCGGTCTTTTTCGCTCCGGGTCTGCTGACGCCCAGTAGGTGAGGTGCGTCCGCTGGGATGGGCCGGGGCGGGCCGCGCCGCATTCCCCCCGGGGGCCCGGCGACCGCTGAGCCCCAGGCGTGGTGAGGGCCGAGGGGAGGAGGGAGTAGAGGTCGGAGGTCCATGGGGGGAGTGGGACAGGGGGGTGAGCAGAGGGGCGCGGGGCGGCGAGATGGCGGCGCGTCGTCTTCCACGTTTCCCACGCGGACATCCCCCTTGTCCGGGCTGGGGTCCGGGAGCGGCGTGTCCGTGCGGGTATGGGGCGGGAGGCGCGCGGCATCTCCTGCTGTTTCCCGCGAGTGGTGGGCCGGGACCGCGCGGGTTGGTGCGAGGGCCGTCGGGGGGCGCTGGGACGGGGCACGAGTGAAAAAATGGCCGCTCGACTTCCCCGCCCGCCGCCAGCGCCACAAAATGGAGGACGGCGGCCCGGGCGGGGTGAGTCACACAAAGGAGCGGGGCGGCCCCGCCCTTCGCGCTGCCCGCTGGGCCCGCTCGCCACCGCCCCGCGGTCCGGCCGCCGCCGCCGGGGTAACTCGAGCTCGGGGAGGGGGCGATGTGAGGGGCGCTCTGAGGGGGCCCCTGGCCTGCCCGCCTCGCTCCTCCCCTCCCCCGGCGGGGCGGGGCCGCCATTCTGGCCGGGCCGGGCCGCCCTGCATGTGGCGCCGCCATCGCTGCCCCTCGGGACCGAACTGTAACCAGCTTTTTTCTGCGGAATTTTCAGGTGTCAATTCTCTTTTGCCCAAAGCAAGAACTGAACTACATCCGAAATGGGAAAGGAGAAGACCCACATCAACATCGTCGTCATCGGCCACGTCGATTCTGGCAAGTCCACCACCACCGGTCACCTCATCTACAAATGTGGGGGCATCGACAAGAGAACCATCGAGAAGTTCGAGAAGGAAGCGGCTGAGGTGGGTGGGCCTGTGAGCTGGCACCCAGCAAAATTTCGGGGTGCAGGAATAAATAGAGACCCTTAGTTGTAAAGCGAAGTTGCAAAGTGTTTGGTGGCCACGAGGAGGCGGTTTGGTTGCGGCTGCCCTGGTAAGCTGAACAAGTGGCTCAGTGTTGTGTGGCCACAGGGCGGCAGCTGGGTTGCAGTTGTCCCCGAGGTTGAACAAGTGTGTAAGTGTTCAATCCTCCATTGTGTTAGTTGGAGAAACTCGAATTGTGGAGCGTAGAGCAAGGGAAGGGAAAGGTTGTATAAAGCTACATCTGGACAATTACGTCTGGACTTGCAAGTCTAATGGAGTTGCCTGGTTCAGTGTGTGCATACACGTAGTAAAGAATACAATTAAAAGGAGATGCTTTATTAAGGTTTAATTTGAAAATGAGGAAGTTTCACCGATTATATTTTCTGTGTAATAACAGCATGGATCTTAATAACAACATTACAGAGTAAAAATTCGGCAGATGTTGAACAGAGCGGCACTTAAAATGTTGATTATCACAAGGATTGCATTAGTGAGAGAACTTCAATTGGTAGAGGACACTTGATAGTAGAACTCACGCTTAGGAGCTCTGTCACAAAGATGCATTACCACAATTAACAAGCTGTCAATGGGGCTGAAGTGTCAACAGGTTCAATAAACAGAAAACAGTTGGCATCTCTCACTAGTAGTGCCAAGTGGATCTTATTGCTTGTTCCACGAGCAGCAGTGTTCTCCAGTATTGAGTCACTTACTATTCTTAGATTTTGCTCTTTAAGCGAGCATGCGATCTTTGTGAAGTAAGTGCAGATACATAACTTCTTCATTAAAAAAAGAGGGGTAAAAGGTAAACTGGGTTTTCTTCTAACCATAGATGGGCAAAGGTTCCTTCAAATATGCCTGGGTCTTGGACAAGCTGAAGGCTGAACGTGAGCGTGGTATTACTATTGATATTTCCCTTTGGAAATTCGAAACAAGCAAATACTACGTAACCATCATTGATGCTCCTGGACACAGAGACTTCATTAAGAACATGATTACTGGAACTTCTCAGGTATGTAAATAAAACCAAAGATTTGGGAAGTTGGGGAATGTTGTTCCTTAGTTAGGGGGGTTCCTGTAATATGGTGACAAATGCACAAGCGCTGTAACTATAGTTTTGGTCTTGTGGTTTTTTTTTCTTTCTTTTCAAAGGCTGATTGTGCTGTCCTGATTGTTGCTGCTGGTGTTGGTGAATTTGAGGCTGGTATTTCAAAGAACGGGCAAACCCGTGAGCACGCTCTTCTGGCCTACACCCTGGGTGTAAAACAGCTGATTGTTGGTGTCAACAAGATGGATTCCACTGAGCCACCTTACAGCCAGAAGAGATACGAAGAGATTGTCAAAGAAGTCAGCACTTACATCAAGAAAATTGGCTACAACCCAGACACTGTAGCTTTTGTGCCAATTTCTGGTTGGAACGGCGACAACATGTTGGAGCCTAGCTCTAATGTAGGTTTGACATTTGTTTCTATTGAGACATGAATCCAGGAGGATTATTGAGATAAGTTATGGAATTGTAAAATGCACATGCTTTTTAATAATTACATTTGGAAGTGACAAGGTCCAAAATCAAATTAAGACTTTTTAAAAATTCTTACTCTGTAACAGAGTCAGATAATGAGAGAATGCTAAGATACACCACTTAGTCTTCTTCAGCCTTGTGCCATTAATTTGGCAGTCAGTTTATAGCTGGGCTTGTTTTTGTTACAGATGCCCTGGTTCAAGGGCTGGAAGATTACCCGAAAGGATGGCAGTGCAAGCGGAACCACCCTCCTTGAAGCCTTGGACTGTATCCTGCCACCAACTCGTCCAACTGACAAACCTCTGCGTCTGCCTCTTCAGGATGTCTACAAAATCGGTGGTATGTGTTCTCTATAATGCTGCTCACTTGCCACAAGAGCTGATGTATGGGCCAGAAATGCAGGCGTTTGCCCTAGAGCTGTATTTTTCGATTCAAAACCGCATATTTTTATCAAGTGTTTTTTTTGTCATAAGGGCATATATTCATTAAGGTAAATCACTGATGTTGCTTCTCTTTCACAGGCATTGGTACTGTACCAGTTGGCCGTGTGGAAACTGGTGTTCTGAAGCCAGGCATGGTGGTTACATTTGCCCCTGTCAATGTAACAACTGAAGTGAAGTCTGTTGAGATGCACCATGAAGCCCTGAGCGAAGCTCTGCCTGGTGATAACGTTGGCTTCAATGTTAAGAACGTGTCTGTGAAAGATGTTCGCCGTGGCAATGTTGCTGGTGACAGCAAGAATGATCCTCCAATGGAAGCTGCTGGCTTCACTGCACAGGTATTTTTGCAGCTGTTTGAGGGTGTTTAAAATGTAGCTTTTTATTCTGAAATAAGTCTTGTTTTTTCTTCACTTACAGGCTAAGCTATAAAGTGACATAGGCTTCTGTTCTGAGATGCATTTGCTTGAAGCAAATCTTATTAATTCCTTGGCTTTGTAAGACACATCGATATTCAAAATTGTTCTGATGCTATGTTGTCTTCCTTGGTTTCCTAGGTCATTATCCTGAACCACCCTGGCCAAATTAGTGCTGGCTATGCCCCTGTGCTGGATTGCCATACTGCTCACATTGCCTGCAAATTTGCTGAGCTCAAAGAGAAGATTGATCGTCGTTCCGGCAAGAAGCTGGAGGATGGCCCCAAGTTCCTGAAATCTGGAGATGCTGCTATCGTTGATATGATCCCTGGCAAACCCATGTGTGTTGAGAGCTTCTCTGATTATCCTCCTCTTGGTAAGGCATTTCCTAAAGTGTGTTAAAACTGATTTCTAGAAAAGACACTCCTTGATTTCAAGTGTAGGGATGCACTGTGTTCTGTGAAATGCTGTTAAAAGCTTTGACTTGAAACTTCGGAAGTGGAACCAAAAGTACAGTGCTACAGGGATACTTTGCAGAGGGTGATATCACTGTCCCATTCTGGTCCCAGAGCAGCATTTACCCACTTACCTCAAGCTGCGTGTTGCTGCTGCGGAATTTCCACTGTGAGTTCTGTAGCTCTAGACAATAGTCATAAAACGTGTTTTTGTTTTCAGGTCGTTTTGCCGTACGTGACATGAGGCAGACGGTCGCTGTTGGTGTCATCAAGGCAGTTGACAAGAAGGCTGGAGGAGCTGGCAAGGTCACAAAGTCTGCCCAGAAGGCCCAGAAGGCTAAATGAAAATTCTGTACTGCAGCTGCCACCTCAGTCTTAATCAGTGGTGGAAGAACGGTCTCAGAACTGTTTGTCTCAATTGGCCATTTAAGTTTAATAGTGAAAGACTGGTTAATGATTACAATGCATCGTAAAAGCTTCAGAAGGAAAGGAATGTTTGTGGACCATTTGTTTCGTGGCAGTTTAAGTTATTAGTCTTTAAAATCGATAAATTTTTTAAAATGGAAACTTGAGACCAAAAATCTGTCACAGAATTTGAGACCATTAAAACAGAAGTTCAATGCTACGTCTCTGTGTTCTTTGGGTTAATATTAAGTTTATGGCAAAACCTATTTCTAGATCTGGTGGGATCAGAAAGGATTGTTGTTACTTTAGTATGCTCAGGAGTTGCAAAGCAAATACTCAAATTATCTGTTTCTGAAGAGCAGAGCAAAATTCAGCTCCAGGTTTATTTTTTTTAACTGATCTAAGCCTTAAAAAATTACTTTTCTGGTGCTTGCTTTGTGACTCATTTTTAGATTGGATAGCACAAATACCAGGCAACAGCCTACAGTATTATGGTGCATTCTGTGATGCATTGAGTAAACCAAGACTTTTTCATATTGGGAAGAAGAAATAGTGTGAACAAAAACACATTTGAGGTTAAAAAGGCACGAACAACGAATCCAGTGTTAGGCCCATAAGTTTTGTACATGGATTTTTGTAATTGCAAGCAGAAACTTTTCTGGGGAACTGATTTAACTGTTGTGTAGCTCTTTCAAGATAAAACACTTTTACATAAATGTTTTCTAATATATAGTAAAACATTCAGTAGTCAAATTTAAAAATTAAACTTTGTTTAGAATTACACTTTGATGCAATCTGAGTGATCCACCATTGTAGCCTGCACCAAACACAGTGGGACAGTGTACCTGTTATCTTCAACAATGGGTTGAAGATTCAGGTCAAACAGTTAAAGTGGACTTTGGTACCTAGTCCAAAAGATTACTATTAATCACTAGATAAATAATCCCAAGTGAAACGTTTTGGGCTATGAAACATACCAGCTGTAATAATTGGGGATTCCAGCATAGAAGTCTTGCTTTGCATTGGTTAACGGAGACAAGCAGTTAATGGATAATCAGACCTGACTTTGCATAATGACACAGCTGTTTTACTAACCTTTCACATGATTTCCCCACAGCATCCCCACATAAGGTCAAAAAGAATTCACTGTCTTTGAGGGATTATTGTTCCATGACAGCAGTATGTCTGTTCTCCCTGTAATGGCTGTATTCTCTCAGTTGTTTTCCTTTCCTTCTCTGGCTGTGTGCTTGCTCTGCAGGAATCTGTATCTGTACTGCTTGGATAGACCTGAACTCTGCTGTTACTTACTTTCATACTCTGTTTGCTCTGGTTGGATATTTTCTCCTTTTCTGCTCGCCTTCTGTGTCTTAATTGCAGCAAAGCCTTGGAGCATTACACACTATGTTTGAAGGTACAGATGTGCCAAATACAGTGGAAGCAAGGGCTAGAGGGCTTCATAGCATAGCAGGGCTATGGAATTCAGCAAAGGACTCTCATTGTGCTGCTTAAATGCTGCTTCTGGAGGTTTTAGTGTCCCCAAGGCAACAGGAAGTACATAACTTCAATATGGAGGCAGACGTACTTTTGCCATAATAAAGGTTAAAGTATCTGGCCAAATCTTTGCATGCTTTTCAGTTAAACCGCTGACTTTTTTCCAAGAGACTTTGGTCAAACTGGTTGAGCAAAGTTCTAATTGGGTTGAAAAGCGAAGCGGCTTTGGCACAAGCTGCCTTCACAGTGCAGGTCTGTGCGTTAGATTTCTTACGCATTCCTTTGTAGGTGCAGGATGTTTGGTTTGGCCACTGTGGCCTGGATACGCAACACCCTGTCTGCAGTGGTGGATATGCACCCCAGGCTCTGTGCATGTTGCACAGGGTTGTCTACAGCTGGGTGTCTGCTCCGTGGCAGTTTGCAAATTATCTTGTAATGGGCAACTGATTCAAATCCTTAGGGCAAAATCAGGTGCGATAGTGCACTTTCGGTTGATCCCAAGCAGCTGAATGAGACAGCACAGTGCAGTGCTGCTCTTGGAAGAGACACCCCTCACCTCTGGTCAGCTGTGCAAAAATCAGCAACTGCAAAAGCTGCTGGAAGGGTGGTTCATGGTCAGATGGCCCATGATGAGGGGGGGTAAGAGTCAGCTGTGTAGTTTTGGGCGGAGGGAGTGGTTCTGCCTCTAGGAGGAAAAAAACCTTAAGCCTAGAGATCAGTCAGTATTGAATCCAACAACTTCACACTGTGTGCAGTAAGAACACATTTGTGAACGCTGCCTGCCATACTAGCAATTGCTTTCATGTATTTAAAACCTAAAATTTTACACATTGTTTTTTTTAATTTTAACTTTTATAGACCAGATTTGCTTTCTATGCACTAATGTAATCCCATTTCAGTTCTTTTATTAATCTTTGACTACCTGGGGAAATTGTTAGACTTTTGTAAACAAAACTTGGGAATAAAACTACTTTGATCAAACTTTTAATAAATGTTCATAGTTGTGAACTGTATTTGTCTTCTGACTGCTTATTTCTGTAAGCAACTTTCAAAGCTGTCCTTAACTCTTTCCCCACTGTCCTGCAATGCTGGTGGTGTTTATGCAGAAAGAGGTGTGAAAGCATACTGCTCTGGTGATGAAGCTAGCTATGAAGGCAGAAAACTGGCTGGAGTAATACATTCATGTAATATATTTCAGCTTTGTTGCTGAAGGTGGCTGTGGGGAGTTGGAAGTTTAAAACAGTATCCTTTCTAGTTGACGATGCATGCTTTGGGAGTCTGGAGGGCTTTTAGTACACAGAAATACAAAAAAAATGTGTGGTGAAGTATTCAGGGTCAGATACAACAAAGGCTGGTTGGTCTGCGTGGGAAAATTGAGCGGTGCAGTTGTAGCTGCTGTAACCAAGTAACTTGTTCCTCAGTGTTGGTTCCCTAGGTGGACAGTTTAGGGTGGCATAAAATGGGCTCTGCCCAGGCTGCTGCTCTGAGGCATTTTAATTATATCTCAGACCAGCTTGTGCAAGGCTAATAACTGAAATAGCGGATTTTACTGAAATTGCAGATTGAAGACTATTTCACATTGGGAATATAGTGGTCTCACTATATTTTGAAAGGTATTGACAAACTTTGAAAAATTATTATTTCTCTAAATGCATATTTATATTTTAGATTTGGTCAACATAAAACTGTGTAGAAACAAATTAATCTTTGTACTGTATGGGGCTATCCTTTTCCTCATTAGTGCTAAATGATTTGATATCTGCTTAAGAACAGCATAAATTCAATCTGGATCAAAAATACAACCCACTGGGTTTATGTAGTACCTAGAGGGAGCCTAGGGGGCAGAGGAGGTGATGGGAGTGCGGATAAGCTTCTTGCCTCCCCAGCAAAATCCTGAGGTGCCCTGAGCACCTCTGAGGTCCTGCTCAAAGTGGCTGCTTCATCCAAAGCCCCTTTCTACAAGAACCTGCTTTTCAAGGAGAGATCTGAAATGGCTACACTTCAGGAGGAAGGAGAGCACCTGTGGTGCAAAAGAGCTGAAGGAAACCTGCTAGATGGCAAAACTGTATTGGTTCCCAAAACACAGAAAACTGTGGGGTTTTAGCCTTTTCTGAATCTTCTTAAGTCCCTTCAGATTATTTCTGCATTGTAAGTCAATTACATAATTGCCTACTTTTTTAAAAATCAGGTTACGTTCTCTGGCTGCCTATCAATTATTCTTTAATCCTTTTATGTTTCAAATATTTACACAACATAATTCAAATCTGCTAGCTTCTCTGCACTGATACGATGACAGTTAAACATGTATTTTCCTTGAAAGATGCTGAGTGAAGTAGTGAGGAACCTTGGGGCTAAATCAGAGCTAACCTGATGGATGGTATCCAGCCTGTGAGTGGGTGGATGGTGGGGCAGCAGCAGGGTGCACAAAGGGTGGCTGCCAAGGGGCTGTGCCCATGCTTAATAGCTCTGAATTTGTGCAGGTTTTGCTTATTTCTTCCTTAAAAAAAAAAAAAAACGAAACGAAATTTGAAGGTACCTAAGCTTTCTTTAGTAAAGCATTCCCATGGGCCAAGTGCATGCTTTTAAGGATGTGGTAGCAGCAGGTTTGCCCTCAGTGTGCTGAGGTACTTGCTAGGGCTTTCTCCTGGCTCTTCTCAGCAAAGCAGTCCAAGAACCTGGTCATGCTTCTCCAAGAGCATCTGCAAGCTCAGGCCTAGCACAAACAGATCCATGGGTTAATATGCTATTGTTTTGTATTATATAGTCAATGGAAATAAGCAGAGCCAGCTTACCCCTAACTCGGGGCCCTGCCTGCCTTGCCCGCAGCAGTCACAGTCACTTTTTCCCTTTCAGCCCAGTAAAATCTGGATTATTTAACACAAAGGGGAAGAGCCAGAGCAGAGCCTGTTTCCCCACCCCAGGTCCCTGTTCTGCAGGGCTCAGCACAGCCAGCCAGCTGGTGAAGCAGCTGACTCCAAAGCTGCACTCTGGCTGAAAGGCAAGACCTATGTTCCCTCCTGGGGGGATTTGATTGCAGGTTGGTCTGAAATTTAAAAGAAAGTTTCAGATTCTGTTTATCTGCAGTCACCTGGGCACATTTTAAGCAAAATGCCCATTTTTTTCTTTGATATATGCATGTATATATGTACACACACACACACAAGCACATGTATATATGATATATTAAATATATCTGTACATCTATATAAATTAATAAAATGCCTCTTTTTTAAAAATATTGCAGTTGCCAGACTTCTTAAAAAAGTGTAGTTCCTATTTTGAAACTGAATTCTAAGCTAATTCCCTAGTAAACAAAGTGAAACCCTCCCAAATGAATGAATATTTAGATTTTTATAATTAGTTATTATTTATATATAATAAAATTGCTATTATTTGTTATTATTATGTATTTTGTTATTACTAAATATTTCATAGATATTTAATGAATATTTAATTTTATAAACTGGGATGTGGTTCTGCTAACAGGACATGGGTATTTTGAAGAAAGAGGTGTAGGATTGTTGGTGTTGAGTTGTCTCTATGTAAAACAAGCCCTTAAGTAGCCTTTCCCAAAGGAAAAAAAGAAAGAATGTAAGTTTAATTACGTTTGCTCCTACTTGACTGTTATTACTAGTAATAACTAATTGTAATAATAGTAATAATAACTAGTAACTAACACCTTGCCTGCTGCTGAAGCACTTTTATTGATGATAGTACCCTAATTTCTTGGAGAAGGAGGGCATGTACATATGTGCACAAAGACTGGGAGAAGGAAATCAAACCTGAACAAGATCTGTGCTCTGCTGCAGTCACTTCCTTGTGAGAGTAATTCCTGTGACTCATTTCTGGCTACGCATCTGCAGGACTCCTACACACGTGGCACAACTGAGAACTGAGATCATAGCCTGTGACGTGACCACTGAGTCTGATTCGCCACTTCCAGCTTGTGCCTGACTCCCCCCACTGTCCGCTAGCCCTGCTCTGGGGCAATGTCACCAAAGCAGCACATGGCCACCTGGTCAAAGTCTCCCGAGGTGCAGTGAGACAAGGACAAAACTTTCCTGAAGCGCCAGATCAGCAGTACCAGCCACAGCAGCCTTTCCACTTGTGACTCCAAAAATCCGATATGCTTGTGACATAGGCCACCACCTGGTCATACACTGCAATTTTCAAGTAAAGCCACAGTAAATTGCCACCGAGGAAGCTAGTCGCGAGGCTGTGGTCAACTCCCCTCTCTTCTTGCTGCCCTGTGAGGCAGAGTGAGCTCATTTCCCACCTGGCTCTGCGCCTGCTCTTCAGTTAACCACATCAAGCACTAAGTCACTTGGAACAAGAACTGTGTGTGCTTATCGGTTCCCAGTGGTACCTGAAAATGTACCTCCTGGGGCTTGTTCTGGGAGCTGCAGCTGATGCTAGACAAGAATGCCTTCACCCTTCACTTCTCCTGCCCCCTGTCTCTACCACAGCACGGGCCTTTGCTGACC
Source organism: Pipra filicauda (assembly GCF_003945595.2). Lineage (NCBI taxonomy): Eukaryota > Metazoa > Chordata > Aves > Passeriformes > Pipridae > Pipra > Pipra filicauda. The sequence continues at coordinate 480,282 of NW_024104560.1, read as the reverse complement.
CATGCTCCTCCCAGGGAGCCCTTAGCATCCACTTCTAGCAGCTCTGCTGACCCTCTCCCACAGCAAGGAAGTATTGACTTTCTAGGGACACAGATAGGGAAGCTGAGGACAAGGGCAGGTTCGAGCCTGTTCATAGCTGAGCACCCCAAGGAGATATCACAGGATGTTAAAGCATCTAGTCTTAAGTCTGCAAAGAGGTGAGCAAGGTGCAGCCTCCAGCTTTCAGGCTAGAGGATTTGCCACTACTGCACCCTTGGGCACAGAAGTCAAGGCCCAGGCACTGTGCATGGTGACCTCACGACGGTGGTTATGGGGTCAGAGAGTCTCTGATGGGGATCCACATATGTCTCCTCCCTCAGAGTTACACATGCAGGGTTAAACTTGCACAGCCGTTTAGAAACAAAAGAGATAAAAGCAAATTTTGTTTCCTTACAGCATCATTGTTTTTAAAACAACAGATCAAGAATCAATCTTTTTTTTCTCTGCTCTTTCTGTAAAAGCCATTGCATTACAGGTCTCCCATCTCCCAGATGAAAGCTCTGGGCACCACTAATTTTGGTCACAGGAGGGGAAAGACACCTTTTAATTCTCAGTAGCCCCATGAAGTCAAGGAAAGAGACAGAAATAACACCCTGAAAGGACTCTGAGCAGCACAGGCCACGGTTTGGTGAGAAAGCACAGAGAGCATGTCCTTGGTGGAAACAGCATCTCTGAGGGGATAGCAGATTCCCTCCCAGCATCCACTAAATGACATCCTATCTCTGGGTGGAGGAGCACAACCTGCCAGGTGTAGGCATCAAAGCTGGTAACCCCTGAGCATCTAAAATCTGTGCTTGCAGCAGCCAGCTAAGTGGGGGACTAAGGCAGACCACATAGTTTAGCTACTGCTGCACAATAGCAAACATCCCAGCAGCATTAAGGCCATCAAAGGCTGCGGTGGTGGCAGCTTTTAGTGTCTCCTAGCATAAAATATATTTCCATTTTTCTCTTGGTTTCATCTTCCAGGCAGATATAAAGATAAAAAGAAGAAACTGGTCAGTCCAAGTACCATACGAAATGAAAACCAGAATAGGAAGGGAAGACAACAGTTGTCTTAAGAATCTGGTACAAGATAGAATGACAGAGAACAGAGGAAAAAGTGCTGATCACCAGGCCTCTGTTCTGCAGGACGGAAAAGAAAGAGACACACATATTGAAACAGGGAACACAAAGAACCTTGATATGTGAAACAAGTTAGCTCAACCTCACCATGCGTACTCCCTCCCTGCCCGCCTGGTCACAGCAAGGATTGCAGGAGGACAAAGTGTAATTAATTACTGCGCAGACAAGGAAAAGCAAGCAGGTACACATATCAAAAGCAGGCTCCTCCTGTTCTGCCCTTCCCATTCTGTTGGCCTTAGCAAGACCATAAGACCTGTGAGGATCTGTGAAGGTCTAAGCTCACTTTGCCTTCATGTAAAAGCCAAACCTTGGGCCTTGTAACAAGTCCTTGGTGGTTACAGAACAGATGGCACAATGTGGGCATCCTATGTGCCAGTGCTATTTACGGCAGATTATTTAGGCTTTCTGTGCTTGGTTTTCTTAACAAAATGAATAGTACTACTTGTAGCTATGGTTTCATGTTAAAAGTCTTCTCAAACATGAACTGTTCAACAAACACGATATTGTTGCAAGCCCTGTATACATGAAACCAATACCTGAGGGGCAGCCAGTCCTCAAATTTACAAACACGCCAGGTTTTCCATTTCAGCAGATATGGACGTCATTAACCCACGTATGTGAACAGCGGGCACCCTATCTTAACAAAGGAGCTTACCTATGGCCAAAGACACACTTCATGCTGAAATAAAGCACTTATTACAGAAGATGTACTGGAAAGCAATGCATCCATACATTTCTGACTTCAATTTCCCCTGAACTTAACTCTCTCCTCCTTCTTAGACCACAGCTGCACATTATCAAATTGTTAAAAGTAAGAAAAGCAAAAGTCCACTCCGTCTGCTCTTCCTTTGACACTGGTGCAGCCCAGGCCAGTGGATTCACCCTTTGACTTATGCTGGCATATGTGAAACCAGAAGCACAGAAATAAATGTAGCATAGAAAGCTGAAGAAAAAGCGTTTACTTTTGTAGTAGGGTGCAAGGGAATTGCCTTTAAAGACATACATTATTGAAAGCAAGGTATTACTGCCAAAAGACTGATAACAAGAATTAGGAAATACAGTCTTGAGACTGCACAATTGGCTTACAAGGGAGAAGATGAAGGTGTCAGTAGGGCTTCTTTCCTAGTCTGTAAAAACTAGATCTAAGATTTTACATATATAGGTACATCAAAACAAAACATAACACGAAAATAAAGCAGTGAAGGAAGCACAAAACTTCCTTGATCAGAAATTCCACTGCTTTGAATAGACAGAGACATACAGGATTCAGGGTTTCTTCAGATTCACATAGCTGGAATTTCACCAGTACCATTCGTGGAGTCTGAGTTAGACCACAGAAAGCATAGCTGCCTTCCATAAATTGAACTTAAGGCTTACAAGGTTGAAGTAAATCTTTGAGCCAACAAGGCTGGAAGGAAAACAGGCCACAGACAAAATAGGGCAGATATATGTTAGCTTTTCTGAACCATTCTGACATTAACTGACCTACCGATCACGTGTCTAAAGCCCTTCTGTACAAGACAATGGCTGTGACAGGGAGGTGCTTTCAGGCAGGCAGATGCCACTCTAAACAAAGCTGTAAACTCTGCCCACCCTCCTGCTGCATGACTGGGTCTCTGTGAGCAAAAGGGATTTGCTCTGATTCCTTTCTCTGGCCAGGAAAGGAATCACTCAAAGAGAGCAAACAAGCCAGAGAAAAGTCCAGAATCATAACTTCAAAATGACATAGATAAATGGTTTGTGGTTGGACTCAATGATCTTAGCAGTCTTTTCCAACCTGTATGATTCTATGATTTAACTGTAACAAAATGTGTTCTCAAGCTTGTTTGCCCAGTAAATTCAGAGGATGTTCAGAAATGAGGCTAGCACCAGAAACTGCTGCCTAAGTCAGGCAAGGATTTGGTAGGTGCACAGCAACAGCTTGAATTCAGAGTTTCTTGCTGTCAAGTGACAAACTGACTGACCAATTGATCCAACTGACTTGGATCTTGCTCAGATTCAAGTTATATTACTATCAGTTGCAGGACCAGTGCTGATGGGAAACCCCTGGGTCATGCTTCCCTGGGCCCACAGCATGTCACAGTGAGCTTCACACCTCCCAAGCTGAGGTTCCTGGGGCAGGTTCCCATCTTCCTCAGCCTGCGGCAGCCAGTCGCATCCAGCAGCCTCCACCAGCTCTGTAGCGAATCTTGCCTCACCTTACGTGTGTGAACTGTGATCCAGTGAACTGTCAAGGCCCTACTGAAAGCTAAGTGACAACCAAGTTCTTCAGTGAGTTTCAAGATAAGCTTTATTTATTTTAAAGGAGAAAAACATCTGCAGGATATGATGTTTGCATTCAGTCGGTCTCCTATGTAAGTTCAAATATTCATGTGGCACACATTTCCATAGCCAAGTGTTTCCTCTTGGCTGACACCACACCGAGACACCAGATTGTGCATAGTCACTGCACAGCTATGAACACAAGTACTAAAGTCAACAGAACGCGCTTTTCAACTCAAATGCTCTTGTGCTGTCACAGGTTCAGTGCAGTAACATTTCTTACTAATTTTATAAGAGCAAAACACTGTCCTTTACAAGATGCTTTAGAACAGATTTTGACCATCCAACACCTTCCAAATGAGTGGAATTTTAAAAGCAGTTCTCCTGTCTCTTGATTTGCATCAGAAAAATCACAGGCTGTATTTAGGTTTCTGAGCATTTATTTTGTGCACTCATCATCTTTGTTCTACTGAACAACCCCACCACAGAACACAACTAGAACTCCTTTGGATCTGGCCAGCATGGGTGTTACTTGTGAAGAGGGTCACAGGTGATCTTGCCACACAGTGGCAGGATCTGTGCCACTCTCTAAAAAGGTGTTTTAATGAAGGTACTTTGTGTCTCCTCTTCAGAAAACTCAGCTGACATCTGTCTTTGTGAAGTTGCTTTCTCTGAGTACATTTTCCCTGGTAAGTAATTCCCAGACTGAGGTAAAGCTTTTAGCTTCTCTGTCTTCTGGTGATTGGTTTTCACAAACCTTAGCAGGTTAACAATAGCAGCTGGTGTAATTCCAGGGATACGGCTGACTGCACCGATCTGCACATGGAAACACAATCAAATTAACCAAAACCAGACCTACACACTGGAGCTAGTGAGAAATGAGATCAAAACCTGTGGGTATTCCTTTCCATGATTCTTTTCACCACCCCCTCATGTCCCTTGGGAAGATGGAAGGGATTTCACCGCTGCTCAACCTTGCTGTGGCTGAATATCTTACCGTCTGGGGACGGCTGGAGTCCAGTTTCTCCCGCACTTCTGCTGAAAGCGATGCATCAATGGCAAAATAATCTATGTCCTCTGGCAGCTGGAGCGCTTCATCACGACGCACTTCTTCTATTTCCTGCTGTTGGTTGACTACACACCACTCATAAGCAGCTGTAATGATCAGGAAAACAAGAAACCAGAAATAGATGTTCACGTGAAATATGTCACTTGCAAGAATTCTTGGAAGCAGAATGAGCAATTCCACTGTGACAGTCCAAAGCTCATAAGGAAGTTTCCAGCCTCACAGATTATAGAGCCTAATTCATATCACCACCTTGGAAGAAGTCACACTCTGATTTATTACAGGAATTTTGGTACATGGGTTGTTTTTTCTACTCATGTCAGCAAAGGATAGTCAGTAAGGGCAGTTAAGGAATAAAAAAACCCCAAGAGTGAATATGAATAACTGATTTCAACCCCAAGAGTGAAACACAGGTGCATGCAAAGGGCTGTGGCCTATGGTAAAAGATACACACTCTGATCAGCGTTTCATTTCTCTAAGCAGCAACATGAAACACACTAGGACAAATGGATTTGCTTTCCCCTTACTGAACAAAACATACACAGATCACCACAAGAGATTATAATGTCTGTACTCTACCTTCTATTTTCAATCTCTCTGCCAGTTGTCTCCATTGAGCAAGCTTGTCCAGGTACTCTGGGATAGCTTTTGCCAGAACCTCCATACTGACGTCTTGATATTGAAGGATGTCAAAAGCGCTGCAGAGAAAGTATAGTAGAAAGGAGTCACTTTCCTAAGGCAGATTTACAATTGTTCCCAGCTCAAACTCACAAAGTTCTTAGAATAAGCCAGAACAACTGCAGAGCCAAGCTCAACTCCCCACCATCTCCTCTCAGGACACAGAAGAGCTGTTAAACCCTTGAAGAGGGGCTCTTTATGAAAAATGACAGCAAAATGGAAGGGACAAGGTAGGGGCACCAAGGGGAACCTTTCACAGACCCAGTCAGTCAGAACAGAAAAGATAAGGTGAAGTAAAGAATGGGTAATGGAAGCAATGATCTTTTTTTATAAGCTACCATCTGACACCACCCTGAAATCAATTACTGCTTTAACAACCCTTTAGCAAAGCAGCAACCCACTGTAAAACTGTCACCACTTGGTGACACTCTCTATAAGGGCATCAAGAACTGATGCCCGGGGCCAGTGGAGCACCCCCTTGCTTTGGGAGCACGTCAGCACCAGGAAATATGGCATAATAAAAACACTAACATAGCACTTACTCTACAGGCAAACATCAGATGTGTGTTCCCTGAAGGTGGTAAAGCTGGAATCTTGGAGCACTGACAGTTTCAGAAAACATGGACAAATGCTGTGAAACCACTAGCAGGATGTGCTAAAGCAAGCGTAGGTCAGACCAGAAAGTTCTGACTGTAACCTTTACCTGACAGGCGACCTGCGACTGCTACTGATGGGAACTTCTGGCAGTAACTGGGACCATTTGGATATGCTGAACTGAAGTGATTTTAGTGTTGCAATTCCATCATCTAAAGCAGCTCTCATCTTAACTGCTTGTTCATATCGCTGCTGCGACACACACCCAGCTTCTTCAAAACCTGCAGAGACAGATGGTGTATGAGACAAAGGTCTACAACCAGGCAGGGCTGCTCACTGCAAGAGCCACCACGATCAAACACCTCTGTGAGTGAGCCTGGCATCAGCATTGTCGGGCCGGAGGGACATGCGGAACTCCACACGGCTGGTGAACATCCGATAGGGCTCGCTGGTGCCCAGAGTGGTGAGGTCATTGATCAGGACCCCAATGTAGCCTTCGGTGCGACTGACAATGAAAGGGGGCTTGCCATGAACCCGCAGACAGGCATTGATCCCAGCAATCACACCCTAGGCAGACAGAAAACAAACCAAACACGTTTATCGGTCTCTTCTTAGCTAAAGTATCAGCACATCTGCCTCCAAAGACTCACACGTCAAACTGTACCCAGAAAAATGCAATAGTCCGTGCTAGTAATCCAGGTAGTGCCTTTCTTGTGACACTACGAGTGTCTGAAGGGATTCTCAGCCACTGCTGATGTGTCTGGAGACAATTCCCACGTTTTCAATTATACCCGCTGCACAGTCTCCATGCTGAAACACTTGACAGTGCCTCCAATTACTTTTGTTACTGCAGTCTTAGTGATAGCACTGCAGATAATAAAAGTAAAAATATCTTGGGCAAGTCTGGAATTGGGGTGAGCAACAAAAGTAAGAACACCTGAGGAGCAAAAAATGGGCCTCGCAAGACTCTGTATCACAGACAAATGCCGAGGCAATATCCCTTTTCTGAGTGCTGAGTACACGTGGTCAGATTCACCCACCTGAGCTGCAGCTTCTTCATAGCCTGTCGTGCCATTTATCTGGCCTGCAAGGAAGAGGCGCTGAACAAGACGCGACTCGAGGGAAGCAGTCAGTTGACGGGGATCTAAAAAATCATATTGCACCCCGTAGCCTATGACACACAACAAGACAGATGTTACAGGAGGCATTTTGAAGGTCAGCAAAGGCAACCAGTGGGGCAGGATGACTTAGCTTTTCAACTTTTATTTACAATTTCAAAACAACCAAGGAAAAATCCCTGCAACTAGGAATTAGCTTTGTTTCTCATTTCCTTTGTTTTGCTATGCTCTAAACAGAATCTGGTTTTCATTAACTGGTAAACAATGTAACAAATAGATTTAAAACTATTCATCCCCCTCACCTGGTTGTATCATCTTGGCTTTTTCCAAACCTGGGACGGATTTGATCACCTGCTCCTGAAGCTCAGGCGGCAGTGTCATGGACATGCCTTGGGGGTAAATGACGTTGGATTCCAAGCCTTCAGGCTCCAGCCAAACTTGATGTTGCCGGTTTGGGAAGCGCAGAACCTTTGATTCAAGAGAGGGACAGTACCTGCAACAGTAAATGGCCATGAGCACCATGTGATATGGAGAAAAAGTAACTTTGCAGAAGCGAAGCAGGATACCCCCTCAGTTTCAAACAGATTGACACTCGTCCCCTTGAGAGCCTTGCGTGATGCCACACACTTACCGAGGGCCCCTTGTTGTCTCCCTTACATGGTTGTTCAGGTGGAGGTTATCATAGATAATTTGCTGGGCTTTCAGGGTAGTGCGTGTCAGGTAACATGGCAGCTGATCTTCTGGCTGAAAGAGGCCAAAGCTCACTTTAAGTTAATCCAGTCACAACACTGTATTCTTATTGAACAACTCTGAGGATGTCCAATACCTTTTCCATGACAGCTGGCTCTCACTTCTTGGAGAGCTAAGTAGCGCTGTCATACCCACTGTACAGACAGAACATGAGCAATCAGAGAGCATGAGAAACATGCCCAAAAGCAGACTGAGAACAGAATAGAACTTGGAAGTGTAGAATTCAAGTTTTATTCCATACGCTGTACAGGATTCCATACACTAATTAGTGTATTCCAAACACTAATTACAGGATGGATACTCCCATTAAAGCAACACGTTATATCACAGCATTCAAACTGACTACAGGAATTTAAAGCTCTGGAGCAAGAAGAATAAGTGCTGACCCTACAGCTAACAGGCAATAAAAGATTTTGGTGAAGAAAAAAAAAAGAAATGTCTCGGTGAAGAAAAAAAGATAAAAATCTCAAAACTCTGCAATTAAATTCAAAGTTTAAGGAAAAAACCTACCACGTAAAGTATTTGAGTGATTTGTCTGAAAAATTCAATAGACTCACATTCAAAATAGTAATAATGTTGCACCTTAACTTCTTAAAACCTTTCCTACACATACCAAGGACTTCAAGTAATATTACTTTCACCCTCATCCTGATTCTAATAGGTTATTGCAATTCCTATATGCTCCGGGGAAAATTAACTCCTGATACTTAACTCTGTGCTATTCAACTACATTATGTAAGAATTTTCTTTGAAAGGAAAATTTCTTTGGAAAATTGAGCTTTTTGTGCTTTTAAATTACTGTTAACATGCCACTTCTGAGTTCTGTGGATAACTATATCCTTTCTCTTTCTTAGTCAATACTACTAATGATCTCTAATTTCAACATTTTAACCTTATTTTAAAGCTGAGGTAAGAAGCAAGACATTATAAATCTCCAGAATACAGGTATAATAACAGATGTATTTTGTAACCAGCACATGAAGAATACTAGTATCAGTATCCCATTTCACACAATTCTGACTCTAGAAGTAAAAAAAGTTTGGTTCTCAAGTTGAGAAAATAAAGTAAGAAGGTACTTGCTTTCAAAAGAACACAAACAACAAAAGAATCCTTTGCATTGAGAGTCCTCAGAAACATAACACCTCCAGTACAAATACATCCCAGCTCCCTTTCCCAGCCACCAACTCCCTGGCAGATTATAAGCACGACATTCCCAGAGCCACTCCCCAGCTGGCTCTATGTGCATTTGATGTGTGCTATCCCACCTTGATCCACACAGCCTCACTGAGGAAGCTGAATGGCACTGGAGGATTGTCAGCTCCATGTTCCTCCAGACCACTGAAGTCAATCGTGTCTTTGGCAAGTCTTGGTGGTGTCCCGGTCTTCAGCCTGCCCACAGCAAATCCCAGTTTCTCCAGAGTCTGAGCTAGCCCAATGGCTGGCTGGTCCCCTAGTCGCCCAGCTGGGTGCATCTCTAGCCCAATGTGGATCATACCCCTCAGAAAGGTACCGGTGGTCAGGACAACGCTCCCAGCGTGTACTGTGCTCCCATCCCCTAAAACAGCAAGTTTTCAGAAATGTACATATTTAAGTATCAACAAAGCCCTCGTATTCTGGTGCTTCTGTCTAAAACTAGACTAACAGTGTTCACTGAGGGTTTACCCATCTTCTGTTACGCAACAAAAGCAGCATTTCAATAATGAAAGCACTAATAGTAATAACTGCAATAAGCAGCACGTATTTATACCTGTATTTTTACTATTCCTAAAAAAGTTACCTGTAATGCAGAAAACCCACTCCTGGGAGAAAAATCATATACAGGCCTTTACTTCAGAAAGCTTGTTTATTAGAACAGCAAGGGGTAATAAAGTACGAGTCTGTTAGTAATAGAACCCCACGGTCCCATAACATTGTCGACAGCATATGCCATTTACCAAATAAAATCTCAAAATGCAGCATGGAATTCAATATCATTAGCCTGAAGAAAATTAACTTAAGTAACCTCCCAATATCCTATCACTCCAGGTATTTTTGTCATTGTACTACTTTGTAATTACACATACTAACCTAGTTTAGTTCACACTCTGTCTAAACCAGATGTCTTTGTTAATTCATCTTTCTAACTGACAAATCAGAAATGTTTATCCCAAAGGCTGCTCTTAGCATGGAGTAACTGGAGGCACTTACTGATTTACTAACACATACCCAGAATGACTCCCGCGACTTGGCATTTCCCAGGATGGCCTGATTCTGGCTCTGTCAAGATAAGATCTTCCACAGATGCTTCACGAACTGTCAACAGTGGTGTGTTAAGGATTTCTTTCTGTCATGAAAGGAGTTACTGCAAAAATCTAGGAAGTTATGAAACATATGGGCAATCTCAAATCCTGCTGATTTCCAGAACATCTATCACCCTCTTCCATTCTTACCACATAACTGGGAAGATACTTAGTTATGGTACTATTCTGATCGATCAAGTAGAAATTTTCATTCAGATAAGAGTTTAAGATCAAAAGAAACTATTCAGTCATGAAGCCTGACCTGTATCTAAAATGCTGGAGAATTTTTTAAAGTATGCTGAGCTCCAACAACCTACAGTGCATTAAAGCACCGAACAGCAACGTATCTAGCTAGGTAAATAATGAAAAACAAAACGTGCGTCCCTCCCTCATCATCTTCAGTAGTTTATACTAAAACCTAATACCAAAAAATCCTCCCGGCCCCGCTCTCACCTGCATGTTCTCCTTGTAGAGGCCGCGGTCGATCTGTGCGCGGAGGCCCCACACGGCCGGGCCCTTGCAGCGGTTCAGCACCTTGTAGTGGACGCCGGAGCGGTCGCAGACGCGGCCGCACAGCCCGTCCAGAGCGTCCACCTCCCGCATGAGGTGCCCCTTCCCGATGCCGCCGAAGGACGGGTTGCAGGACATCTCCCCTGGGGAAGGGACACAGGGACACCCTCGCCGCCGCCGCCCAAAAGCTCTCACGCCGGGGAGACCCGAGGCGCCCGCGGTTCTTTCCCCCGCCCCAGCCCGGGTACGCGCGGCAGTACCGATGGTGCCGATCCTGTGCGTGAGCAGCAGCGTGCGGGCCCCGCCGCGGGCAGCTGCCGCCGCCGCCTCCGTCCCCGCATGGCCCCCGCCGACCACCAACACGTCGTAGCGCGGCGCCGCCGCCCCGACCTCGCTGCCGGCCCGGCGCTGCCCTGGGCGAGGCACCGGAGACAGTGCCAGCCGGCGGCAACCCCTCCGCAAGAACATGGCGGCAGGGCCGGCCCTCCCGGCGGCGCGTGCAGGGGGCAGGCAGTCACCGCGGCTCCTGCGCCGCTCACACGGGACGGGAGGCGGAGCCGGGCGCTCCGAGGGCGGGAGCGGCGCGTCCGTGCGGCCCTCGGCGGCCGCCCGTGCCCCGCCCGCGGGGAGGAGGGAGGCAGGGAGGGGTCCTTCGGGAGCGGGAAAACGCTCTCCACGGATTGGAGAGAGGGAGGTGGCTGTCTCCGCGGGATGTCCCGGCTCAGTCTGGCTTTTACTGTCAGAGCTTTGCCGTGCCCGGACTGAACCCGCGCCTGGCGAGTTTCGTTTCCTGACGAAGGCGCGCTGCCTGGAAAAGGAACTCGCCCGAGGCCAGAGGCGGGAACTCCCCTGCCCGCGGGGCCGTGCTCGCCGTCCTCCGGGTGCGGAGAGGAAGCGGTGGCCATGGACGGCGCGGGCGGCACACGGGCGCGGGGCAGGCGGGGGTCGCGAACCGCAGCTCCGCGGGGCCGGGGCGCGCCGAGGAGCGCAGCGCGCAGCCCCTCGCGGGGCGCGCCGAGGAGCGCAGCCCGCAGCCCCTCGCGGGGTCGCGTCGCGGGCGAAAGCCCGAGCGGTGCCACGACCCGCCGGGCGCCGCGGACGGACGGACCCCCCGCCCGGGGCGGGCGCCCGGGGCGGCGAGCCCACGCTGCCTCGGCCCTGCCGGCGGGCGGCGTAGAGGCGCCCCCCGCCCCGCGGAGCAGAGCGCGGGCCACCAGAGTCCCCGCGGCTCCGCGGAAGGTTGCGGTGGTGCCCGACGGAGCGGCTGCTGCCCCCGTAGCCGCCCCCCGGCCCCTGCCAGACACCCTGCGGCTCCACGAGGTGCTGTCGCGGCTTAGCCTGGGCCGCAGGGACGTCTCCGAGGCGTCGGCGCTAGTGAATATGGTGGTTCCGCACCTGGTCCAGACCATCCGGAGCAGAGACGGCGCCTTCAGCTCCATAGAGCGGCACAGCGCCGGGAGCTACTACGAGCGCGTCAAGGTGGGTTCGGAGGCACCAGTAGCGCCTCTCCCTCCGTCCCGCCCGGGTGCGGGGGCCGGGCTCCGGCCGCAGGTGGCGGGCGGCTCCCACGGGCCGGCGGCGCGCTGCTCCTGCTGCTCTGAGCCGGCCCTTCCCGACAAGTTAAAACTGTAGGGTGGCTGCGTTAGTTAACCACAATGCCTTCTAAAGTGATAAATAACCTACTGAAAGGTGTGTACGTATGCGCGTTCAGTTAGAGACGCTGCCTGAACGGGACTCACGGCGAGCCCCGCTTTTGCACAGCACTCAGGTGAGCCCGATGTAACCGCAGTATAGCACTACACGAAAGGCCCTGTGCCAGTTTTTAGTTTATACTTTTTTCAAAAAGCAGGAGTGATGGATCCAAATTGAAAGATGGGAAATTTAGGCTAATTTAAGCAGAAATTTGTACTGTAAGGGTGGTTGGACACTGGAACAGGTTGCCTGCCCAGGGAGGCTGTGGATGCCCCAATCCTGATAGTGTTCAAATCCAGGTTGGATAAGGCCTTCAGCAACCTGATCTAGTGGGAGGTTGATCCTAAGACATCAAGGTGTCACTGCCCACGGCAGGGGAGTTTGGACTAAATGATCTTTCAGGTCCATTCCAACCCCTTAACATTCTCTGATTAAGCAGTGCCTTTTCTTCCTGGTTCCAGCACACCCTGGAACAAAGTCAAATATGTGGACCCTTGGTTTTTTTTTTGGGGAGGGGGGGGTTATAAAAACATCTTCAGACATAGCAGTGCATTTTTTTCTCACAGATGATTCCTGTGTGCAAAAGGATGACTGAGTTCAGCATTTATGCATTACTCAGAACAGCTTGAGAATCTTAAAGCTTTTTTAAAACTTAATAAGTTGGAAAGCTTGGAAGTACACTGCTATCAGTAAATTGCTTTTCTCCACCCAAATGCACAGTAATCTTGCAATACAAATCCACAGAAATAAGCTCATATTTCACACCAGACATGAGAAGTACATCAAGACAGTTGTAGATAAAACCACAATCGGTATAAAAATCTAAAGAGAATAAAACTCAAGCTGCACATTCCTTGTTGTATTCTCCTACTTTGCAGATATCTCAACCAAATGAGTTTGACATCATGCTGGTAATACCTGTTGAAAGGCTTCAACTGGATGAGTCTGATGACACGGGAGCCTATTATTACCTAACATTCAAAAGAAATCCAAAAGAAAAGTATTTGTTGAAGTTTTTAGATGAAGATGGAAAATTATCAGCCTTTAAAATGCTTCAAGCACTTAGAGAAATTATTAAACAAGAAGTAAAAAACTTTAAAAGTAAGTACTGAGATAACAAGCTTCACCTAGGAGTGCTAAAAATCCAGTTACATTGTGCATATGCATTGCCCTCTTGTTAATAAAATGGGTTTTCCTCCCCGTCAACTGTCTTTTTGTGGCAATGGAGCTGTAACTCCTCCTGTCCCCAATATCTCAAGTTTTGTCTTGTGTTAAGAATCACAAATACATCAGAGCTAATCATATTACGTGATTAAGTCCACTATGCAATCCTCTTTCTGTATGAAAATAACAAATAGTAAGGGTACTATTGTATGCTTGGTACTTCCTACATGATCTGTGTATTTTGCACCTATTCATCAAATGGCTCTTTGTACACAACAAAGAGCTTTCTCTTACATATTACCTAATATTTTATATCAGTTGATACAGAAAATGTATCCCCTTATAGGGTTATTTTCCTCCAAAGCCTTTAGAAACATTGTGGCCAAATCTTTTCAGTGTGTATTTTCAACAGTGAAGCAGGTCACTGGAAAACATTACTGTATTTCTGATTCTTACACAGTAAATCAAACACAGCAGTTCAAAAGTAGTGTTCCTTACTTCATAGAACTCATCAACAGGCCTTCTTAATGTTTTATTTAACATCCATATCCTGTAGGATAAAGAGCCAGTGACTGAACCCAGGTATGTCTTTTGATTGATTATGAATTCCTCATTTGTAAAAACCTTAACATTCTTCAAAAAAGGTTCCTTATATATGCGTGCGTATATATATATACATATATCTAACATGAAAAATCACTCTTCTTTGTTACTAGATGTGGAAGTAACTGTGACAAGGAAAAAGGCTGGAAGCCCTGCAATAACTCTTCAGATCAAAAATCCTCCATCAGAAATATCAGTGGACATCATCTTGACTCTGGAAGTTCACCACAGCTGGCCGCCCAGCACACAGGACGGCCTCAAAATTAAACAGTGGCTGGGAACCAAAGTCAGGAGAGAGTTCAAATTGACATCAGTTTATTTAGTAGCCAAGCAAAACAAAAGAGAAAAGGTTCTAAGAGGTACCTCAAATATGGACAATAATAAGTCATGAAATATCTTCTCTACAACTTGATCACTTACAAGTGCTATAGAAAGGGTATCCAGATCTGTGCCTCTGAGGTACAGATCTTTATCTCATCCTGGATATATCCAGATCAAAGACAACTGAAATCCCTCTTTAAAACATCAGATTTGTGATACTGCTTGTGTTGTACGGAAATCTAAATACAAAACTGCTCTGGCAGGCTGTACACTATCCATTCATAAGAGCATTTTATTAAATCTACTCCAGTCAGACACATGGATGTGAACCTTCCCTATGCTCGCGCTGTACTTAACAGCACTATACACTCCTTTGTTTTCTAAAGAAAAAAAATAAATTAAAAGACTTCTAAAAAGGCAGGGAACATCCCAGCACATGGGACTGCACCCAGAAATCAGATACTTCTGCAGGAAGCAAACTGTGTACTTTTCTATCAAGATACATTATTTCTCATTGAACTCTGGTATGGCTACAATGTTTTATTTTTGTTTCCTTCAGACCAAGCCTACATTAGTTTGCAGAAACATCCTGACTTGTCATTGCATTATGAGAACTGATGATTTTAACAAAAACATCTCAGACAATCTGGTATTTTTTTAATTAGCATGCCTATGTTATCAATGCCAAATAAATCATTACTGCTGTACTGGGCTATCTCTTTCTGGGCAAATTAAATGCAGAGTAACTGAGCCAAACAGGCAAGGCAAACAGTATAACACATGTAAAGGAAGACAAAAATGATTGCTGGTGTTAAAAACAAGGTGTTGAGCTCTGTTAGCAATTATTTTCAGAAGCACGACCAGAAGAACAAAAATAAGTGCTTTAGAACAGCCACCATACTCGAGATAAACTCACAAGCCTGCTGCACAAAGAAAAACCAGAAAACACAGTAAGCATACAGAAATTCAAAGGTCATAGATTTCTATGAGTAGTGCAATTCCGCAAATCATGTTCAACAAATTCAGGAAAAATCAGAATTAAGCTTAATTTTGAAGTAAATCCAAATATTGTTATGAATTTAAAGCATCCACACAATTAACTATGTTCTATATTAATTACATTCTAATTACCTTCGTGTAGAGCTGCTGGGGAATTAAGGAAGAACTAACTAACTATAGACACTGAATTATAATTTTTTTTTTACAGGGGTAAAAAAATTGCCAATATTTAAAATTAAGGCAATTGCAAAGTGTTTCTTTTTTTTCTAGATACAGATGCTGATACTTAGTGCTGTGTAACAATTTAACAGTCTTGTGTTCAACTTTAGGAAACACATGGCGACTCTCCTTCTCACATATTGAGAAGATGATGATGACGAACCATGGCCACTCAAAGACATGTTGTGAATCTGATGGAACGAAGTGCTGTAGGTTGGTATTTCATATGAATATTTTACTTTAAGCCTGAGTGAGCCAGGCTAGTGCTGTCTAGCACTGTTTCAGTTTAGCATTTAAGAACTTTATCTAAGAGTAATTACTCACAATAGGAAGCAAGAATAAGGCTTTTAGGTATAATAGTTCTATAGCGGTACGACAGTGCATGTACTCGTTTGAATGTCTGACTTGCATTTACTTAATGAAAGGTGGAAACAATCATAGTTGCTGGTTTACACTATGAACTTGCCTTAGAATGCAAAGATGCGACTTGATAAATAATCTTTCCCGAGTTCAGTCCTGTTTATAAAAAACAGCATAACAGAGTGATGACTCAGCTTTCTGAGCAACATTACACTTCATATCAAGGCAATTTCTAAAATGATGGTGAGAAAAGAACTGCTGAGTCAGATCAGGATGAATAAATGAGTTTTCATTTTATAAAAACTGTTTTCCAGATTTCTTCAAAGAGGAAGAACAAAACCCACATGAGGTACAAAACCTCCTTAATAAGTAAACTAAGAAGTTGTTTGCCAATTACATCTTGTACTGAATCTAGAATGTCACAACTCACGCATAATTCTTTGTGTTTAAAAATGTAAAATACATAGAACTATGTAGAAGGTACCTAATAAATTCTTATTTATTTAACAGGAAAGGTTGTCTTAAGCTGCTGAAGTATCTTCTAGAGCAACTTAAAATGAAATATCCAAAAGAGCTGGAAAAATTCTGTTCATATCATGTCAAAACTGCTTTTTTCCACTCTTGTGTCATGTGGCCAAATGACGCAGACTGGATTTTGGGAGATCTGGATCATTGCTTTCAGAAATGTCTGGGATATTTTGTGGAGTGCCTGCAAAAGTCTCAGCTGCCTCACTTTTTTATTCCCCAATACAACTTGCTCAGTCTGGAAGACAAAGCGAGCAATCATTTCCTTGCAAGACAGATAAGCCATCAACTGAACAACAGATTCCCAATATTTCAGGAGAGCTATTAAAATCACTGTTTACATTAGCTATCTAATCATGTAGATTTGCATATTTAAAACAAAAAGTTCTGTACCATAAGTTACTTTTCAGTAGTCTGAAGGACAAGGCTGCCCCGGGAGCCCAAACCCAGCTTTCAGCAAAAGAAAGCTCTGCTGACAAACATCTCATGATTCAAGTTTGGACCCTTGTCCTAAGACCTGTTAAAGTTCTACCTTATGGATTAAGCCTGGCTCCAGCAGAAATCAGAAAGGACTCCTGAGATGATTGTATCAGACCATGTCTAAACCCCTTTAATCCCTTTCCCCCTATGTAATTTTGGTTGAGGGAAATATTTAACCCACTGGGCAACGGTAGTAAAAACTTGTGTAATTCCCTAATTAACATAGCTCATCCTCTTCATTAACATGTCCAGCCCCAGATGCCTTTAAAATAGCGTTCTCATGTTCAATAAATGATTCCAGTTCCCCCATACTGGGATCGTGTCTAGCTTTTATTTTTCAGACCACCACTCGTGAGTGGATGAAGACCTGTTGCAGAGGATAATCACCAGCAACAGTAAATAGAGAGAGAATTTTGTATCAAAATAATATGAAGTTCCTGAAGCAACTTTCCTTTCTGAGTCTTCAGAATGGCTTTGGAATTGGGTCTTTTCATTGGACTTTGGGTAGGAAGCAATCACTATCTAATATGGTACAACCGAGTAAAAGTTACTGGGCCAATGAGTATTTGCATCATGAATCTTGTAGAAAGAAATGCATCTTTCAACCCCTATCAAAGAGGAAGACTCTTGATATGAAAGGTTATCAAAACCAAAATGCAGCATGAATCTGACAGTCTTGAAACTGGAATTCAGCTCTGTTTTTCTCATGCTGAAGAAATACCAGTTAGGGAAAAAAATTATATTTCCTACTACTAAAATTGTGCAGGTGAGATATACACAGCATTTGGGAACTGCTGAGCTGCAAGTGAATACATACTTTGTGTCTCCTTAGAGAAGCCAGGGCAAGTCTGTATTTTTAGCCTACTTTTTGAAGGCAAAATAACCTAGTGGCTTAAATAATGCCCAGATTTCACCTCAATTTTGAGCAAATAAAGAGGCAAGACCAAAAGAACATTTATAGAATAATTTTATTAAAATATTTTCATTTCATTAAATTCAGTTTATTAGTTTACTCATATGACACGTAAACACAAGTTCAGACCAAGCGTCAAATAAGGAATAACTTCTTCCCATATAAATTCCAAAGAGAGAAAATATGCCCCATTATCTGTAGGAATCTGTGTGACAGAAACTGTAAATGTAAAATTTGTATCAACTTTATCTGAAGGAAATAAAAGCTGACCTTCAAATGTATTTGTTGCTCCATGACTTTGTTAACTTTGCTCTAGTAAACTCTGGTTTTCTTTAAACTAGAATATTACATCCATGAAAATAAGAGTAGAAGCTGTTTGCTTCCCAGTTAACCACAAACATGGACTTGTCATGCTCTCCTCCATCAGAAGAAAATGCAGACCTCTAAAAAAAACCTTGAAAGTCTTAGCAAAAATGACTTTTAATCTTAAGTTTTAAAGAAAACTTGCTTCAGAGAACATAAGTTACTACAAAGAGAGCAGTTTTCAAATAACTAAGTTATCCTTAGAAATACTTCTTTGTGCCAGTGGCAGACACAGCATATCAAGGCATAGTATTTTGAAGCTACACTGACAAACATTGCTTACAATGACTAATTCAGTTCTCTGAAAATAAAAGGAAAAATTATCTTTTACATTCTTATATATCGATACTGCATTTAACTAAAGCCTCCTCGAAACCAAATGAAATGGTTTATTTAAATTGGACAGATACAGAAAACAACCAAATGAGAAATGAAACTTATAAATTCAAGCCCATAGATGCTAACATTAACTATAATCACTTTGTTTCAGTAGCTTCAAGGCATTACAGTTATTTTGAGAGCTTTCTCCAAGGTCTTTGTATATCTTTTTCTTTTCTGGTTTGAAATTGTTTGTACCTTTCTGCCATTGCAATAAGCTCGTCAGGAACTACCTGATAAGAAAGCAGCAGAAAAACAAGGTCAGTTTTAAATAAAGCTAAAATTTTAGACTCTGCTTTATAAAAATACTATTGATCACTTATCTGGCTTCTGTCACTTTGCAGATTCTTTTCTGTAGAGATGCATAGAGAAATCTTTTTACATAAAATTGTACTGAAATATACCAAAAAATCATAGTGTCTCTGGATTTTCAATTCTATATCTCTGCTTATGACCATATCTGATGACAATGTATAACCAGCTAATTACAACACTGCATTTCAGGGAGAAGTTTATCTTTCAGTGATAATGAACAGCTGGTAAAAACATTCAGTACCACTAAAAGGTGATACCATACTATATACATCTATTTGAATGTTGATATTTTAAATTCTTTATGGAAGTTTTAAGAGACTCTAAAGAGAAACTTTGGGACTTCAAAGTGTTGCCATAGGAACAGTTCTCATGTGCGTATAACAAAGCTAAGAGACAAGAAAAGAAGGAGAAAGCAGTCTGTTCTCCCATCACTGGGAGGTTGCAAGAGCATCTTAGGAAGATCCACAGTGCTTTTTGGCATGTTCGTAATTATATGGAAAAGAAGGTGAATAGTATCATCAACAAACTGTCACCTCAGAGTTACTCACATTCATAAGGACTAAAGCCTGGTGTGAAAGATTGCAAACAGACTTAGGCTGAGCGACAGTGACCACTGAATGAAAAAACCCATAGACCATTCTTTCGCTCATAGGAACAAAGGCAGTGTCCAACAAGCCTCCTAAAACCAGGTCAGGCACAATGCTGACATTAATGCGATGTGTATTGCAAGAAGCATTATGGGTGACTGTAAGGTCAAGAGAGGTCTTGGATCATGAACCTATCAAAGCCAGTCTGCTTCAACAATCTGTGACAGCATGCAGCCATGCAGCAGGTGGAACTCGCCCAGCCCAGAATCAGTGTCCTGATTAGAGCAAAGAGCAGTGTGTGAATGTGGCATCAGTGTGAGTGCTCAGTCTGTGTGATTTGTCCCTCTACCAGTGGCACAAATACAGTGCAAACAGTATAGTGCAAACAAACGTCAATACTTTTTACGTCTTCCTAAGAATGCCTAGACCTGGCGATGCTTGGACAGGAAAAAAATGCAGCCAGGACAAAGGGTCTGGTGGAGCAGGAAGATATATTCCTCTAGTTCCCATTTCTTTTGTCAGGCTTTATAATTCAGCAATGCTTGCCATTTGCTATCAGCAACTTTTTCTTGAGCTGGCATGAGGGACAGCTCGCTAGTATGTATTTTATGTGGTGAATTGCTCTCACTGGTAGACAGCTGCCCTGGCTGCCAGGAGTCTACAGAACATGATGCCTCTGGAGCAGTCTGTTCTGCCTAAGTTTTAGAACATTATGTAAAAATAAAAGTGAAAAATGATGCACCTCCAGCTGAAAGTCACTACAGACTTCTATCATTGGAGATAGAAGTAATGAGACAAAGTTAGTTTTCAGTTGAAACACTGAATTATTTTCTTCCACAGTATCAGATCCTCTCCTACAGCTTGAAGCATAATTTATTCCAACTAAAATTGCAACAATTTCTTCCAAGAGTGGTTTTCGAGCAGGCAAGGGTGGGAAGAAGCAAGGATATGGGAACATAAAAATCTCAGTGAGGTAATATCCAGCTTCTAGTGGTTTGTTGGAATTTTTACATGGACAATCTGTGTATCTGCTAAACATACAAGTCAGACAGGGTAGTTCAAGTGAGAAAACAGAAAAGCATAAAGATTCCATAATTTATACGGCACACTTTGCTTGGTATTACAGAGATTACTATTTTTCCACCTGTTTCCCTAATAAATCTGTCCATGCTTCCTAATAAGCTTTTATATATAAAAGATCCCTGCAGCATGATACAGATACCTTTCTGTGGTACCTGTTTTTCTTTATATATTCTGTATATTCAAAATCATGGAGAACATATGGCTAACAAATACAGTTTACCTCTTTTGAAATTGAAGGATTCTGAACCTTCAGACCATGTTTTCAGTTGCTCTTCTTCCCTTTTACATGATGCTTTAAGACTGAAATAATGGTATTTTCATTGTCACGAGAAAAAAAAACCAAAAAACCAACAACCATCTTGTCTGTATGGATACTTCCCTAGCAGATGAAAGTAAGTTTGAGAATAATGCTGCAATTAAAATAACCCTTGAAAGCAAGGATTCATAGATCCTCTTTTCTTCTCTGAACTTAGAGACTGTTCCCAGCTGAATTATCACACATCAAAAAAACCCCCCCACAAACCAGTTTGGGAACTTCACAGTCTGCAGCTGGAGTCAAGGCTTGGAAGGTAGCAGTTGATGCAGAATACAAACCAAGGCACCTCTAATTTCCATTTAAGTAGCTTCAAAGCATCATTACTGGTTTCACCTCTTACATTTTCTGAATAAAAATAAAACGAAACCCAAAAAAAAATCCCACCTCAACCATAAACCTCAAATCTGCAACTTTAGAAATTATTAAGTGACAACTGTTATTTTTTTTCCCTTTTCCTCCCTCAAAAGCATCCTACTAGGTTTGCAATAAAGTGACATAACATCTTTCAAAGAAGAGTTGTAAGCCAGAAGATTCAGGTGAAGCTCTAACCCAGGCTTTAAAGTTTGAGTAAGAATGTCCACAGTAACAACCGCAAGCTCCAGGTAAAAGCCATTTAGTTTGTACTAATGCTCTCATCCATCCAAACAAAAAAAACCAACCAAACAAAATTTAAACTCAAGACAGGGCATGAACTGGGGATTTACTATAAATCAGGCAAAATACTGTTTCTTGTTACAGCAAGAAACAGCAGCACAGTTGTCTCTGGTTTCTCAGATATGGTGTCAAGAAAAAAATACATTTCCTTAAAGAAAGAAATCACACTCCAGTCCTATTTCCCATACTATTTACAAGCATCAGTAAGAAAGACAGCTTGGAAAAGTACATGCAGGTACCAGAACTGTTAGATATAATAAACATATAGATAGTTGAGCTTCTTCTGATATAAATATTGTTAATATTTACACTGTTAAACAAGAACATTGGTACATGCATCCAGAAGTGAAATACAAATGGAATAAAACAGACCCTATTATTCTTCTGCAGACCTCAATGTGTGCCTATGCTAGTTACTTTTTCTTTGGACATGGAACGCTTTGCTTAAAGTTCACAGTTCTTTTCTGGGAATCATCTGTAAGGTAAAATACTTCTAAGGCTATCCAGGACAAGAGAGACTTCAATATCCATTTTTTTCCCCCCGAGACACTAGAAACATTCACCAAGAAAGGTCTACATAGGCTTCATGACCTGCTTCAGGTGTTAATCTAGAACCACTATAAATCTTAGCCAGTAATATATTCTTACTTGGTTTGTTCTTTCCAGAATTTCAATCAGCTCAGAAGCAAACTTCCAATCATTCTTCGTGACCAGCGTTACTGCCTCCCCAGTGCGTCTAGACAAGGAATGAAGTAACTGTTGATCTTCAAAACAACTGTTGTCAGGTTTTTTCTACTGACCTATGCACTAATAAACTGTACTACAGGCAATATTACTGAGCTGGTAGATAAAAGTGGCTTGAATATTTACTATGCACATGACAGAGCAAGTTTTCAGGAAGATCAGAATACAGCAAATTCTCCTGAAATGGAGCAAAGGCACAACTACTTCAGACTTTTAGATAATGAACCCAGCATAAAGACAATGTATTTAAGTATGAAGAGACAGACATTTGTATCATGATTAAAATAAACACATACATGAGAAAAATCACACTTGTACCAACCTAGAAATGCAGCATCCAAAAGTGCTAAAACCAAACTACACCACCATGATAGACTGAAGACTTTGAACTTATAGATGTTTTTCCCCTAATATGCTGTCTAGAAAATTAAACAACTTAGCGCCTCATAAAGAGATAAACAAAGAAGCGACATTTCAGAATATCTATGCAGACATTGTTTTGAATTGTAATTCTTCCTCACATTTAAATCAGCTTTTAAACATCATTCAATAAGAGAAAAGTGTAAAACTTAGTTCAGTTAAATTAAAGGTAAACAATTTAAAAAGAAGGTAGTAAGTTTCTAAACCATCCTTTGATAGACCGAAGTCTTAACTTCCCCACCCCACATCACTTGTAGCTCTAGAATTTGACAAGAATGCAGTGCATAAAACATAACAAAACATTAGTAACACATTACTATTTTCTGGTAAACACTTACCCTGCTCTTCCAGTACGACCTACTCTGTGAACATATTCTTCAATGTTGCGAGGGAAATCGAAGTTAAAAACATGAGTAATATCATGCACATCAAGGCCACGAGATGCTAAGTCAGTAGCTACCAATATTTTAACTTTGCCTAAAATAAGTACAACAGAAAAAGAACGGGAATTTATGGAATAAACAGAAAACACAATCCAGCCTATTGCTTTTAATGCGTTTATTATTCTTAACGCATAAAGGAAAATATGTTCATTGCACATCACACTGAGCTAGCTCTCAAGGTGGTAAGTAAGCACTCAGAATGTCATTTTACTATTATGTGCATTTCACAAGTAGAACAGCAGGGTGCAAAAGTAAGAAGCACGCCTCCTTATATGATATAATAGAGCCTGTGAAAAGAACAGAAACTTCAGCCACTATATTCTCAACTAACACTCTTGTCACAGAACTAGTCTTTTATTAGCAAGTGTTCACATAACTCCAAAGTATAATCCTACTGACATAATCCGGAGCAGAACTGAAAGCACCCTCATCTGACACTTAAATTTTTACCATTCTGTAGACTAACACAACACTGACTTTTCCAGAGATGTCAATAACAAAACAAACCTTAATTATAAATTATTAAACTCTTAGACATTCCAAATTTTATTGAAGAGCAATCTCTTTTGTTTTCTGCTTTTTTGTTTGTCAAATTAATACACATAATTAAGAGCTCTTTAACATTTTAATTTTTATGGTACTAAAGAGACACAGCACTTACAAACAGACAAGCATCTGAACACAACAACCTTCAAAAGCCTGCCTAAACAAACCAGTACTTCAGTACAAACTCACCTTTCTTGAAGTCATCTAAAGCCTGTTCTCGATCACACTGTTCCCTGTTACCGTGAAGTGACTGTACCGGAATTCCTTGGATACCAAAGTCGCTTGCTAAGTCATCAGCTCTAGGATGAAATAAAGCAATGGTTCTTAAAAAAAAAGAAGAAAGAAAATAGTGCAGTATCTAGATTTAGATCCAAAAGATAACGTGACAACAAAAGCTAACCGTGTGCCTAAGGACAAAACCATACCTAGGTCAGATGACATTTATTATAAAACAGTATGAAAGTAAGACTATTTCCCACAGAAATGTTTATCCTTATTTATATATAAAAGAAATATTAGATTATTTTTGCATTGTTCACTCAAAAAGTTCAGGTATGGTACAATGACCACCCCCCACCAATCAGGTCTTGTATGCATCAGCTGCGTATGAAAGTAAAAAGGACATTGCATTCACGTATCCCCAAGAATCTTAACATATAACTTTAACTCTATGTGAAACTGAGACTGGCCACCACCACTAATGATGCTAAAAAATATACAGTCAGTATGAAGGAATAAATAAATAAAAATAGTACTACTACCAGCACATTGTGGACAAGAGCTCCTACACTTGGTAATTATTATGTGAACTAAGAAACTCCTAAGTATTTTTGTTAGGGAAAAATAAAAAAAAGAACAGATGTGAT
Source organism: Pipra filicauda (assembly GCF_003945595.2). Taxonomy (NCBI): domain Eukaryota; kingdom Metazoa; phylum Chordata; class Aves; order Passeriformes; family Pipridae; genus Pipra; species Pipra filicauda. The sequence goes on along the minus strand of NW_024104560.1, from coordinate 455,873 downwards.
ACTGGGAAGTGATTACATACGTAAGCTTTTTTCCCACAAAAATGATGACCTTATCTTTTGGCTTCATAGACTCAATGAAGCCATACATGAAAGCTCTCTTTTCCTCCTCAGCGATAACGACAACTCTTTGTTCTACTGTATTTACTGCCTGTCAAACAGTAAAAAGGTATGTTAAGTAGAAACAGATTAGAACAATATTTTTTCTGTTAATTCCCATTTTACAAAACTAATAATAAGATACCATGAAAAACTATTTTAAACAGAAAGTATGTATCAGTTTGGAGTTCAAACAATGGAGATTTCTGGTCTCCTAGTTGCTTTAGGAAAATATTAAAATTTATCTTTAAGCAGTTTGCCAAACCATGTATCTGAAGAGATTTAAAGGGTACAGATTAGTGAAGTGAAATAAATAATTCTAGTAGTAGTGAAAATCAGATTGAAGTTCTTTAATTTTAGTATATTTTATGTGTATCCAAAGCAAGTCGGAACAGTGTCAGTCTTACCTGAAACTACAAGCCTTTTGAAGAAGATTCTGTAAATCTATCTGAAATTATTAGTTCTAATTATTCCAACAATAGTTCATTAATAAAATCTTTACTCCATCCTATCTGAAGGTTACCACAGAATGTCTAAGCTGTACCACGAGTACTATAAAGGTGTAGACATTCTCACAGCATAGTATCATGTTCTTGTGGCAAGAGTTGAAGAATCAATCAAGTACACCAAGATTCTCTTTCCGCATTGGAACTCTTCCCCCCAGATATCACCTCTTCAGTTAAGAGAAGCCCCCGTAAAAGGAGATGAATGAATTAGATAAGAGAGCTACAACAGCAGCTGATGTCTTTAAAATTTGTCTTCTGTCTTTGACAAAGATATGCCCTTTGATAAAAGTGTAGTTCTGAACAGAATAGATGAAAAGCACATTTTCCCTCCATTTCTACCTAAATGTGTACTGGATACTAAGTTTCCTCATTTACCATCACTAAAAAAGTGGAACTGAAAAGGAGAATTTCCTAAGATCTTGGGAACTACTGATTCAGTAAATTCTGCTGGTATTGAAGCCAACTATACGTAGCTGCACAACAATGACAAGTATGCAACTACACCCACATTTTAGAAGTTTTGGACTTTAAAGACAGTTCTTACTCTAACACATACTTCCCGCTCCAGATAAGTGTCCTCCAGGAGTTTGGTATAGAGCTCCCACTCCCTTTGAGAAAGAAACAGTTAGGAAATACAGGTTCAGATAAGGATCTGTATGCATTAGAAGGAAGGCCTTCAGAAAGAAAACTAAGTAAGGTACAAGAACTTGATGAACAGAAGTGAAGGCTGCAAAAATAAGGGTTCATGCAAAAACACTTGGTAAAGCAAAGTATCAATCAATGTGATTGATACTTGTTGCTTTCATGTCTTCTACTGAAGAGCTAAGATTTCAAGATGATGTTACAGAAACATAAAGAACAAAGCTCTTTTATACTTCTTAAATTTTTAGTTGTTTCTAAACTTTTAAAGAAACTTTAAAATGCATGATTTTAAAAGTTACATGCATTTACTTACATATAGTTACAAGCAAAAATTTTCCTAGTTTAACTGTAGGTTTACAAAAAGCAAGGAAAAAAAACCAACAGGAAAACTTACTGCTAAGTCAAGAGTGCCAACATATACAATCATGGGATTTTTCAAGTAGGATTTTGCTAGGCGACGAACACCATCAGGCCAAGTAGCACTAAACAGAAAGTGAAGAGGAAAACACACGTCAGAATAGTGTGCAAAATCTTCTCCAATTCATTAGTTTCACCAATTTCTTTCTTTTCTTTCTTATACATCAGTGAAACACTTAGGCATGCAATTACAATGGTGAGCTTACATAATATTTAGAACTAATCTTAAGCTAAGAGTAAACAGCACTCAAGCTTGAAAGACAACTTTTTTGGTTAAAGGTACACACAACAGTTATGGAGCCTTTCTAATGAAGCCTAAGGTGAGTTTAGTAGTTCAACAACACCTAATAAGCAAGTTTCTAGTCAGTTTTCTCTCTAAAACCATAGCTCCACTGCAAAATACAGTAACAAAAATTATTGTTGGGATATTGTTAAGTTCCCAAAAGCTGCATAACTTCAAAATTAATCCAAGTACAGACTAGCACAGACACTGATCAGAAGGTCAGGAAACACATTTGGTCCCAGATGGAGAAGTGGAAGTTGGCACTTCAAACTGATATGGCAAATTCTAGCACTCCCAGGATACCTTCCTTACAGTTGAAGAAGATTCATTTCTGATGTCAAACATCAGAAAAGGCAATATAAAATGGAAAAAAAAATAGTGAAATGATTCATTAGGACTGACTACACAGAATTAGAAAGTAAACTAGTAAAAGTTTTAATGAACTGACACCTTTGTTTTGAAATTAAGTTGTTCAATAGCCTTATGTTTACAGTGTTCAAGTACTGAGTACTATTACGTTTAGATACCTCGTCATAACAGTTTGTCTGTCAGGCCGCACATCTATTAGGATCTTCATTATCTGAGGTTCAAATCCCATGTCCAACATTCTGTCAGCCTCATCTAAAACCTGCTCAGAAACAAGGTGATTTATTCTGCCTGGTTCCTTAGATAAGGTTTTCAGCAAGACATTACACAGCAGATTATTTTAATGGTAACAGTTTTAATTGCAGAATCCACTCCATAACTTATGGCAAAACCTGTTCAACTTCTGTTTTACCTCTTCAATTTCTTTGACACTTTTTCTTTGAGTAATACAAATGAAAAAGGAAATCCACAGCATCTTTAAAAGCACAAACTCAATGAAGATAAAACAATCATTTCTTTTAACAGTAATTTGCCTAAAACTAAGCACAGAATTAAAAAAACCCAACAAGAATCATAACTAACCAAACCCCGAGGGAGACAACCCTCACTATACACTTTCGATAAGAAATTTTTTTGGTAATTTAAAGGGGAAATCTCATTTCTATCTCATCAGAGATCTCATACAGGATCAAAATATGTTATCAATTTAGTTCCTCATTAGAAGTAGGAAAAAAGCCAGAGTATACATTCTGGCTCACACTAGGACAACACTCTGCAGAACTCCCAGAGCTCCCAGAACTCCCAAGCTTGTTTCATCTGGTAGAAAAAACCAGAAAAGTACAAGCGAGCTGGAGGACTGAATACAACTCTTTGGAACGTATTTTTTTTCTAATATACAAGCATCCTTGTGAATTATTTCAGTTTCATACAAAGGAAGAAGACTGGCATCTAAGACTCATTTATCTCCTTTGATTTACATCAACTCTAGTTGAAAATTAAAGTTATATGAATTGTGCTTTTAAGTATTGACATTTTCTAGTCACTTATGTGGAAACAGAAGACTTTGATGATAATCCCTTTCTACTCTCCCAATTTTGCTATTCCATTATTTTCTGATATTTTTCATATAAAAGGTTTTAGTACATTATTTATGTAAATCTCTGAAATAATAACAAATCATCAACCGAGAGACAGAAGACAAGAATTCCATTTCTTGATTTAATCCTCTTTACTTTCAGAGGGTTCATAGAGATTTCATTAACCACATGGATTCTAATACAATGGCAAGGCTAAAACATCACTAATTTTATATATGGAGTTGGCTACCATGCCCTTTTCAGCAGTAGAAGCCTTCTGTGCTATTAAGCACACTGGTACTTCGCTGGAAAGGGAAAAGAAAGCACCTAAGTATGTCTATTAGATGGATCAGAGTAGCTGAAGTTTACTTTCCTTATTTCAGATAGCTGTCTAATAAAGATGGAAGGCTGCAATAGATAAGTAGTTAGTAGCAGTAATTTTTTCAAATGTCTCATAGCCAGGTTCTATTTTACAAGCTAGATGTCCCCCAAATAACACAATCTTAGGTTTCTTATTATCTACAATATTTACTTGTTTGTTAATGTTGTTCACTTCAGTTCTATTTCTTAGCAAGAAATTCTTACAAGCCAGTTCTTCATGTGAAAATTATTTTCTTTCCTCTATTTTCAATTAAGTTATTGGTAAGTTTTACATTATTTTTTTTTTGTATTTGAAGAATAAAAGGACTACTCCAATCTACCTTCTATATCCTACTTCATGAATTATATATATTTTTATTATACTCTTTCTCCTAAACGCTTCCTAATTATTCAAGTACAATTCCAATTTCCTTACTTCTGCTTTATGAGACTAAGTTCCTAAGAAATAAGCACTCAGACTACTGATGAATGAATATTGATTTACACTGAACACAGCAAAACACAAAGCAGTCTTCAAGTGACATGTATCGTAAACAATCAAAAGGCTGCTGTTTTTCATGATTTCAGAAGTAAGACTGGGAAATTCTATTTTGAATAAATGGCTTCCTAAAAATCTGAACCAAGACTGCAATCAACCTGATGGTTCTGTCAGGCAAGAAGAGAACTTCCTACCTCAAATTCAGCTTGTATACAGTATCTATTTAGACATAATTAACAGTTTGTTTTTTTGTTTTTCTGAGGGTTTTTTTTTGGTGGGGCTTCTTTTGTTTGGTTGCTTTTTCTTTAACAAGTAAATGTATCCCAGTATTTGATCTTGGAAGTCCTTTGGGAAGCAATTGTATCATACTAGCAAGTAATACTCAGTGCACTTTGGGAGCCTTCACAAGCCTCATCTTTAAATGAAAACTGTAAATGAAGCTCTTCAATGAAGAATGTTCTTCATCCAAGCTGTTAAAGTAGAAATCTAATGCCCCTTTGTTTTCTCTGAAATAAGGCTGCAAGATTAAATTATATGTTGGCTGAAAACTGACAATGAAGCTCTGCAAACAGAAATTATCTTATATATTAAACAGTACAAGAAGCTACAAGGAAAAACATGGTAACATTAAAAAAGATGGAATTTTGGATGTCAAACTTTTCACATGATACCTAAAGAAGTACAGCATTTCCATAAACTCTGAGGCATGAGACATTAACCATATCATATAACAAGATCCTTGCACTGGTTTCAATCTTCTGAAAACATTTAACTGCTCGTGGTACAACAATAAATGTCTTTCCTTCTGCTTTACATCATCGTATTTTTCAATTTGATAGTTAATTCTTTTTAGTTATATCATACTATAGCATATCCTGCACATACTGAATCATCTCATTTTAGTTATTACACATTGCTTTACAAAGCAGTGTGTGCTTGTAGTATGATCATACTTCACCTTGGTAAAAAGATTATTAATGATCCTATAGTTCTCAGGTTTTCAGGCCTATTTTCCTCCTGCTGAGTATTTACATGTTACTCTTCCAGAAGAGGCTACTGTCTTGTCTTCCAACAATAATACTTTTTTCCAGATGGTCAAATTTCTAATAATGCTATACCACTGCTGGCCTTGCCAGTAAGCTCACAACTATTACCTAGAATTGGAGATAACTTGCTACAGCATAGTAGTATTTAACTCTCAGAGGGGAGTGGACAGAAAGCAGGGCCAAATTGTCAAAAGAGGCAACAACTCACCAGTTAAACGGAGAAGTTAGAAATAATTTGAATAAATTGAAGTATTTTACAAATAGTAATGGTTTTATGTGTCCAGCACAGCAAAAGGCAAGAATGAAATGAAGACATGCGGATTCATATATGTTTACACAGCTACTTTTCCACTGAGATCAAAAGAAAGCCAGTTCCCTGACATTTAAAGATCTGTGTGTGATTCTGTTGTTTACTGCACAAGTTCTAATAAGAACCTGAGTCACGATTAACCTTTAAAAAGAAAAGGAAAAGACAACTTCGGAAAGGCATTTCATCCGTTACTAACTAATCCTGACAAAACAAACTTTAGAACACCAAACATTACCGAAATAACAATTTAGCATCTTTAAAATGCATACTGTACTAGAAGGCTATTTTGTTTTTTCTAGAGAACATTGCAGAATATCTGCAATGCAATTATGGTTAAGTATGAATCATTCCTCTGACACCAATGTCAATGTTAAGTTCTAATTAAGACTTTAGAACTTTAAAGAAAACTCCGTTAAAGTTCAAGTTCAAACTGAGTTGACCATTTTCCAACTGGTGCATTACTCATTCCATATCAGCTACTTGCCAAGTATGTTATGCTCTTCAAATTTATGAAGTTGTTCATTTGAAGATCATTCAGTCTGCCTGGAGTAGCAATAACAATATCCACACCTTTGGTAACCACGTCTATCTGTCCCTTTCGGTCCCCACCGCCATATATGCAAATACTGTAAAATAAAATGTTTTAGAAGTAATTTATTAAGTCTCAACTAAAATCAATACTTTTCATATAAATGCCAACATATTGCTTCATTTTAAAAAGTATTACTTGGTTCTAACAAGAGGAAGGAATACAGTAAGTGTGACTGACAGTCACAATAATTAATGAAATTAGCACTGAATGACACTCCCTCAACAGTTCACCAATACTCTTCTGCTGAAACTGCAGTGAAAACAATCATTAAAGGAATGAAGACAGCTATTAAGCTTGAGTATGTTTTGGATTGTTGTGAGATACTGGATCCAAATCTCACTGAATTATTGATATGGGTTGGAACCAACTCACTGTGAGTGTGTGTGGGGAAGGGCTGGGCCTGGACCTGCAGGTACACGGTAAGGTCTGTCTTATCTCTTAAGGCCTGATGAGAGCACATAGCCCGCAGCTAAGAGGGCTTTGTCCCTGAGAGCTCATGGCAGAGCTGAAGGCTTTGTAGCTGAGCTGTCAGTCAAGGCAGACCTGCCTGGTAGCCCACCCACAGCACACCCCTGCAGCCTGTGACTGCTACAGCACAGCTCACTCTGGCCTGAAGGCACTGACTGGATATCCTGCCTGGGAGGGAAAACTGAACTCTATAAAGAGTCCATGTGTGATCTCTCTCTCTCTCTCTTTACTCCTGCAGCCTGCACCATGTGAATCATTGAATCTTGTCAGTAACCATTTTTCCTCTCCTCTCTCCTTCTCTCTTTCTTTACCCTTTTAATCTGTTTTCTTCTTTTACTCTTTTCCTTCTCTGGTGGGTAACTTAAAATCAATGAATTGTGTTTTACTAAAACACAGTATACTGATTGTTTGCAGTGGGTGTTTTCTGTGAACTGAATTTTTGCGGTGGGCGTTTTAGCAAAATGGTTGTATTTTACTCCCCAGAAAAACTTTTGCCAAAATACCATATTTTTCTCACTAAATTAAAAGAATTTCTCTTAGAGAACAGCGTGTGACTCTTTCTCCGGATGCGAATTCGAGGTTAAAACAAACCAAAAGGCTTTTAAAAAAGTCTCAAACAAAATGTAACTGTGCTGGGCAGCTTATGGTTTAAAATCTGGAGTGTAACAGTTGTTCTGAAAATATTTACACAAAAAACAGATGAAGGTGTATGAAAGGATTTTCTGAACAGTACAATCAAAAGTCAGATGTTTTGCTGTTAAGTGAAGATAAGACTTATTCCGAATGCTATACAAAGTTAACTAGATACACTAGAGAGTTAGGCTGTTACTCAGAAGAAACACAAAAAGGCTAGAGAAATGGACCGATGGAAATCCCACAAAGGTTAAACAAAAACAAGGATGGAACTATCCCATGCTAGAAGATAGTTTTGCAGAGAAGACCTGGGTGGGCAAGAAACTAAACATTATTCAGCAGTGTAACCCCACAGAAAAGAAAGCCAGCTGTATACTATGGAGAAGGTAGCCAGCAGAACTCATGGCTAGAGCTCGTTATTCCCCTTTATCCAGTACTTGTGACATCACACTTCAAGCACAATATCCAGTTTTAGTACCCCCTGCCTCTATTACAAGACAAGCATATTCATTCTGGAACAAGTCCAGCAGGCAGCTACCAAGATGGTCAAGAAGATGTACATGACATGACACGACAAGCAATGCATGACATGAGAAACTGGTAACCACGCTTGTTCATCCTGAAGAGGAGAAGGATCAGGGAGATCTTACTGCTGTCTACAACGCAATTATTTTACTAAATGAATTAAGTTACAAGTGGTAGGACAAAAAAAAAAAAAAAACAAACTTACAAAAAAAACACTTAACAAGCAAGTGAGAAACAAGCTTACCTTTTAATTCCTTTGTATGCATACTTGGAACACTCTGCCTCCACTTGAAGCGCCAATTCTCGAGTGGGAGCAAGGACTAACATTCCTGGCCCCTCGCGCTGATCTTTGCTTCTACAAACAAAGCACATATAGAACGTGGATATATAAGGATAGGCAAAGTCCATCACATCTGACATCAAACATTTATATACTGTCCAAACCTTCCTCAGTACACTGCTGCTAGTAGAATCTATGGTGACAAATTTGGGACTTATTCCACCAGGTTTATATTTTTTTCCAATTTATGATTTTTATTTCTTTACTAGAAAATCATCGCATAGGGGGTGGGTGTGGGGAGAAGTATATGCAGCTAAACAAGTCAGACATTTGAGCAGTCCTTACATTGGTTGTGAAGTCAAGTGAATGAATCCAGGCATTAGGTATGCTAATGTCTTCCCAGTACCAGTCTGTGCTATACCAATAAGATCAATTCCCTGGAGTATGATCGGCCATGCCTGTGACTAACATAAAATAAAAAATACTCAAATGTACTTTTTACTTTTCTCTTAAGCTTCAGTTGAAAAGTCATCAAAATTGAAGACATACCTGAATTGGTGTAGGCTTTTGAAAACCAACTTTTCTTATATTAGTCATAATATCAGGATAGTGCTCAAATGCATCTTCAAATTTACAAACAGGATTGGGAATGCAGCGCTTTTCACCTTCTTTTAAGTCATCACAAGTTATATTATTATTTTCTTTTCTGTATAGAATTAAAGCAGTGCAATTTCTTTAAAGTCTCATAATCTGAAAAAGTAGAGCTAACACAAAAGATTGCCCTTCTTAACTTTTTTTAAATTCCTGGAATAACAAAAACCAATTTCAGGCTCTTGAATTATTCTTCTAATTCTTAAGAAAGTCTTACTATACTTCTCCTGCAGGCATCAATTACCACTCTTTCTTAAGAATGACTAATTTGAAGTTACATATGGCTATTAACATGAACTGTAGTCCTGCCATATCAGACTACAAGTATACTCTATTACAAATTAAGTAACTGTGATGAGTTTTTAAACCTAAAGACAATCCAGAACTCAGAGGAATGGATTGGCCTTCTTAGTCAGAATCCTATATTCCGAAAAAAACCTTCCCCAGATATTTGCAGAGCAGCTCCCTGGATACTCTGCAGAATACAAACAGAACAATTTAGGAAAAAAGTGATCAGCAAGATAAGCTCAAAAAAAAACCCCAAACAAAACAAAACAAAACCCAAAGCACAACACAAATAAAAAACTACATTTAAAACTGATCTTCCAAGGCTCCCCCCAATTAAGAGATATTAATATGCATAAATATATTAATTTCAGTCTTGTACTCTTCTGCAGATTCCATTCAGTAAAAAGTTTTTTCTTCAAGTGGGGTGTAACCTAGGAAAAGAATGGGCAATTCAACTTCCCCTCATGATTATGGAATTAGTTTTTCTCAATTACTGTCTTTTTTTCCTTAAAGCAAACAGACTGGATGAAACAGAAAAAATATTCCTTTAGCACACAAGTGCTATTCCTCAATATATGTTCTGAACCTATGGAACAATGTTCTTTAATTCTGACTAGCTCTAACAATAACATATACTTTAAGTATCAGTTCCATGCTTTGCTCCCTGTGGCAGTTTCTCTGGCATGCAAGAAAAAAAAGACACCTTGCAAAAAGGAAAGTAGTAAAAAGTTAACACTTCAATGATGTTCACCAACTTCATCAGAACTACTGAAAAGGGTTGAAACTATTACCAAGGCCTGAACTGAATCACTTGAAACAGATGATCTATTTTCCTTGCAAAGTACTGATGGAGATTGTTGGATCAAAGTGAATGGATACGGTCAACTGAAACATGCACTAACCAGGATGTACTTGTAAAGACAAGATAGAAAGAAAGGAAGACAACAGTAACAGAAGTTGGAATTTTGTTTTGAAGATGGTATTTGACTAAAATACATCTGGTAAAAATGGCAGCCAAGAGGTATTAAACATGGGAATAATCTTATTTGGAAGGACCTGGAAAATATGAACATGTTGTCTCCATGAGAGGCAAAGAAACAGTCAAAAGCCAAGTGAAATGTCTTGAGATTTTTCTGTTCTGAAATTTAAATAGATCAAACACTTTTAGAGAAGTAGATAATACCTAATTTTCCAAGCAACTAATAGTAACTCATCTGCTAGTTACTGTTTCATTCCAAGAAAGACTTCTTAAGAAGATCCCAACATTAATGCTTCTGTCTCAGCATTTCATCTCCTACTTTCTAGGCTTTATACCTTAAAAGCAATTTTTGCCAAGCAGATGATTCCCTAAATGATCTTACCGCCACAGTTTCACTTCTTCTTGTGACATAGATGCGGTCCTTGATGATTCTTTGTAGAAGTTTTTCTCAATTGGAGGCAAGTCTTCAACAATCAGAAAAATGAACTTGAATCAGCAAGAAGTAATACAGATTCAGTGCTAAAGCTTAAGGTGGAAATTCCCAAACCCTGACAGTGCCTTAAGCTAGGAGACTAGTTAAGTGATAAAGACTATTGTTGCTCATATAAAAGATGAAGGTTGAGACAAACACTTCAGTATCTGCAAAAGAGCCATCTCCGCACATTTCAAGTTCTAAAATAGTTTCTACTAACACGTATAGTCTAATATTTAACAATTCTCAGATTTTTTTTTCTGTGGCCACATATCAAATAACATTATTTTCAAGGGGTGAAGTCAAAATGCCAATTGAGTAGCAGGTTTAAGTCTTCCACGACAATCACAGTGTTCTCCACGACCACACTGAGAAGTGCTAAAATGATCACTTCACTGCAAATGCTTAACTAGTTTGGACAGTGAAAGATTCAGTTATCTCAAAGCAAGAATTAAAAATATGTAAGCATTCAACAGATTTATCACATAAAGACAAGTATCACACAATCAAAATTTATAACTAACCTGCCCACTTCATAGCTTCATATTTGGCTCTGTTTTCTCGAAGAGAGTCCCAGTCAATCACTGATTTCTTTGGGTTATTTTCAGGCTTGAAAATGTCTAAGATTTTTCCTGCGAAGTTAGTACCAAAATGATGCTGTTTGATGGAATCTGTTGCAGTGTGTGGGAGAAATCTCTCCCCTTATTTTCTTTTTCTACAGTAAGTCCTCATATATTTTGAATAGGCATGAAATATATAACTACAAAATTCTTTCCTAGGTCTCTGCCCTGAAATATTGCTCAAACCTGTACAAATTCAGTTCTGATAAAAAAAGGGAAACATTTCAACCTCTTTAGCTACTTAAATAACGTAATAACAGGTTTTGAAATGTTGCTCCTCCAGCTATAAATAAGCCTTGTTGTGCAGCAGGCTTTTGAAAAACTTCTGAATCCAGTAGATGATATGCAGACAGAAAGCTTTAAGAGCTACAAGAGCAAAGTTTACTTCAAAAGCATCCAACACCACCACAATAAAGTCTGAGTCTAGTTATATTCTGTACTTCTTCTTTGATGAAGCAAGTCAGAAAGTAAGGTTTTACACTGAAGATATAAATGGCAACACAACCATGTGGAAAATCAGTGGAAAAGCAGGAAATACAGGGAAAACACAGTCACACATACTAAGGAAGTCTTAACTATTTCTAGTCTTGAAACATACTCATCCACCTTCTGAGGCACTTCTAAAAACAAAACAGAGAACTACCCCATTCCTTATTCTAATGCTGGAATACAGCCCTTGGATAACTTCTCCCTCATCAGTTCCTCAGATCAACAACTACGAATGGTGTTTGCCTGTGCAAAAATGGTTGGGAACACATACAAGACATACTAATAACATAAGCAGCATCTCAACGTACAATAATTATTTATATATCCACAGAACAGACAAAGTTAACACAAGAAAACCCAGTAAAGCCAGGCATGAAGTGCAACATCAAATCTTAAACATGAACTTCCCATGAAAGTAGTAAGATGTCAGCACTGCCCATGCTATGATCAGCACTTTACAGACTGCCATTACAAATGTTTATTGAATTTTAATACCCCACAGATACTACATTAAAGCTTACACTAGAACCAATACAGGTATTTTGAAGGAATCAGATTGATAACGCAAGAAACCAAGTGGTATAACATTCTGCATCCATTAAAATTGTTGAAAACATACAGGAACAGATTTTCACAGAAGCCTGGCATTTGGGGTGAGAGGAGGGGAAAACTGACCATAGCTGAGAAAGATGGATGTCTAGGTATTTCTGTTTTAAGGAGGTATGCCTCTGTCCCAGAACAAGGTAAAAGTTAATTCACTTCGTAAAATACTAATAATATAAAAACATCCACCAAACTACAAAATATATGGAAAGACAATCCATAGTATTTTTCCCCCCAAAACCACATTTCTTGCCTTTCTCAGTCCAAGCTCTGTTGTTCTGGCCAGAACTTGTAACAGCATTGTCAATCAACATCTTGGCTTTGTTTTGCACATCAAGACTGCCAAAAATCTTTACTTCAGCTCCATAGGTTCCTCTTGTAACCTGTGTTCACAAAACATTACTGAGTTTTTTTAATACTGCAAAGACTATATAAGAACATATACTGAAACAAGTATTTTACCCTTTTTTACCACAAATTTAAATTCTCCTCCCAAGAAAAGGCCCCTTATTCCCTTTTCTAAAAGAAAAGGAAATAAATGCATACTTAAGGAAAAACAAAAAAACTAATAACCTTTTCCTATTTTCACATACCATTCAAATTGCACTCTCAATTCCACTTCCTTTTTACCAATTCTTGTAAAACAGTGGAATTATTAAACTACTGAAACACCCGTCAGCTTCCTCCAATAACGGGTTTACATGGAAACAAAACCAAGTACGTTCCCAACACAGCCCAGGTCTTGATGACACATAGCACCTGGTACCTTTATCCTGGAACCTGAAGAATCCTCAAGTTCTTTAATTTTTGTTCCGCCCCTACCTGTTATAAAGATACACATCAGGCATTACAGAGATTTAGGACAAACTGCCAAAAATTACACATTAAGTATTTTGGTTGTGACCAAAACCCAAGACCTTTATAGGTGCATGAATCTACAGAGAAAAGAACTTTTGACACCAAACTGATGGAATATGTAGGTAACTTCTCTGTCAGTTTAACCAAACACGACAGTTTGTGTAGGAGAAGGCTCCTCAGTTGAAGAGGTGGAGCAGTTAAACTAACTCAAAAGACTGCCACCCATCCTCCATATGACTAGAGAGTGGCTTCAGCCCACTTGCAGACTGCTGGTCACGAGAAACAGACGTCAAACCAACTCCTCTAGGGAGAAAAAGTCTCCCTGGTGCGTGGGAGAAACCCTGCAAAAGCACCCTGCCGTGAGTGGGGCCCTTCCACGACTGGAGCTACGGAAGGCAGGCGTGCCCTCCCTCGGGACACAGAGGTGCTCTCCTCCTCCCCACTCCCTGACGGTAGCGGCCCAAGCACCCGGGGCGCAGGGGCGTACTCGTCATTACCTATGAGAGCCCCGACCAGGGCGCTGTCGAGGTGGAAGCACAGGGGCGCCTCGGTGTCCCGAGCCCGGCCGGCGGCAGCTCGGGGCCTCCATTGCCGCGCCGCCCGCCCCGGGCCGCCGGAACCGTCACCACCTCGCGGCTCCCACTCCTCCCCTGAGGGGCCGCCCGCGCCCCTCCCCCACCGCCCACAGCCCCTCCGTCCGCCGTCGCCCTCGGCGGGGGCACGGCCCCGCGGAGAGGTGCCCGGCGAGCGGCACTGTCGGCCGGCAGCAGCGGCGGCCCGCGGCCGGCGGGGCACAGCCCGCTCTTCCTCGGGGCTCAAGTCCCAGTCGGACATGGCGACCGCCCCCCCACCCTACGCCGCTCACGCGGCGGCATTTGGCGCGCCTCAGCCCCGGGGCGCGCTGATTGGCCGGGGCGGGCCGCTAAGCTGTGATTGGCTGGCTCCGCCCGGGTGGGCGGGTCTATGGCCGTCCCTCAGTTTTTTTAGGGAGTCACAAAATCACGGGATCAGTCAAGTTGGAAAAGTCGTCTGTGATCGTCGAGTCCAACCTGTGACTGAACACCACCACATTAACTAACCTATGACATTAAGTGCTATGTCCGGTCTTTCCTTAAACATCTGCAGGGACGGTGACTCCACCACCTCCCTGGGCAGCCTATTCCAATGTCTAATCAGTTGTTTTTTAGGCAGGGTCCTGTACTTCTATTGTACGGAGCTGAATAGGAACATTTAGCTATGTGTCTTTAAGGATGCACATCACTGCCTGTGCCTGGCATGGCAATGTGCTGAGTAACCCAACAGGAAAGACTTCTCACTGCAGTCTTCTGACCCTTCCCTACTATCTCTGCACACACGAAGCAAGGCTGCCTCATTTAACACAAGAAGAGCATGCAGACATTTGCCTTTTTTCCTGACCTGTGTTTATTCTTAAGGAGAGCTTGGTAGTGTTCACATAACCTGTGGGTACAAATGGCTGACACGGAAATCTCCTTTCTGGCAACTGCATCTTTAAATTTCAGTATCTAAGGTTCCATTCAGCAGAGAGGCAGGAGATCACCTGTACTTGGAGGTGTCTGGCTCTGATTTTGAAGCTTCCGTAGAGGCAGTAACTTCACTACAGCACGGACTCTCTATATTTAGTATTTTATACTCAATTAATGAAAGTTGTCTTCAGCAGGGCTGTGGGAAGAGCACACTGGGGAAAGAAGGTGTGTCGTGAACGATTGTTTTAGATTTGGTGCAGTAACATTCTAGAGCAACTTTAATGGCTGAATGCAGAAGAAAGGGCTTCACCTAGGCCTCAGGTTAAACTGAAGTGCCTTCCATGAGGAATCCTGCTCCCTGCACAGGTCCCTGATTGCTAATCCTGAATCAATTGCCATTTATCTAACAGGGAAGGCAATAATAACTTCCACATTCATTTTCACAGAGGTGCTGCAACATTAAGTAAACTTTGCTGTAAACAGTTATCAGAAACTGAACATGTCAGACTGGTTCCTGTGCATTTTATTCTAATGAACTTCCTTTGTGATGTTCATTTAATAAAAAATTACAAAACTTCAAAAGGAAAACAATGACCAAGTTAAATTTTTTTTTTCTTGCTTGATATGTGGTCACACCAAACAATCTTTTATGTAAGGAATAAAATGAGTAAGCATGGTACTTTTCAAATAATTTTTATTAACAACAATATGGATTCAACTTTGTCAAGAATTTACAATTAACATTGTAATGTACTGGCTAATGTTGTTGCAGTGTCAGTGGAAGCAGCCATCGTGCTTTCTAAGCCTGCTACAAAACTGTCTTTTGGCTTTCAAAGAAGTCAAAAATTCTTCCAATAGCAGATGATATTGGGTATGTCTGGAATTGTCCTATGTGTGGCCACAACTGAATGAATGGCCACATTTGCATCCAGATGAACGGACAGGAAAATATTGCATGATTCCACTGACATTGCAGGGGACAAGTCTTATTTCAAAAACTAATTAACCTTTTTAGACAGTGACAGGACGTTGTGTAATGTTGTAATCCACTTGAATTAAGTCAATTAACACACTTGGAAAAAAATGTGAAGCAGAAATATCTGGGACAAATTCTTTTCTGACCTGTATTTCATTCAAACCTAGTGAATCCAAAAGGATTGCATGACATAGGAGTCAGGATAAAAGTTGGCCCAGAGAGGCAAGTTCATTTCTGGTATATGTGGGTTCAGTTCCTTTAAGGTCAGTGGAACTGAGCCTGGTTATCCCAACGGAGGCAGAGCTTCACTCAGTTGGGCAGTGAATGCATTGAAGTCAGTGAAGCCATCCAAGGATGAATTTAGCCTCAGGTGTTTAAACCCTTTTTTCATTCCTTTGCTGTTATATTTTCCTGCTTGCTCCAATTTTCTGATTATTCTCTGTGCTTTTTAAAATTGTCCCTTCACTTCTTCCCTTTTTACATCAGTACTTTGTGCGTTATTTTTTATATAGTCAATGTGACATGGGTAAATTCAGCTAAGTATTAGTTTCCTCAGGAAATAACTGGAATATTACCATTTTCACTTTAAACAGATGCCCAACAAAATCAGGATTTGAAACTGAGTTCCCATTTCAAGAAAAATTCTTGAATTTCATAAAATGAATGAATTCCATAGAATTTTTGCTTGAGTAAGGATTGCAGGTCCCAATCCAGAAATACTACAGTACATCAGATGGTCTACTATACATCAGCCATTCAGCATGATTTGACTTATCACAAAAGCAGGTGAATTACTCATCACCATACTATAATGAGAGCAGTCACTCTAATAGGATTATCTCAAAAACATGGAACAACTGTGGGCACTGTGAATAAAAGTGTATGATCTTTGCAATCTCGAACCCTAGGCTAAAACATCATATTCATATTTAAATAAAAAGTATAGATAATATAAGCCAGGAGCAAATACAAATTCTTAAACAAATAATAGTCATCAAAACTATTCAGTTCTCCATTCAGGTAGAAGAACATGCTGATCAGAAAACAGTTATTTGGATAATGCTTAATTCCTGAAGCTTTTACTTAAGTTCGAATTCTCTCGTCCAACAATCCTCAAGTGGATTGTAAATCAGAAAAAAAATTGTCTTTTGTCCCGACTCATGAACACTTCTTATTAGCTGTCATGAGCTGGATTTTATTAAGCAGCTCAGAACAAGACTTGAAAAGCCAGACAGGCCCTTCTTTTGTGAAACTAATGAATGATTGTCAGTCATGACACTGTCTTTCAAAGAGAGAGCATAGAAACAGGAAACTCCTCATGAGGAAATATAAGTAAAACTTATAAAAAATCCAAACAAACAATTCTTCCTCTTTAAAATTTCTTATATTCACTACTCTTTCTATTTCCTATCAATATTATGTTAAAAAACCCTATATGATAAGACTTGCAGCTGCAAAAATAATAATGATGAGCATAAAAGAAAACAAATTAGGATTTTAAACTATAATTTGAAAAGATATGATCTTCTAGATTTATTAGTACTTTGTAAAGATATTAACATTTTCATACATCATTTATAGAACTTATTCTTTTGTGCACAAAGTTGTATTAAATAAATTAACTTAAAATTAGAAGGACTCAGGCATGTCATTTAAGGCAAAAATACCAAGTTTCCGTGAGATAAATTATCAGCAAAACCCAAGGCCCTGTTTCTGTGTGGAATTGGTACAGGCAGGGGCAATGCTCAGTTATCCCATTGATGCAATGTGGTGCAATCATCTGCTTACATAGATGAAGGTGGAAAAGTGGTGTTCAATTCATGATGCCTTGATTTTTCAATCTCCTCAAGGAGGGGAAGGGAGTTTCATTACAGGCACACAATTGCCATGTGCCCGATCTCTTTCTCCTTAACTGAACCCTAACTGCATATTTATGCTTAGGTCAGCAGGAGGCTTCATGGGAAAGGCAAGAAAGGCACCATAAAGGGTTAAGAAAAAGGAAAAGAAAATTAAAAAAAGATTCTAAGTTTTTAAATTTTTGATAGTTTAAACTTACAGATCTGTCCGGATAAACTGCAGACATTCAAATAAGTTAATAGTTAAGTGAACTGAGATGTGAAAAAAAACGTATTTATCCTCACAAAATTACTGTTGTAATCAGGCTTTAGTATGATCAGATTGCAAGTAAAGAAAACAGGAAAGGCTGAACGTGGTAAATTATATGGCAAATCAGCAGTGAGGAAATTGTGCTTCAAGGTGTCTTTCAGGATTTAACAACTGAAGTTTGCTCCGGTGTAAGCCATGGAACACAGTGTACCGTCCGTGGACCCCATATAATGACACAATATATACACTCTACAGTTTGCATGTACTTTCACATAATAAAATTGTCATGTAACATCCAGGAATACTTCTTTAAAGGAAATATGGAAGCAGAAGTTACAATGGATTCATAGTAAACAGATCAGGTCCTTCACAATACAATCTACAGCATTCAGCCATGGTTAAGACTGGAGTGATGTTTTTGATGTACATAGTAAGTTCCCAGTGGGTCTGGGCCTTGAGAACACACTGCCCTGAGTGAGCTGGCACTGGCACCCCCATACCATTCGGTATTCCTGGTGCTAGAGGGAAGCTGAGCCCAAACTGGGTTGTCTACAAGCCCGTGGTGCAGGTGGGGTGTAAATCTGAGAGGAGGCCACACACAGAAACTTCATTCAGCTGGGAAAGGCAGCAGGCTGCTTAGGCTGCGCAAGGGTTCTCCCAATAGGAGAGCATTGTTGGGGATGTGCAGAGAGGCACTAACGCTGCTCCTGCACCTCAGCAGAAGTGAAGTGTAGGTTAGGGTAAGAAAAAAAAGAGGATATATCAGGCAGGAATGCTCAGTTTGATGTAGGCTTTGAATCTGAAAACTTGGGTATTCGGAGGAAGGAGTCTGAAAGCTCTGTCTTGGAAAGTTCACAAAAAAATGACTGCCATTGGGACACAGTTAAGATCTAAGAGTGTTACCACTTTCCCTCTCTCTCCTCATCACCTTTTATTAAAAAAGCAACAAACCCTTGCCTTATTTTTTTTTTTTCAGTTAAGGCGATCTTATCTACTTCTATTTTAATTTCTGATTGCCTATGCGGCTTTTTTTTCAAACTAGCACAAATTATCTGTGGGGAAAAAAAAAAGTAACTTTTCCCCTCTTTACCTTTCTTGTTTTATGGGATAATTTCCCTTCCTGCCTATCTAAATCTGTGTTATTATTTATTTCTACATTGATTGTGTTGTCTTTCTCTCTCCTCTGTTCTGTCCTCTTTAGTTTTACTTTGTATTTCAGTTCCTTGTTTTCCCTCCTTTCTCAGCCTTATGAAGTGCTGTCATAGTATCAGATTGGGACTGCAAGGAAAATTGCCAAAATTTCCACAGAAGGAAATATTGCTTCTAACATGAAGGCAGCGCCTGCTTCCTTCCCTCGCCTATTGCTGCCAAAATGGTTCAGATTCACAAGACAGCTTCTCAATGAGACTGGGAGGAGCGATTCCCCTGAATTCTCAGTGTAGCCACCCGCATTATCCCCTTCTGAGGCCAGCCCCAATCCTTAAAATACAAACTTTTTGTAGCAAAATAGTTTTCTTTTTATGAAGAACAATGTGATAGTGGTGTGTCAGGTGCTTCTGCCACAGCACTAAATCACCAAAAATTGGATGAATGTTAACCTATTGTTTTTCAGAGCTAAAAATAACTGATTAATGATGAGCAAATATGTGTATCTTGCAACTGGCAGCCATTTCTAACCCCGCATTTCTAGCCATATTACTGATTTCCTTGGTACCTTGCTAGCAGCTGTAGATAATTTTTTGTTGTAAACATAAACTATCATCTAAATCAGGACGTTATATATATATATTTAATTAGTTCAGAAGCAAAGTGCTTTAAACCTTACAATTTTTACTTCTGCCCTGTAGCGACGGCACTATGTCTAAATGCTCAAATTTTTGATTTTTTTTTTCTTTTTGATACATCCTGCAGCATTAGCTTTGTAGGCAACTCATTATTTAAACCTACCGTACTTCATCAAAGGCTACCATACTGTAGGTGTAAATTTGGATGCTAGCCATCAATTAAACATGCATTTTCATGCAGCTAGGAAATATGGGCTCATTCAACTGCTTTGCAGATTCATCCCGATTTTTGTGATTTTATCTTATTAAAAAGGCTTTCAAAACAGTTCATGCTATGATATGTATGACTAGAGGAATGAACCAGCCAATGAAGAAAGCCAGCAAGCTGTTATTTAAGTTTGACATGGAGCAGATTGAGTGCTTCTGTACCATCCCCTGGCTTGCAGATGCTTTGAGATGACCTTGATATTCCAGTCCTTAGAGAGTCAGCAGAGAGAGTTGTTTCCACTAATGGGCGTGAGATGGCTTCAGTAGTCTCTGTTCCTGCCTCTGTCTCCAACTCTTCATCAGTTATAAATAATTTTGACTCCCTCCATTTGGAGTATACGTCTTGGCTACCTCTAGAACCACTGGAGTCACTGCCAGCAATCTGTATATTCAGTTCTTCTGTAGACTGTATAAGATTTTGTACAGATAAAGATTTTCCTAAGTCCATTTGCACCACAGGTTTAACTGAGAGCAAAGGTTCCCCCTCTGTATCCAGACTTTTTCTCCACGTGAGATCCTTTGTTGCACTGGGCTGTGCAACTCGTCCATTATCCTTTGATGCAACAAGGCAAGCGGTGACATTGGAAATATTTTCCTGTGTGGTTACAGGAATAATATGAACAGGCTCAGGCTTATTGATATGCTTCATTGATGAGAAAGGTGGTATTTGTAATGTTGTCGGAGTTGCTGGCTTGGTTGCCTGGTTTATTTGGTTTGATGTATTATTAACTGTTGCAGGTCCATCATTTGGCACTTGTGTTGCTTGACTATGCATAGCTGGACTGAAAGCATAGTAAGCCTGAGTGCTAAATTCATTTGGTGTCAGTATAAGCTGTAGGCCACGAGGCAGATTGGCACTAGCTGATCTGGATACACATCCACTAATTTGTGCAGAATTAGATAAATCTTTGCTGTCTGATGGACTCTGATAATCAGAAGTCTGCTCACATTCAAAAGCTGGCATTTGAAATGAAGCCAAAGTGAGCGCAGATGCAGATCCTTTTCGCAAAACTTGTTGATAAATATCTAATAGACAGTCCAATTTTGACTCAATGGATTGTACCTATAGAAAGAGAGGAAAAGGTTGACATTAGTAGCAAATACTAATTTAAAATGTTTGGAACCCAAGCAAAGAGAAAATGTGACTGCTGAAGAGAAAAATGAAGAGGTCTTGGTGTATGCTATTGACCCTTGAAAAAGAACGTCAAAAACCATGTACGTTTTTCACAAGCAAGGTTATAAAAGGGACAAAAAGGTTAAGGTAATACGATCCATATAAACTTTACTTCAACATATAAATGAAGCAGATATTAAGAACAAATATTTTACCTGTTCAGCTTTCGAAACTGGCAATGAAGTACAGAATAGGCATGAGCAATAAAGCAAGACCAAGCAACACAGATAATCACTCTACCTGTTTCTCCACTTTGACTACCCGCCCTAACATACTGAGGTCATCAGTTGTCTCATTCTCTGCAGGATTCTTTTCTCTGGTTCTTTTATCTGCTGTGATTTGTCCTTTCCCAAGAATTTGGTCAACGCTGTAAGAGAAATCAAAAGCCGCTGCAATTCCTGAAACCAGTGATGATATGGAAGTGTTTGCTATATCCATACATTAAAAATGAAAATCACAGTACTTCAAAAAAGCACTTGAAAAAGAAGACAAACATAAAAAAACCCCAAAAGGAATGAATTTTGAGCATTTGAGACCGCTTTTCTTTTTTGTTGGCACTAACCAGGGGCCAGAAGTTAGCCATCATCTGGGAGAGCCAAGGCTAGACTTGCTGAAAGGGGGAGGGAAGAAGTGGCCTCTCTAGCAGCCTGATGTTGTGGAGGAACAGACATACCAGTGCCACCCTCAGCTTTCCCATCCTAACAACAGCCTCCAGTCCTGGAGGAATTATGAGTTTGAAGCAGGAATCTCAGCCCTGATACTGATAATGGTAAATATGATAAAATGTTGTGGTTTTTTTTTTTTCTTAATTACCATTGCCAGGAATCTATAGCACAAAACCTACATAAATACTACGTTACCAGTAGTTCCCAATTTCTTTTATGTGAAAAGAGAAGACCTCGAGTGGGAGAAAGGCATATATCTTCCTCATCCTTTTGGCAGCCTCCTGACTAAATTCCTTGTTTGCAAATGCACTTTACAGATAAAAGATTACCTTTTCTATTGTTCAGACTTCCATTTTCTGAGGACAGTTTAGATACAAGTTTTTTGGTTTGGTTTTGCCCACAATTACATTTCTGGCTCAGCTGTGTTCACGGAAAGAGAGGCTGTGTAACACAGAAATGTTGAACTTTGCCAGTATACAGTATGCAGTGAATGACATTAGATGCTTATGCGTAGGACTAATTCTTTCCTTACCGTGACTGAAGACTCTTAATCCTGCATAACATGTCTAGATGACCTGCTGAATACTGTTCAATGACATCTTTGACATCATACGGGCGAAGTGTTTCCTTAAACTTTCTCTTTGCGACATGAAATTTCATAATTCTGTGGGTAAAAAGCATTTCACAGATTAATTTTCAACAGTTATGAAACAATATGATATATTTCACTGACAAAATTTGATAGCTATTTTTTAAATGGAAGGTATTTTAATAGAGCTTTTACACAATTGTTTTTGTAAGTAAAAATGTGCAAGTACAAATGCGCTTGTACAAATGTGCTGTAGCTATCCCTTTGAATTGCTGTTTAAGAAAGTTCAAGTAATACTATTTTAACAACTGCAGAGCATGTTTAATATATCAGTATATACCTGTTTGGTTTTTATATGTTAGGTGGCTAATATGAAATATACTGAACTATATGCCTAACTTAAAACTGGGATTAGTTCCACTGACCTAGAGCGGGATATCCTGTAAACTACATTTGTGCTTACGCTACTTCTTTTCTTTAAAGAGATAAGGTTTCTTTTCTTTATAGACAAAAGATTTCTCTAATGAGTGGATTACACAAGCATAGCTAATAGTATTCTCTTATTCATTTTAAGTTCTAGCTCTCTACTTTGGTAAAAAAAATAATTTTATGCACCCATTTCATTCTTCATCAGTTTTTATTTTTTAACTGACATTCAGGCCTAAGAATTTGTTTTTAATTTATTTGCCTGACTTAAGATCAAATTTTGCAGAAGTTTTTACATTTGTTCCCTACTGCAATATATTGAAATTGTTGCTTAATTAGCATTCATGATTTTTTCATGAATTTTACTGCAGAATACTAAGTTTCAGATAACAGTAAATATCCAAAATTGATGAATGGCATTTTTTTTAATGTGAGAATTTCACAAGTTTGTGTGGTTTGTGATATGTGAGCATGTGATGTCCACTGAGTAGCTCTTCTTAGAATGAAAAGCTTGATATTAAATTGTAAATTTTAAATAATAGAAATGACAAATTCGGAAACTAAATGACAGCGAGATTATTTTCCAGGTTAGCTGGTAAAACCTGAAGTTTTCCTTGGTTTACATAAGAACTGGAGAAGAGAGAAGAGTTCCATGCAAGAACTAGGAGAGAAGCCAAGGCATCAGGTGTGTTAGCTATTCCGGTCTGTACCACAGAGCTTATGAATTCCCATTAGAGCCAAACTGCTGATATTTGCTATCTATTGCAATTAAAAAAGCAGAGACAGTAAATTGGTATCCTATTCCAAATGCCAATAGTTCACGATAATATATTCCCTTTGTGCTAATTATAATATGTATTTGGCAGATGTAAGACAACAAATTGTAATAAAAATCAAAACATGGCTCTCACTCTCTGATAAAAATAGATTAGTAATGTTTTAGTTTTTAGAAAAAAACATACTTCATGTAGTTAGGAGAGACATTATGATAATAGGTATGTAGAGTTTGATAGTATAGAGTGATCCTCTACTGATTTTTAATCATACATAAATATTCTTTCAAATAATGTCAGCCTTTTCTCACAGTGCTTAGACTGTTGATATTTCCCATTCTGGTAACTTTCAGTTAAAAATTGAAATTGTTTGTCACTTGTATAGAGCTTGAACTATGATTCTGATAATAGAAATTAAAAATGGAAAAGGCCTTTTAGGAGTAGTTCATCACCTTGACAGTTCAGGACTGATCTCCATGCGGTTTTAAATATATCAGATGATGCACTTTCCTCTTTTTGCATTGCCAGCTGGTTCAACAGACCAATGGCCTTTGGCATCTTTTGTAGTCTGAAGGCCTCTGAAGCTGGGATGAATCTGGGATGCCGATTTTATTTTCTTTTAGCTGTCAAATGATGCCAAGATGTTCAGTTCATAAGACCCTGACAACCTAATCTTCTGGAATCTAGTTCTTTATTTAGGTTACAAAGAATAAATTATGTAGCTGACATACAAGACGGTATCATAATGTTGTTGTTGTTATTATGTTTTTGTGGCCACAGTTTTTTACCTCATGCTCTTGATACAGTAAAACTATGAAACTCTATTAGAAATAAAGCAGAGCCATAATTGAACAAAACTGAATTTACCACAACTGGGTGATTTTACAAGAGAAGAGACGGAAGACTAATTTTTATTAACAGCTATGGAAACTTTTTAATCTGCGTGCACAAAAGTCTTCATTACTGCTTTGCAGCTTTGTAACACTTTTTTTTTGCTAATCAAGGCAGTTTGTTCATAATGTTCAGTATTCAAACACAGAACTGAAAGCATCACAGCTATATCAGTGAGGTGTAACTGTACTATTTCTGGTTTAGGTATTAGCTCATGTGATTCCATCTTAATTAACTTAAGCAGAGTTTGGAACAAACCCATATTGCTTACTTCTTTTTCTTCAAATATACAAAAATTTACATAAACTGTGCAAAAAACCCCTGAAGTGTTATAAAAGACTGGCATTTTAAAACCCTGCAAGTTAATTAAGAAAAAACCCCTGGATTCTTTCAGTGATGGAGCCTAGCAACTGCTTTGCAGTTATTAAATTTGGATGAATTTCCATAGTTATTTACTGTCAGTTTTTAAAACTCAGTTGGCTTCCTATATCTTGAAATAACTATGTGATTGGCTGTAATTGTAGTCTTTACTGTGGGGATGGTGAAGCACTAGAACATGTTGCCCAGAGAAGCTATGGATGCTCTATCCCTGGAAGTGTTCAAGGCCAGGCTGGATGGGGCTTTGAGCAACTTGGTCTAGCAGGATGTGTCCCTGCCCTTGGCAGGGGCGTTGGAACTAGATGATCTTGAAGATCCCTTCCAACTGACTCAAGCCATTCTATGATTCTATGATTCTATATGCTTGAACACCCATCTCGATAGATTATTATAATTTTGTAGAGTGTATGTTCCTGTGGGATAAAAACAAAGGGCTCAATTTTGCAGGCACAGGAGCGTAACCTTCCCCTACAAAGAGGAGAAAATGAGCACAAAGTTATGCGTACTCAAATTATTTGGAGCAGCAGCCCTTAGGACAGGAGGGACAGGGCAAACGAGCCCGGGTTGTCATTTCCAGCGGTACCACCAGGGGGCAAACAAGACCCATCATATACCGAGCCGAACCGCCACTGACTGCACGGAACTGCTGGTACTGATCTGGCAGCAGTGACTGAAAGTAGGAATCAACCCCAAACAACAAAGCCCCGTAGTCCCCATGACTTTTTAAAACACTGTTTGCATGTTTAAATCGCTGTATGACATGTAGTGCGGTGATGTTTTATAACTCAAATCTAATGTGATAGACAATACATGTTTGTAAACCCACCCAAATCACAAGGACGACAATTTTCTGGTAAGAATTAGCCAAAAAAAGTAGCTTGTTTCAGTGATGCATCCAGAGGAAAGCAGAAAAAAAAGCAGACCAATACGTAAAAGTGCTTTGTAGAATTAATGTCTAAACCACAGGTCTCACTAATCTTATCTTGATAAGATAAGTACCCTGATAATTTGTGGAAAGTTACAGGTCCAATACCAAATGTTGTCTTATTGACTCCAGCAGCAAAAAGCAGCTCCCATTTCATTTCTCGGTTCTCAAATGCAGGATCAGCACTGCTCTAAAGTTACAGTGTTTTCTGTAAATGCAGGTTGCATACCTTCTATGGCATTCACTGCATTTTTGTTTCCATTCATGTTGACCCTTCCATTATTAAAAGCTGTTCTGTCTGTCATTTAGTGAACTTTGCTGAGACAGGCACCAAGTTAGAACATTCCTAATCCTCTGTGCAGCCCTTTCATACTCATGTTATTAGTTTTAAACGTGTGTCTTGTCAGTCTTGTCACTGTCTCAGGAAGAAACAGAGTTTCATTCTACTGGGATTCAGGTAGAATCATACATAGTTACTGCCTTGAATATTAAAAGACAGGTAGGTTGTTTTACCCATAGCTAGATGAGGTGACCACAGGTTGTTTGCTCACCTACTCCATCAGGAAAGCAGGTGCAAAGAGATCTAGCTGTGGTGGTTCCTCTGTCTCTCTATCCTTACCTTGCCAAATAACCCTTTGTCGTGGTAAAACAGCAATGTGCAGAAGAGATCAGGATCCATTATAGAGATGCCAACAGACAAACGTGCTTAAGAGACAGTTCTACTACTTGTGGGGTGAATGAGTAAAAATTGCCTCCTCTCTCAGGTCTTGACCTGGCTAATCCATTCCCTAGAGGCAGAGATATTGTTTTTTCCCAAGCACGGTGCTGTCCTAGCCAAAGACATACCTAAGAGTCTTTCCTAGGCTCTGAAGAGCATCTGGGCAGAAAATATACATTTGTATATTTTGTGTTTGGTTTTAAAAGAAAAAGGGGATTCTGAAACATCACACTGAACAAATTCATAGAGGCTGCTAAAAATACATTTTATAGGTGTTTGAGAAACATTGCAATGACTGAACATAAATGGTAAATTATGTTTTTCATCTTTGTCTATTAAATATGTATGACTATTCAACTATACAGCTTATCAGCTCAAGAACTATCAAGTTTCATTATGTTTAGCTACATTTATTATTTTTTTTATTAACAACAAATGAAAACATATCTTTGCAATCACTAAAGAGAGAAAAAACCTGTTACGTCAGTACGTTCATCTTCCTGCCATTGCAGTTATTTCTACTGCATATTTATTTATGCTTCTCAAATGTTATTTTATATTCCGTAAATAGTGAAGTAATTCCATGATTTCCATTGTGGAGCGTATTATAGAAGTGCGTGCCTCTTGCTATGGAAAATGATCAGAGATATCACAATATATGGAAACAAGGTATCCTCATCTTCCTTTTAGTCTCTTTTATACACATTCATCGTTCTGAACTAACAGAGCTGGAAAATTTAATAGGTTTTGTTAAGCTCCTGGAACTCTGCAGGATATTAGTGGCTTTTTGTTCACGACAAGACTGGGGACAGTTGAATATAGTGCTACAAAACCTGTTGGCACAAAGGCTCAGTGTCCTGCTAGCAGAAACTGCTTTGTGCACTGCTCTGATCCCAGCCAGAGGCTGCAGAGGAGTAGGACTGGTCCTGCTCTGGCTCAAGGCATGCTGTGGAGCACATCATCTTTCACCACACTACCCATCTGTCCCCTACTTACCCAACACTTAAAATGCATTGAGCAGCTTTTCCTTACTTTCCCTACTCCTTCAGTTGATCTTGCCTCACAGAGAGCTTGTATTAAGGGGGATGGAGGAGGCAGCACAGGAGATGAAAGACTCACCTTAGGAGGCTTTGAGAGCAGGTTGACAGCTTAACATGTTACCAGACAGGTCTGCCTTAAGGGTCTTAGTAGGACTGGTTAAGAGTCCTATCTTTTTTGGAAAGGGCCAAAATGGTAATAACTTTGTCAGGAAAGGATTATTTTCTCTGTCGTCTGTTTTGACCATTTCAAAATGAAAGTTTGGGCATTTGTTTATTTAAAATCAAGAAGTTGTTTTGAACAATAAAGTAGTCCTGGAGAAAATGTAAGTAAACAGGGTCAAAACTGAAGCAGTACGCTTTGAAATTATTAAAATTAAAGACTAGAAATAAACCAGTTTTTGTCCTTTGCTATTTTGAGGCTGTCCAACCTGAGAATAAGCAGTATATTTTAGGCTCCTTTCACAGAAAAAAACCCAAGTTCAAATCATTTGATTCCAAAACTGAGAGAGGACCTACCTCTGTAAACCCACAGGCATGAATTAATTTGGCTAATTTAATTTCCTCCCCAAAACAAAAGGGCCATTAGTGTAATTGTAAAACAATTTATACCCATCTCTAAGCAGTGAAAAATAATTATTTTCCTTTATTACAATTTTTCAAGTTGATGTATCAAGAATGGATTCAATTGTCTGTGTTTATATTTGGGGTCTTTTCAAAGTGTTTCATGAAGCTATGCAAGTGCCTTCTTGTCTTCACCTGCTTCTGTACACCAGCATAAAGGGAAAAACAGCCTTCACCCTCCCCCACTGCCTTTGCAATTTAAAGCCGTTTCTAAAAACAAACTTCAAAATGAGGCACAAAGTTTCCATATAGGCAGATGTTATCATCTTGAAATTCTACAGTTACTATACAGAGTCTCAGATCCTTCTTCAGATGTTGCATAGATCCCAGGTAAC
The DNA here is from genome assembly GCF_003945595.2 of Pipra filicauda. NCBI lineage: Eukaryota > Metazoa > Chordata > Aves > Passeriformes > Pipridae > Pipra > Pipra filicauda. The sequence goes on along the minus strand of NW_024104560.1, from coordinate 427,662 downwards.
AGATACTCTGAATAATCAGAAAGAGGTGTATCAGATACCTGATGAACTGAATTATCAGTCTCTTAATTTTGAGAGATTAAAGTGTAGCATTTAACAGAAGTCTGAAGATCATGGCATGTTACTGCTTTACACAGGTCAAAAAAAGGTATGTTTATGAAGCAAGATGTATGTGTCGCTTGTAATCTAGTGAAATGCTAACATTTGGAAGGAGGTGGGAGAGAATCATGGCTAATTGATATCAAGTGGAGATTCTTATTCTCAGCCTCAGTGTTGAAATTAGTTGCTTTTCTGGTAAGCCAACCATGCAGAGAACAGTGGGAGATAATCTAAAAAATTAATTCTCATTAGTTAAGTGGTGCATGAATGAAACAATCAAATTCTTGCATCTTTGCTCTTCTTATTAGAACAATTCTGTGAATGGCACTGTGGAGAAAATTTGCCAGCTATGTACTTCATGTTTGGTTACTTTCCATTTGAACTGATAATGACCAAGAGAACCAAGCAAAAATGCAGATGATGCATTGAACAATTCAGTGGCACCTTAGAAAACAAGCTTCAAGGAATTTGGATCGTATTAAGAATGAGATGATCAGTGATATTGCTTGCCTGTACAATTATCAAGGTGCAAGAGCCAAGAGTCAACCAGTCTGTTTAAAATGCAGCATCGCAGAGAAGAATCTTTGGCACTGAAGTCAATGGACTGTGCTAATTGTTCCTAATTTGAGCATTTTCCATTTGAGGGAATAGGCTTGCCTTGTAGGTGAGTGTCCACTGTGTAGAAGGATTTCTGTCACCTGCTGAAACATTTCTGGCAAGAGACGGTTCTCATCAGTGACATTTGAGTTGCCAGTTGCAGTGGCTGTGGGCACAGGCCTGGTATCTGACACGTTCTGTGAGGTCATTTCCAGGAAGGTTGGAAAAATGGTTGGAAAAGATGTCTGCAATTTATCTGTCAAGCTCTCTGTGCTAGTAGAAAAGTTTTAGAAACAGCCTTACTCATGTCTGTCTTCATTTTAATCAGCGGAAAAAGGGGAAGGAAATACAAGTAACCCATAGGCTATCACTGTATGAAATTAACTGATAAAAACCTTGAGGGTTTTTTTTGCTATGGTGCTGAGAAGACTCAGGCAAGAGTTGCCCTGCAGGAAAACATAATCTTTTTGTAGGTTTTTGCAGAAATTCCTTTTGGCTGCTGCCTGTCTGCCTGCCTGCCTGCCTGCCTGCAAGAAGGGTGCTGGACACTGATGTAGCTGTGATGCAGTGACTGGGAATAACCTGCTTGAACTCTCCTTGCTTGTTGCTGTACACTTTATGGTGGTGATTTTACCTGTCAGAATTTGCACTTCAAAATATTCTGGAACGTGTAGAGCCTTGGCATTCTCAAGAGTGTGAATGCTAAATTTAAACTTTCAATACAGATAATTTTATAAGTTCCAATGTAGTTTGCTGCTTTCTTGGAAAATAAGGAGACTATCAGTTTTAAATTATTTGGGTTATATTTAGTTCAGTAGATAGTGGTAGGCAAGGCTTTGCACAACTGAATGAATGTAATTATTCTGCTCTTACCAGAAGAAATTTGCAATAGAAGTCTTATGACAGTTTCAGGAATATGGAAATGAAATACAGCCATACACTTTTAAAGGAAATAACTTTTCCAGGCAAGGTGATACACATTCAGTAGAATTACATCAAACTGTATTTGGATTACAGGAAATATAATGGAAATTATATCCATTACTCTCTTTCTTTTCTGTGTAAAATCATATAACAGTTTTAGATATTGAAAAGCTGATAACAGAACCTATAAAATATTTTAATTTAACTAAAATACTGATAAAAAGGAAGCATAGTATATTAGCATTAGCTACGTAATAAGTTTAACGAACAATCATTTTATGAACTGATATGCAGTTTATTAGTATCATAACCAAAGGAATCTCAAATATTTATTAACTCAGTACTTTTTACTCACCTGATTGCTCTGATGACAGTTTTAAGAGCAGGGGTGAGATCTTCTACTGACACGTCACACTGGCACCCTTTGTCATCATAAACATCATCTGTTCCAAGACTTGTGTCAGCTGCAAAATGCAAGAGCAGACTGAACAAGATGCATTTAAAAATCTCTTCCTTAGTGTTTTTGAACAGCTTGCACAGTGGTTCTGGAAAAATAAAGACTACAAATCAAGTATGACAGAGCTTCATCAGTTTGCAAACTGTATAATGCACCTGTGTGTGTCTGCTTGTGTCATAAACGCCTTGGTAGTCCCAGTGTAAATAGTGTAAAAATTAGAAGGAAGAATTCCCTGTTATTTTTTAAATAAATAATATTTGAGTACCAGGATGTCTATTCCTGATGTCCCATGGTTTTTCATCACATTCTCTGTCGTACAAGAAAAAGATGGTGAGCTAACAGATGTAATGGCAGAATCAGAAGACCCTGAAGTTTTATCGTTGCTGTGTTACCACTGTGGATCAACTTGACATTGAGGACAAAGGAGAAGATCCATTTCATTTAATAAGGAGGTGGTGGAATGATCCGACATTTTATTACAGGTGAAAATAAACAAAGCACCTTTTTACCTGCCCACTGTACCTGAATACGCAAATAAAACAGGTACTGATGTATGACCAAGAGGCTTACAAACTTAAAATGTGCTGGAATGCAAATGGAGCAAGAAGGGCAGGGTCACAGATGCCCATACATCATATATGTTTTGAAGGTACATGAAGTACAGGAAAATTCTTGAGGATAGGTATTTTTTTGTCCCAAATAATCTTTCAACTGCATAAAGTCCAAGTGCCCAGGTGAAGAATTTCACTTAAGGCCAGTGTATTTCATCGTATAAATGTCTCTGCTTCATGAGGAAGAGAGCGTAAAATGAAAGAATGACATGAAACACAGAAAAAAAGGATGGGATTCAGTAACCCTCAGTAAGAGAGGAGATTTCTTCCCAGTTCTATGTCCTTGCCTACATTCATGCTGTTATTTAAAACATACATTTAGTCATTCAGAAACACTTCAAGTAAACCATTTCAGGGGCTTCTATTAGCAGACTTAAAGCACAGTCAGACACAAATGGTTAGAGGACATTTTTTCAAGTTCCTTTTTCAGGGAAACTGCAAATTAAAGATGAAAAATATTATTTGTCAGCCAGAAGTGCCTGAAAATTTCATGGTACCTTCTAAATCTAATAGGAATGCTATCTTGGCATGAACAGCATTGTACAGCATTTTCAGGAACTGGTATTGCTGCATTGTTTTCTTCACAGATTTAATGTTCAGGCATACTAATTTTTTTTTTTAAATGACTCTGAGTAGTTCATTACTCTTGGGAACAGGTACTTTTATAAGGAACATCTGTAGCTTTGAAGAACAGGTGATTCTATCTTTGGCAGATCAGTTTAATAAGAAGGATGGCTTATAGCCACGTAGATAATATGTTTAAGTCAACATGAAAAAATCAAATGTGACCACAAAAAATTAATTTTTAAATTGTAAAAGTGTAATAGTAAAAGTAGAATATCTTCATACAAAACTTTGAAATCTCTCCTTCCATGCTATTACTATAAGTCATGCCTACAATGATGTCAGGAGTGCTTTTTCTTTGCACTCTTTCATGAGTTTTCCTACTGGCTTATCTTATTGATAAAATATACATCTCTCTGCCTATCCTGCCTCAATAACACATGGATCCCTACCCAGAAATGTGACTAGCTAAAATAAACTATGCAATTAGTTTGATAGGTATATACACTACCTAAACTCCCCCCTCAGAACGTGCTAAGTACTCCACAACACTAACTTTCCAGGTGTCACATCTGATCAGCCTCTCCAGTTACCTCTCCCAGTGTGGAAATCTCCCCCCTCATTTATAAGTACCATATTAAAAACAGAGCTTTTTATGCTACTGGTGTTTCCAGTGCCTCTCTAAGGTTTGAATCTATTTTCTTATGCCAGTATAAGTTAGGAAAAATTCTGCTAAGAACACAAGAGCTATAACCATGTAAACCCAGTGAAACAGGAGATTCCAACTTGAAAGTTTAAAATAAACATGTTTCTGAATGGTTATATCACTGCCAAGTACAGTGTCATTAATAAAAGGGCTTCCTTAACATGGTATATCTTTACAGAACTGTTTTGAGAACAGTGTGGTGCAATTATTGCTCCCTTGGGAATACAAAAGTCAGCAAAATCTTTAGACAGATGCTGGAAAATTCTTATAAATTTAAGCCAGCTTTAAGAAGAGATGCTGCTCCTAATAAATCACCTTTTTTCTTTCTAATATTCCACTGATATGAATTTCCCTAATTATGGCAGACACTCAATACCACATGTCAATAAAGCTTGTAAAAACCTATAAACCTTGTTTGATTTGTATGGGAAACAGTCATGTCTCTTTAGAACACTGAGTAGACCTGGGAAAAAGTTTGGGAAATGCATAGTAGCAATTTGGAGAAAAAATTCCAGCTTAAAACACCACTGAAATCAAAGTTCACATTCTGATGAATTTTTCCAGTGGAAGCTCATGTTGTGTACCACATAGTTACGAGGTGAGATGTACTTGCATCCCTTCTGTCCCTCTCGAGTTCATCCTTGAGGTCAGGGTTGAGTTGGGGTCAGTTTGTCTGCTTTAGCAGCTCCAGCTGTTCAAATCCCTGGCAGTTCCCAGATGGGGCTAAGCTACAGCCTCCAAGCTGCTGTCTGTTCCCAGGGAAAGCCCTCCCCAAGCACTAACAGGGCAGGTAGGCGCCCCAGTACCAGCTTATGTCTAGCCCTGCACATGTCTACTTCTTCATCCTTCCCCGTGCCCCTTGTCTGTGTCTCCTGCTCTCCATTGGGGTGGCTGTGATGGTCCATGTGGGTTCCACAAGGAACTTTGGGCAGCAGCTGCTCTGCATGAGCATGGCTGCTCTTCCAGGCCTTCCGAGGGTTAGCCTTGGTCCCTCTTTTTCTCGAGGAACCTCTACCACTAGCTAAGCAGGGCTTTCAGGTCTGTTGTTTGGGCTGCTTATGAATATCGTCTCAATGATGGCCAAAGCATCTCAACACACAGTTAGACAAACCCCTGCAAGTCTCTGTAAGAAGGCCTGTCAGTCCATTTGACAATCCAGAAACAATTCCACCTTTCTAATACCAGCATATTTACAATTCAGTATGTGTTTTGATCCTAAACAAAGTGTTTATTTCACAACTGATGAGGCATCCACCATTGTCTTACGATCTTTGACATTATTTACCTTGGGCTACAGTCTGATCTTTGCTGCTTTTTAATTTCTTCCTCTTTCTTCCTGAAGACCAGTCACACAGCAAAGTAGCAATTATCAAGACATAGAAGAGGTATGCACAAGGCAGTAAAATTGTCTTGATATTTCCCTGTTTGTCACAGTGTTTATTCATTCTTTGTGCAAACTCTAGTCATTAATGATCACCCCAAATGAACAGGCAAAAAAATTACACTGTTCTGAAACATTATGTCACCAACAGAAAATTTAGAAGTTTGTAGCTGCCTTTCATATGGCTCTGTGCACAAGTTATGCACAAGGCTTGGATTATTACCTCTGTAAACATCATGTGTCCTTTCTTAGAAGTGTTTTCTGGTGTTTAATAAAATGCTTTGGCATTGGCAAAACTGTGACACTGCTCTGATCACTCTCATAGCTCCTTGCTTTCACTGTCAGTAACATTCAAGTAATTATCTACCTGTCTAACAGAATCAAAAAGATTTTGTACTCTTTGTTTTCTGGGAACAGCCATATGCTAGCAACAACAATCCAGCATTGATAAGTGTGTGTGCTGACACCATGGATAGTTCTATGGAAGTACTTCTCACACAGTGACCGGTATGGTGATTCCAACACAAACCTTTTTACTTGCTTTTTCGAAGCCTTCAGAAGCACCTGGATCTTACTCTGATTGAATAGGATGTAGTTAGAACTCTTCACATGGTGATTTAAATGACTCTGCTGAGGCTGAGAACCCGCCTTCTAGATATGGCAAAACCTAAATAGGTGCCTGAAGTTGGTAGCTTGCATATGACTCCTATTTATTCATGGTACAACACAGTGTTGTGTTGACTTGGTTAAAACCCACAGATTTGGAAAAAAAAGTCTGATTTTTATTGTAACACGTGACTCAAGGTGAAAAATGGATGGTGGTCTAATTTTCACAGGTTCTGAGTTAGATCCAGCAATAGGCTTTATCTATCATTCAAAATCCAGAGTTTGACTTGGGAACTGATGTCCAAGCAATTCATAATGCAGCTCCACAGCCTGTTCTCTACCCTGTTCAGCAAGCCTCATTCAAGTGCAGAGCTGCTTTGGCTGCCCAGAGCAGCAGTGCAAGGCACCCCAATGTGACACACTCATCTTGACACTTATTTTCTGCATGAGTAGTCAGAAAGAAAACAAGTGGATAGTTCAATGCATCTACCTTCTGGGCAAGTAAAGTTAGGCATAAATTCAAAGCTTTTTGAGAACAGATTGTCCCCATGGGAAGTGTTGATGCATAGGTCTGCTGCAGCAGGGGTGCCCAGGCATCTGCTTTAGACTCCAAACTGCCTTACTCTTACATGGCTACTGAGCTCAGATGACCCCCCTTGCTCAAGAAGCAATGCTGGCAGCTTAATACTCTTGTTATTCTGTTCTTTCAGTCCCTTTTGCAAGCAAATAGAGCCTCTGCTCTGCTACTCTACATAATGCCTAGGATGTTTACAAGGTAGGTGTATTTCACTCAGTTTTATCTTGCCTTTGAAGTACTTTTCTTCACACTGAGCATATACTGTGGTGAGTTAAGGATTTAGCCTATGTTCTCTAAAATATGGAGATATGCTGTACATATTTTTTAGTATTACCACAATTGCTATAAGGCATCAAATGTTTCACAAAATCTCTCTTTTTTTCCCCTCAAAAATTATTCTAAGTACAAACATCTTCATAGTTTATGTTCATATAATTCATGCAATTTCCCTTTATCAAAATGAAACGTGTCTCAGCCTAGTGCCTTTGTTCAAATATGTTTCATGAAACTTCTCACCTCTTCACAAGCTCTCATTATTTTCCTGTTTGTCGAACCATGAATTTAAAATCCCTTCACTACCCCAGAACTGATTTTCTTTTCAATTTGCCTTTGCTTTAAAACATCAATAAGATGACTCTCTTTCAGTACATAGTTCGCCTAATTTGTTTTACTGTGATTGCTTGCTAAGTTCCATAGAAAAAATCAACTGCAAAAAGCCACACTAGTTGTGATGGAACTTAATCACGTATTTAATAAGAATGCCCAAAGCTCCCCCAAAGCAGGAAAGGCAGCAGCCCATGTTTACGTGCTTTCCAGAGCAGAGGCCAGAAAAAGGGGGCCCAAGGGAGTGAATTGGGTATTTATTTCCTTGATCTCTGGAAAAAAACCCCCATAAACTACACAAAAGGAAAGGTTTTCTTCTAATCATGAAAGAAGGAAGGAGGCAGGACAAGTACTTTCGTGATGTGCTCTTCACATTAGATGCTTAATATTTGTTTAGAAAATGACACCCAAATCCCTAGTAGTATACAACAGTGTCCAAGTGAAAAAATTAAGAAAGAGGGAATAAGGATGACAAAATTTGAAAACATTGTTTACAGGGATCTTTTATGAAATAGTTGCCATTTCCATGCTGGAAAGGATTTCTTGGGAAAGGAAGGAAACTGGTGCCTCCTGTAAGGAGAAGCATTTCTGCACAAGCTTGTAGGAGTTCCCTTTCCCTTCTGCTTGACCCGAGCCTCTACTGTGCAGGCAGTACAGATGGGGAGTGCAGTAGTGCTGTATGCATAGCCCATTCCTTGTCTTCTCCTGAAACAGACAAAGCATTCCAGATGGGGATGGGAAGGGGGCATCAGAACTTGAATTTGGTAACTGCAATGCTATATGATGTAGAATATCATAAAGAATTTCCCTAACAACATTTTATATGTTAAAGCATTTCTGAAAAATCCTCCGATTTTGTCAAAATGGAAGATAGGATCGGTGGGAAGTTTTTCTGGGTGTAATTGTATAGTCTCCTTTCTTTGTAAGTGCAATTTTTTAAGGTCAGAAACCTAATTTATATATGTTATCATATAATGCAGGCAAGTTCAGATATCTAAAATTCTAGCATTCCCTTCTAATAACTCTCAGTAATCTTTAGTTATTATTTAGCTTCTCAAAAATTTCTGCACTGGCAATATTTCATGGAACAGCTCCCACTACTTAATTAAAAAGGAATCCTTTTAATTTTGAATGATGATATGCGGGACCAGGAGACTTTCCAAAAACAATTCATTATAGGCACAATAATTGTGCAGTTAAAAAGGCTGATCTTATTGTAAATAGTGGCAAATTAGACAGCAAGTTTAGATGGCCATGTGAGAAGACTGGGAAAGAAAAAGGTTAGGTGCCACTAAATGTATGATTTTAGTATATTTTTAGATACACATCCCTGTTATTTTATATACACCACATACAAGAAGTTAAAACTGTAAAATAAATTGCAGATACATATGATAATATCTGGAACTGTGGACTAATGAGCTAATTGTCACACCTAATTGACTGTGTCCCTGCAAGACCTTGTAGTACACATCAGCTGATATATGTCTGATTTTCTGAAAGGTCCTCAGAGGTCCTGCACCCTGGATGATTTCCAGGTCCTGTGATTGAGAGAGGTCATAGATGGGGGCAAAGGTAGAGAAGAGGATGGCAGTTTTAGATTCAGGTATCTACAGGAGAGTCTTGTATTTTAAAAAGCCATAAAGGATTTCCTGTCTGACCAACCTGATTCCTGTCTGACCAACCTGATCTCTTTTTACGATCAGGTGACCCACCTGCTGGATGAGGGGAAGGCTGTGGATGTGGTCTATCTAGACTTCAGCAAGGCCTTTGACACCGTCTCCCATAATATACTCCTGGAAAAGCTGGTAGCCCATGGCTTGGACAAGTGTACCCTCTCCTGGATTAGGAGCTGGCTGGAGGGTCGGGCCCAGAGAGTGCTGGTGAATGGAGCTGCATCCAGCTGGCAGCCGGTCACCAGTGGTGTTCCCCAGGGGTCTGTGTTGGGTCCAGTCCTGTTTAATATCTTTATTGATGATTTAGATGAGGGGATTGAGTCCATCATCAGCAAATTTGCTGATGACACCAAACTGGGAGGGAGTGTCGACCTGCTGGAAGGCAGGAGGGCTCTGCAGAGGGATCTGGATAGACTTGAGAGATGGGCTGATTCCAATGGGATGAAGTTCAATAAAGCCAAGTGCCGGGTCCTGCACTTTGGCCACAACAACCCCCTGCAGCGCTACAGGCTGGGCACAGAGTGGCTGGAAAGCAGCCAGGCAGAAAGGGACCTGGGGGTACTAATTGACAGGAAGCTCAACATGAGCCAACAGTGTGCCCAGGTGGCCAAGAAGGCCAATGGGATCTTGTCCTGTATCAAAAATAGCGTGGCCAGCAGGAGCAGGGAAGTGATCCTTCCCCTGTACTCTGCGTTGGTGAGGCCACACCTTGAGTATTGTGTTCAGTTCTGGGCCCCTCAGTTCAGAAAGGATATTGAGGTGCTGGAGCGGGTCCAGAGAAGAGCAACAAGGCTGGTGAAGGGACTGGAGCATAAGTCCTATGGGGAGAGGCTGAGGGAGCTGGGGTTGTTTAGCCTGGAGAAGAGGAGGCTCAGAGGTGACCTCATCGCCGTCTATAACTACCTGAAGGGAAGTTCTAGCCAGGTGGGGGTTGGTCTCTTCTCTCGGGCACTCAGCAATAGGACAAGGGGGCACGGGCTTAAGCTCCGCCAGGGGAAATTTAAGTTGGATATCAGGAGAAAATTCTTTACAGAGAGAGTAATCAGGCATTGGAATGGGCTGCCCAGAGAGGTGGTGGATTCACCATCCCTGGAGATTTTTAAACGCAGATTGGACGTGGCACTGAGTGCCATGATCTAGTAAATGGACTGGATTTGGACCAAGGGTTGGACTCGATGATCTCGGAGGTCTTTTCCAACCCAATCGATTCTATGATTCTATGATTCTATGATTTCCCCAGTAACGTTTCATAAAAATGAAACACTGCTCAAATGTCTCAGATTTGGTCCAAGTGGGTTACATGGTGGTTGGGAAGTTGTACGACTGTCCTCTCAAAATTACTTCTTATCTCATTTGTACAGTCTTCACTGTAGATGAGGTTATCCAAAACCCATGCAAATCATACTTCTGGTGAGGTGGTCTGCTGCTGTCCTTCACGGAGATGAGCTTAATCCACCTGTGACCACTGAGTAAGCACTCAGTCCAGTGAGTAATGGTGCACAGTAAATTCCTCAAGAGCTATCATAAAGGAAGTGACTAAATTATGGACTCATATGGCCAGGACTTTGATCGGAATAAGCTAACATAATGCCTTAAAACCAATGCCCTGTACTTACTTACACAAAATGAAGAAATGACTTGGAGCTTAGATCAGAATGCCAGATCTTCCTAGTTAATTACACTGACAATGATAATAAATGAGAGCCTTATCATCCAGTTAAGCTATCACAAGAAAATAAATCTATTGTCCGGCACAAATTTATATATTGCTAATAAAATTTCATTCAAGCTTTATTTTGACGTCATGATGCTTTATTTTGAATCAGCAAATTTAAGCTGAGATGTAGAAGCAATCAAACTAAGGACTTTTGCTGCATCAAATGAACCTTATCCAAGGTCAAGATGTCTATGCTACTGAAAGGAAAACTTGTCATTTTTGCAATACATAGATTACATGGTAGTAACTGAGGACACGGGGGCTGAAATGCACAATTGCATTCTTTCCATGGCTCTTATAATATACTGTACCCTGAGGATTTTGTGCAAGTATTCTGTAGGGGATGAAAGGCTAGAGGTCATCTGAACATAAAATGTTCAAGGATGGTGCAAGAAATCAAATATTCCCTTAGAGAGTTTTTTTTAATTAATCAAATGAAATATGTTTGTAATATCTCCAGTGCTGATCACTTTTGATGTTTTATTCAAAAAACCACACAATGTCTCTAGGTTACAGTAAAGGCACAATAACTCATGCAGAGGCTTAGAAGCATGGGATGGTAGAACACAAATATAATATAGTATTTTTGTCCCTCATGGAAAACTGCATCCACAACATAATATTTGTTCATTAATTCTGCTGTGGTGGTACATGATTTAAGCAGAAAAGGTTCTGCTCCCCAGAAAACAAGGCAAGCAGAGAAAAAACAACCCAGGGCAGGAACACCATTGTCTGCAAAGAAGAGATTTTGTGAGATGAGTCTCTGTGGATGGATCTATACAACATGTAATGAGGCCTGGTCACAGTGCCTTAAGCAATGGCATGAGACCACCTGTACTATTTAATCACTGGTGGAGACTCTGTCATGGGGGTGGCACCTCCCAGTGGGTATTCTCATATTCTGCCCTGTGGGCAGTTTGGCTGCAGTTTCCCTGGTTTTGTTTAGCAGAGACACAAGCCATATTGCATGAGGTGGTCTTGGGGCCAGAGGTGGCTCCTGGCTCACTTTGCATACAGGTACAGGTACGGGGTAGCTGCATGTGGCTCTGAGGTCAGGCAGCACTTTTGCCCGTGTGATGTAGCATCCCTTTGATGAAGGCTCTTCCATGCCCCTATACAATTCATGTATCCTTTTAGGTGTGCATGATGTAAAGCTTCACTATTTACCATTCTTGGTTGGTGAAAATTTCCCTCTGATCTGCTTATTCCTGATGATTCCCTTTCAGATTGATAACAGGGATTAGAAATACAGCATCCTGGCACCTTCACTAATTTGTGCAGAGTCCCCTCTTCAACAAGAGTTCTGGCAGTTGTGAACCACATGTCACCAGAGACTGCACACGTATTTAAAATCAGATTATATAAGTTTTGATTTTCAATTTCACTCCCCTGTGCTGCTGTTAAATACCCTAGAAAGCATCTGCAGCCATGCCAACAAAGACCTCTCTAGCCATCAAAGCTCTCTCAGGTTTGGATTCCATTTTCAAATGCACAAATGTAGCTGAAATAATTGCTGGTACTGTCATACCCACTTTGGCAATAGCAATAAATGGTTTATAGGCAGTTTCAAAGGACTGTTACTATCCATAAATAAAGCCATTTGTGCAGCAGTTTTGGTCATACTGTTCTAAGGCTGTCTTGCCAAAATCCTTTTGGGAGATAGCTGTGGCCAGCTTAAGTGTTTTACTTGCTGCCCAAGAAATTCTCCTTCTGTGATTTTAGTATATAGTGGGGGAGTGTTAGAGTGTTACTGAGTAGCCTAACAGGAAGGCTACTACATTTTCATCCAGGTTAGCCTTTTAGCTACCCCCATGAACTCCTGCCTGGACTAGGAACTTCCCTTTACAGGCCAGTTTCTAACTGCTAATGTTTAGTTTCTCCAGCAGTCTCTTTCTGACGGTTTTGGCCCAGATTCCAGCCATGTCCTTACCAGTACTTAGTCAGCCCTGCAAAGTCGCTATCAGCTTAAATCATCCTTGTATGCTAACAATTTCCCTTCCTTTCTGAATCCTCTTCTTATACATTTGCTTCTTTTCTTTATTTTCACACAGAATTCAGTGCACCTCACTTTGATAGAGAGATTGTTCCTCTTCTGCCTGTGCTAATGGAAGGGCATTTACAATCCCAAATCCCATACAGTGAAAGAAAAATGAAGCAAATACATGTATCTCCTCTGCCTTCTCTTTTGGAAGAAGTTAATAGTAAGACTATTGTTTTTTCATTAGATCACTGATATAAAGTTTTGACGCTGAACTGGGTACCCAGTACTATGTTGTCACTGCCCAAAAAGTCCATTGTAAATGTAATTTCTTCTACCCCAAACACACTACAGAGATGTAGGAATCAGCAGAAGGACCAGCTGTTCAAGAGTATTGTTTTGTGTCCAAAATTTCACCCAGAAAGGGGTGTCTTGAGGACTGTCCCACCAAAATAATTAGTCATTTGGCTGGAGAATACCTCAAGGAGAAAACTGGAGGATCTGGCAAGCTAGAGATAAGAATAATATACTGCAAATATTTTTTTTCATCCTGTGAAAAATGTAAGATGTTCTAAACTAAATACATCATCTCGAGATCTTTCTCATTGAGCTGTCAAATACAGAAGGCATATCGAACTATGAAATTGGTAACACACAAAAAAAAAAAACAAAAAGAAATCAAGATTGGTAGTGCTGGCTCTTGCTGCAAAGGTCTGGGTAAGGTAGCAGGGAGCTGCCTCTCAGCAGTGAGCACACTGGACATCTCTCTGATCATACTGGTCCTAGAAATAGTTGGATGAGGTCCCAGAATGGAAACTTGGCATTTGCCTAAAAACTGGAGACAATGGAAGCTGTTCCTTCTGCCACAGATGAGAAATTGGTGTATCTGTTGGCCCCAGTTCATAAGGGTGGACTGGTAGCTGGAAATTGCTGATCAGGAAACAGGCTGTGCTCACCCTGAGGAGCAGGAAGATCTTTAAGGGTTTACGGGCAGCAATGAGTGCTCTGTTGTTGTTACTGTCTTTTATCTACAGATATACCCAAGGTGCTGTTTATGCCACCTTTTCCGGGAGAGAGAGACAATCAGAGAGAGCGCGATTTTCTCGTCCAAATCATTGCTATTGACGACAATATCTACAGGACAAAATAGGGGACATGCTGAGGAAGTGCTTCTATGACAAATGGGCTAATGAAAAATGAAACAGGTGCTTGAGTGAGGTGCAGACTGCAGGGCTGGGACAGAAGTGAGCCACTGATACCCTGGGACAGTGCTCAACAAATTACTCTCTTAGGTCACTTCTAGGCACAGTGTGAGTTACATGGGGTTAACCTATGAAATTACTTCTGGTGCGGTTCTAAGGAGATATTTATGCTATATAAATGATTATGTAGGAAGCCTAAATTTAGACAGGGTACCTTCAACCACTCTGCTACCCAGAACATTTCTCACTTCCCATTGCGGAGCACATGGCCTTGTCTGAGCTTCATATCAGCATGCAATCTGGGCTGGTGTCACATAGCCCCTGTGCTGCAGCTGCTGTGGGACATGAGCCAGGACCTGTGCCCCAGGATGGAGAGAGGAGTGGTGAGTGACCTGGTTAGCAGCCTGGTAGCTGGTTCACCCCAGTAGCTCACTGAACCACAGGCAAATTTGGAATTTATGCATCTGAGAGGTCTCCATGGGGGAGGGCTAGTCTGGAATGGTGACCTCAGCAAACAGTGCTGATTTGTCTTGTTTGCCCTCCAGGAAATGTTTATTTACCCAGGTTTTTCCTGAAGAGTTGTGTTGCGTAGGAAGCCCTCATCTGAGGGATGGGGCATTGCAGTTCAGTGGGTATTTTACAACCTACATGTCTTTGATAATATGTGCTCTTAAAAAGGAAGCAGACATCAAAATCACACAACTGTTTTACCATAGTCGTTGAATATAACATCCATGATTGCCATTGCAGAGTTTGAAGTTACTTCTTTACTTAGTTCAAATTGCCTGTATTGTACCTTTCCCACACAGCCAGAGTCACTGCCTTCTGTGGTAGCCAACCAGTTTGTCTCCCTTATTTTTTATGCTGGGGGTACCACAAGAAAGAACAAAACATTCATATATTGGGAAAAATGTGAATGGAGAAATCCAAACCAAATCCACTTGGGGCAGTGGTACCCCTAGAGCTGTGTGACTGCACCTTTCACTGCTGGACCAGTCTCATACAGGTGTCAGATTCACCTGGTACTCTCAGCTCCTGCCTGTCAGGGGGCTGCTCTTATCTGCTTCAGTGCTCCTTGGTTAGGGCAGTCACTGTCTTTGTTTTGGCAAGTTTTGGCAGATGAAGATCCTTGCCTGAATACTGGCTAATGTAATGACAGATGGCATTTTAGCTAGAGAATGGAGAGCAGCTTGAGAGAAAGGCTAGGCTCCCTGCTGTGGGTTCATCAAGGCATTTTCACAAAGAGCCATTTTCACAAAGATCCACTTCTTCACATGTGGATTCACAATAATGCTGGTTTTGTTTGCTAAAGCCACCTGCTTTATCAAGCCAGATCAAAATTAAAGCACCTAGTAGTACATCTCTTGGTGGCAGGTGATTGCATCTCCAATGGAGGTACCAGGGCTCCTCTGCCTGAGGCAACCAGTTCTGCACAAGCTGTGCTCTTGGATGGCAAAGGTACAGACAGTGCAGTACTGGCCATGCTGCGTGGACCACCAGTGAGAGGCAGCAGGTTTGGGCAGCAGCTGAGCCCAGCAGTGGGAGACAGGGCCATGACGGAGGAGCTGCTGCATTCAAATCCCTTGGATACATTTAGCCCACCTGCAACTTTTCAAAGTGATTACTATCTCCACCAATTGGTCCTTATGCACCAGTGACACAGAATTTCTTGTTAAAAAATCAAATTGGCACGCTCTTTGAAGCAGACTATAGATGGCTTGTGTCTCTGCCTCCAGATAATTCTTTCTGCTTTCCTAAAACATCTCACAATCATAGTGCAAGCGTGCAAGAGTGTGAGCAGGCTGGGAGCAGCATGCAATGGCAAATGAGGTGTGAAAGACTCCTACCATCAACCACGGGTTTGGGCTGTGAGCTCTTCAGCCGCAGCGAGGGCCTGAAGCGGGTTCGGTCATTGAAGCTCCAGCTCTTCTGGACTTTGGTTGGGCTGCCCTCGGTGGCAATGTCAGCACTTGGTGAGCGGCGATCTCCGACTGAAGATTGCCTGTTTTTTATACTTTGACCTCGTGGGCTGGCCATCCGGACCCGCTCCTTAAAACTTAGCTTTTGACTGTGAGAGAAAGAAGTATATTTTATTTCATAGTTCCTTCACTCTGTTTCTTTTTTCCATTGTGCGATAATTGAAAATAATTTCTAAAAATTCTCACTGGTATGAATCTGTTTCTTACACACTTTTATTTTCATTGAATATATTTCATTTGTGAATGAAACTAATTTGATGTAATTGTTTTTTGATAGTAGCATTATCATTGGCAGTCTATCAGACAGTACAGAATAATCCTGTAAAGGAAACTAAAATTAACAAATACAAATTTCACCCAATTATTATATATTAATCTCTATGTTTTATGGTTTTTTTTCTATTCCTTGAATTTTAAATAGGTTTGTGTCCATCTTATGCACTTATGTTCAGTGCATTTCTGGCCATGTCTTCAGATAAAGAAAACTGAAATGTATTCTATTTTTACCACATGCCATGTAGTATTGTCTTGGTTTTTTTTAAGCAGGCAAAAATACTGTTAGTGTATTTATGCTTGTTCAGGATTTGGCACTTCCAACATTTCATATGCATGATTAGCGTTCACTCATATCCAAAATTCCTTGTTACAGCACTTACTTGGACAAGACAAAAACAAATATCCAAGAAACATCGTGATGACCTATTAATGGAAATGTAATGACATGCTGTGTACTTCCTAAAATAATTGCTGGAAATTAAGCTGGGAGCTGTCTACATGCAGGTGGTATTGGACAGGTGCTTTAGGACAGGTACAAGAGCCCAGCCAAGCTCATGACTGTGTCTCCTGGATCAATGGTGACCCTGTGGTCTTATGGTTGGCCAATCGTTAGCTGTTCTTTTCTCCTGCTGTGCTTATAACCCTCCTCTCCAGCCAGCTAAATGTGGGATATGTAGATTTTCTATTTCCTAGTGCTTAAATTACCTTTGTTTGTGTTCAAACATAGCTGATGAACTATTTGCCTATGCTTTTTCATTATTTGACGTTTTTGCCTTTGTTTGTCCCTTCCTGCAGCAGACGACACAAAGGGGAAACAGAAAGGGCGTCTGATACCAAGGTCTGGAAACCTTGTTTTATCTGCAAGGTTAAGCTCAGTTGGTTGAGCAAGGGAATGGTCATCTTGACCAGTGGTCCTGTTCTTGCAAGGGGAGAGATGATGGTGCCAATGCAGGAGCTGTTCATGGTATGATGTTACTGGGTCTTGCAGTCCTACTGCTCTGCGTAGGCTTTGCAGGGGCTTTTTAAAATACTAGAGCAAAGACTGCCTACCTGCAAATTACAGTTGTTCTTGAAGTTGAGACAGTTTCTAGTATTCTAAAAGCCTTTGCATTTAACTTCAGCATGCCCATAAGATGTTTTCAATGGAAATGAATTCTGCAGCTAATTTACTAATGCTAACATGGATTATGTGGTTCTTAGATGTTCAACCTACTGCACTCTGAAAATACAGTGTTAATATGTAATTATATGAAATGAAAAGTAGTTATAGGCTTCTGTGGCTGTGAAATGTTGAGATAAACAGATATCTTTGTCCATGCATAGCAGAACTTAGCATTTCAATTTGAATACAAACGTCACTGAGAGTAGAAAGAATGCAGTTTGTCACAGGTAAAACACATGCTGAAAACTTATTATGAGATAATTTTCAAGAATGATAAAAAATGAGCACGTTAATAACAAGATTATTAGATAAATGTGTTTCTATATGGCATGTTGAATTACTTAAAAGAATACCTTTACTATAATTTCTGAATGTAATCCTCTACTTCCCTGCCCCAAGTAAGCAATTGTTGAAATAAACACATCATGGTGCTGGAAATATTATCTATTTCCATTTCAAATTGCTACCCAGGTCTGCAATACTGTGTGCTGTGGCATATGCAATACAAAAGACCCACAGAACCTACAATTTGAAAGAAAAGTGAGTTCTAAAATTTAATTTTCAATACAAATTACATTTCAAGACTGAATTACATTTCAGCTCAGGAATCTTTTGCATTGTACAACAATGAAAATATAAGCTGTAAAATATTTATTAACCTCATTATTGCATTGTCATATTATACAACATTTGCAAGAGAATAAAAATGGACTTCTTATTACAGATATTATTCCTACACGTGTTCCCCTGTGCTTTTTTTTTTTTTAATGGCTCAAATTGTACTTGTTATTGAAGGATGAAATCAAATTATACTTTTTTTTTGACAAATCTTAGACTTAAAAAGTTTCTGGACAGTTCCTTTCCTGTTTCACTAATAGAAATGAAAATTGATAACATGGCCATAAAAACCAGCAGTGTAGACCATATGTTTTATAATTCCAGTAACCTCAAAATAAAAATGAAAATTTAAAAACAGAATTTAAAAAAGCCCACATGCTGATCTGTCAATTAATTTGTACTAATGAAAGCAGTCTGCCTTTAAATGATTGGTAGACATGGTTATTTTATTTATAAAAAGCTGAATGGTACACAATGGCTACTTAGCCTGCGTATCTTTAGTTCTCCAAATCAAAGCAATGAGGCAATTGAAAAGAACAGTAGACACTTCATCTGTGCTATAGACATTTTTCAGAAGTGCAACACTGAGAATGAAAATATTAATTTAAAATGCAGAGCTCATAAATAAAATGAAATCTGCTTTGTAGCAATGGCAATGTATTGGCATGCCAAGGGTCCATGTGGAGGATGCTGCATCCTGAAGAGAAACACAGCCCCTGAAGGAAGCATGGTTTGGAAACTCTGTTTTGCGTCTTGAGATGCATCTCCAAAGAGACTGGTTATAGCAGTTCTTCGCTTCTTGGATCCCTGTTCCTATTTGAAGGCTGGTGGGAAATGTTCCTGAAGTCACTGGGTCCTACTCAGCACAGGCACAAATTGTATGATCAGTAGCAGTGGGGATTCATGCTTGGGAGAAGAAAGCTACTGTCCTTGGGTCCACACTGCCATGGGGCTCTTCTATGTATGATAAATAACAGATCATGAAGGAGTAACTGTATCAGAGCATTTTGGAGGGATCTTGACCAGGCTTTTCCCTGGAGTGAAAGTCCCTTTCCTTATGGGCTATAGCCTAGTTCCTGGCTCTGGATGCAACAGTGGTAAAGATGGCATTAGAGATAGAGTGAAGATAATCTTATGCCTTTTCAAGCATCTCTGGACATTCTGTATTTGAATGGGTAGCCACTGAAGTCTTTAGGGCCCTTTATTATGATTTAATGCTGTCCAGTGCAAGCTAAAAATCCTTCACCTCTTTTTTTTCAGGACCTAGCCTATTATATTTTTTGTCTCTCACCTTTTCTCCTCTCTTGTTACATGGTATCCAAAGAAAATCCCTTGAATTAATGTAAAACCTGTTAATGGGCATTGGAAATTCACATATCGCCGTAAGTTGTCCCAAACTTCAAGTTGAATGTTTGTCCAAAAGGCAAAAACCAAGAGAAAGAATCAGGAAAATGAAATTACACAAGTTCCCAAATCAAACATAAATGACAAGGATCTAGAGATCCACAGCTGCCTCCAGTCTTCCCTGGCAATTGTAATCTCTGTGGACCTATCAATCCTCTATTCTTGCAGGTTGCAAGTAGTGGAATGTGTTCATATTGATAACACTGGAGCTTTGAAGCATCTTTTAGTGGAGATCAATTACAACTGGCAGCTGTGGAAAAGAAAGCAAACTACTTTTCTCTATTCGTTTGCCTTCTGGAAGGTCAGTTGCAGGGTTTTACTACTCATTTCTCCTGTTGCATGTCCAAGCCATTCACTTCCCAGGGATAGCAAATGACTTTCTAGTACTTATTTCTTCTGTTTTAGATTCTGCCTTCCCACCTTTGATTTATGAAGGAATAGGTGTTTAGGGACACTAGAGGTCACTGTAGCTTCACTGCAGGGGGAACGAACACCTCTGCTGGTCCAAATGACTAGATTGTGTAAGATTTTCTTTTAACTAACAAATACCTACAAACCTTTGCTTGCTCTGTCTTCCATGGACCATCTTACTGTACTTTTTTTTGTTAACTGAGCATCTCTTTCTTTCCCAGTCCCACTCTCCCATTTACCTGACCATCTTCCTGCATTTCTGGTCAAGTTTAACTTCTGCTCTCCTTCAGCCTCAGACCTGCAGCACTACCGCTTGCTACTAGACACAATTTACAGCTTATTTTTCAGCTTTTCATACCGAGCTGGCTGGTGGAAGCGGAAATAGGAAGAAATTGAAATGAATGGAGAGCCTGAGGGTGAGGGAGAATGCCTTGGGTCTTGAGACAGAAGCTAAAACTGCCAGAAGTTATCACCTATGTAAAATAACAGCAACAGATGTACAGGAAAATTTTCAGCATCCAATAAATACAGGTGTTGATTCTTACCAAACTTTACTGAAATTAGGCTAAGTTGAACAAATGCAAATGCAACAGATAGTACAGTGAGACCTGAAGTTCAAATGTCAAGACTTCACCACCAGTCTCATGCTAGGACCATGAACTCAAGAAATGTAGTGTTATATCTCATACTTTCAATGAGTAATAACAAGAATTTTGGGTCATAATATCTTATAGTTCAATTGTCAAACAGAAAAAAAAATGTTATGGAGTTTTATGCATTTTTTCCTTTTTCAGAACAGTTTCTGGAAGGAGAGAAATTATTTTTTATCTTCATTTTTTATAATCTGTTTGTACTTCTCTTGTCTTTTACATTGTGTTTAAAAAATAAGAAAAAAATGCAGTCAGCTTGAGATATAAATCATGGGTTTCTTCCCATAAGATCCATTCATGTAGCAATTACCATTTTTGGTAAGAGACACAATTGCTACAGAATTCAGCTGAAGCAAATGTTTGATTTCACATGCATTCTTCTACCTTCTAGAAGGTAGAAGGCACAACCTCCACAGGCTGTGTCCAAGGGGATTCTTCTCAACAACAATTCCACATTTTGACTCTTATAATTGCCTAGCATGTTATAGCTTAATATTCCCCACTAATTATTTGATGGAGAACTCAATTGCCATGGTTATAAAAATCCTCTTGGACTTGGGGAAATGTCTTTATCCAAATATTCAACCCCACTTTTAGATCTCTGCAGTGTAATGCATTCCAGAAGTTGAAGTCTCAGGCAGAGAAGAGGAACAGGGATTAGTCAAACCACGGCATGCTGTGCACTGCAATTGTCCCACTGGATGAGTTTCAAAGAACTCGTATCATTGCCATTGTGTTAATGGCATTGCAGGCAACAAGCAACAAGGGATTTACAAGCACTTAAAAATAAATAAATTAAGAAACATTGTTTGGAGAAGTAAGGAATTTAAAATGCTAAGGAGGGGAAATAAATGAATCATGCACCTGATGTTAGTTGGCATTCTCAAACATCATATGAATAGGCAGGATGCTGAATACCTATGTTTCCGAGGCGTGTACATCCTGAAGAGCTTCTGTTTATTACTACAAAGCTTACTAGGAGTGAGGGGAGATAGAGGACCGTGTTACAAAGCATTCCAGTGCAAGGTAAGGGGTTAGGCTTTCCACCTCAAGTTAGATTATGCATCACTGGCAGTTTTCTTTTTATATGGTGCATGCAGAGTGTTTACATTAAATCTACTTTTAGAAACAGATATGGTATAGGAAGTGGAGAGAATTCCAGAGTATCATTTGTTTCCCACAGAACAAGGATGAATTTTCCACTCAAGCTCCTATATTGGCAAAACTTCTCCTTATTGCACCAGAGAGATCTCTCTGAATAGGAAATTAATATTCAGGCTCACGGGTTACAACAGTAAATGGGTGACATTCATCCTTTGCAGACATTCAGTGCATGTCCTACACACAGCCTAAGGCTGCTCATGTTCTGAGGATGTCAAAAGATTGATCAGTCTTTATCTAGTTTCCTGCACAGGAACAATTTCATCTGTGTTGTATAACTGAACAGAAATAAATACTATTTGTGATCAGTGTATGGATTTGAAGATATTGAGAATTTAACATATAGGCTTTTGAAATAACTTGCAGAACTCTAGAACTGATTATAGAAATATCTCGTTTACAGTGTGGATACACTAGAGAGGTTGTCTACCAATACTTTGATGAATGATTATTTAGAATATTTGTGTGTAATATTTTGGGAAATACAACATACATATTTTTATTAAAATCAATGTGAAGCTACAGCCTCATAAGCTGTCAACTCAAATGCACAGCAACAATTGGTTACCTAATAAAAGACTGTAGGTCTATACATGAAAAAATGCAAGAATTAATTTCTGTAAATATAAGTCAATCTGGTAGGAAAGAAAATAACTTTTATCTAAAGCAATAAAAGTTTTTCTCCACTGTTAATACAGTGAACAACAGAGAAAGAAATTCGATGCACTACTTGTTCAAACACGTCTTCATTTAAAGAGTGAAACAAGCAGCTCACTTAGTTCACACAGTATCCCATGCATTAGCATTGCAGTAAGAAACAAGTTAAATAGTTGAGGACATTTATCTCAAAGTACTTTGCAGCAGTTTGCATTTACATTTTTGCCACAAAAGACCACATACACCACATGTATTTTCAGTGATACAAAAATATAGTAATATGTAAGCATAAGAGTGATAAACAGCCACTGACAAAAAGCAACTTTTTTAAAGGCACAGAGTAGTCTGTAGGGTTTTTACTGTAGACCAGGATCTCAGGAGTTAACTAGTTCATTTTTACACATACACTAATTTGCAGCAGTGCACATATTGGGAGTTTCTGAAGGGACAAACACCTTGGGAAGTGCCAAATTCTACACCCGGGATGGGGCAACCTGGATGTACGTATAGACTGGAAATGAGATGCTGGAAAGCAGCGCCACAGAAAGGGACATGGGGGTCCTGGTAGATGGCAAGTAGAATCTGAGTCAGCAGTGCCCTGGCAGCCAGGAGGGCCAACCATGTCCTGGGGGGCATCAGGCAAAGCATCACCAGTCAGTCATGGGAGGTGATTGTCCTGCTCTGCTCTGCACTGAGGTGGCCTCACCTTGAATATTGTGTGCAGTTTTGGGCACCACAATATAAGAAAGATATTAAGCTCTTAGAGAGTGTCCAAAGGAGGGCAACGAAGATGGTGAAGGGCCTTGAGGGGAAACCATATGAGGAATGGCTGAGGGCACTTGTTCTGTTCAACCTGGAGGAGACTGAGGGGACACCTCATTGCAGTCTACAACTTCCTCATGAGGGGAAGAGAAGGGGCAGACACTGATCTCTTCTCTGGTGAGCAGTGGCAGGACCTGAGGGAATGGCCTGAAGTTGTGTCAGGGGAGGTTTGGGTTAGATATTAGAAAAAGGTTCTTCACCCAGAGGGTGGTTGGGCACTGGAACAGGCTCCCCAGGGAAGTGGTCACAGAACTAAGTCTAACAGAGTTCAAAAAATGTTTGGGTGATACTCTCAGACACATGGTGTGACTCTTGGAGATGGTCCTGTGCAGGCACAGGAATTGGACTCAATGATCCTTGTGGGTCCCCTCCAAATTAGCATATTCTGTGATTCTGTGATCTTCCATTCAGTGAAAATAAAGTGAAAAAATCTGGCTAAATCACTGACTTCTCTTAAAGCCACAGCAGTTATCACTAATATGGAGCATGAATTATAGTTTTGAGAGCTGGATGTTTGGGGTTTTTTTTTGGATCTAGCTTCCAGCTATTGTAGGTAAATTTCTCCCTTTAAGTGCTCATAGGTACAACTGGGAATAGCCTTGCCACTCTGCAAAAGTCACAGTTTTAGGGGAAGATACTCATTTGCTGTCAACTTCAGTCTCACCTTTCAAAATGTCAGTTTTAAATGTTGCTGTTGAAAGAGTGGGAAATACAGCTAGTGAGTGCAAAAAGTTTGGATCCAGCTGTAATAATTTGAAGAGATCAATATGTTGCTAGTAAGCCTATGGAGGTTATGTATATGAAAAGCCACAGAACTGACACAGCAAATCTAGTCCCCTTGAGTAACTAGGACACTAAAAGCAGATGCATGCACTGTAAGGAAGAGGATGGAGTCAAGTGCCAGAGAAGCAACCTTGAAAAGTGGAATGGGACATGGGTAATTGATGTGAAGGCTTTCATCTCTGACTGAATAACCCAGAAGGGTTTGTGAACCACAGTGCAACTTTGGGGTGCATGTATTTTGGGGGTTGATGTATCACCAACACTTTTTTCCTTGGCTTTTCAGTGTTTTCTGCTGGTGGGTACACTCTGCTATTCTCTGAGCACGCTGATACTGCAGTGCCAGCTGCCAAATACCTGCTGATTCCCATCCCTAGCGAGTTTCCGAGATAGAGTAATTTCTCTTCTAACTATTGAGTCCTTTCCTGTTCCCAAGGGTTTGGGCTACCAGTACAGCAAAGACCAGCATTCTCTCCAGCTGCCTTAGGATGTGCATTTCCAGAGCTTTATTTACCTGGTGAGGATAGCCCTGCCAAGTCTTGCCTTTGCCTGCTGTAGGCAGCTGGTCTTAAGCTGGCATCTAGGCTGGGTGCAAATCCACCTGCCCTCCCAGCCATCAGCAGTGGTGCTTGCTTTAGGAGAGATACCAGGCTGCCTCCTCTACCTGAACTGCGCCTTGCGAGTGCAAACCGTGCAGCTGGGAGCAGGTGAGCCACTGCAGTCCTGCTTTTCCCCCATCTGCTGTGTCCCAAAACACTCCTTAGGAGGTGATGACAGAAAAGTTAGGAAACCTGGAGTCACAGTACTGAGGAAGTGCTGAGGATACTCACGCAGGGCAGCACAGACCCTTGCCACAGTGACATCCAAACAGCCCTGTTGGAGGGTCCTTCCCCTGCAATGGAGGGCTGGTGGGCTTGTTCACAAAGCCAAATGAAACTATATGCCTGTAATTTCCACTGTGATTTCTGGAAACAGCGAGCAACGATTTTATGGCAGAAGCTGGGGCGGTGCCCTTGCCCAGGCACTGGGTCTGGGGAGGCTGCTCGACCTGAGCCCCTCAAAGTTAAAACATGGGATTAGAAATGTAAAAAAATGCCTACTTTTTCCACACAAAAAATGGGACAAAAAAGCAAATTTCAGCAGCATTAGTCTATTAATATGAGTTAAAAAAACTCCAGCTTGTGATTGTTATCTATCAACAGTTACAGTTCACTGAACCTACTGTACAGAACTCAAGACATCTAAAAGCCATTAGGAAACAGCAATTTCACAGATAAAAGAAATAAAGGAACTACAAACCTGCTAGAAGATTCCCCTTGTTCTTTTCTTCAGGTCAGGGAGTGGGAGGGAAAAACGTAATTGTTATGCAGATAGTAATCACATTACTTAGTTATAGATAATGTTAGATATATGATAAATGTAAATGGGTATGTTAATTGGTGTACAACACACACATAACACTGCAACCACAAAAGCATTCAAGCAAGACTCATAACTACAATGCTTCTGGAAAAGAAACTTTTCAGTTGTTTTAACACATGCATAACATGCTTCGTACATACCACTGCAGACTGAGTTGGCAAAGCACTTAGGCAAAATGCATTGCTGACACATATATGACAGAAAACTGTAGGTTCTTTTTAGATAAAGTTATTTTTGGTAAATAAAAAGGTTTAATTTTATGATAACATGGCAATATCCTTATTTAAACCAACAAGTAGATGCAGTTTTGAGGGACAGTCATATTTTAGAATATTTTATATGGGATACAGCTTCATTATTTATGTAATTTTATATCTATCCATTTATACCAATGTTGCCTTCAACCTGTTTGTATATGTAAGAAAATCAATGTTCCACATAACTTTTAATCTAAAAGCTCCTTTTACTTTAGAGCATTTTGGAATTACAGTTATGGTAATAGATTACTTACAGCTCTGTTCTTGTCAACTCTTTGAAATTCAAAGATCAGCTTTAGATACCCAGCCAAACTTCCTTTTGGCTGAGCTTTTTGGCACACAATTACCTTTTAACTGTCATGTGGATGTTCATCACCCAGCTTTGAGAGAAACCACTAATTCTCTTGCACTGTCTGCAATAACAACAGTTAGGATGCTTATCAGAGCTTTCCCATAAGGCTCTTAGTGCTCTCCTTTTTGATCTTTATCAAGTATCTTTTACTTCCTGATCTGTGCCCCATATTGAGTCAGTCAACTTGCTGCCTTCTACTAAATCTTTTACTGAATTATTGAAAAGTCTTGGGCAGCCAGTGCTCTGTGAATTCTCACTCAAACTAGGATATAAAATATTTCCTGTCTGCCAAACTGTGGCATCAGGTCTTTTTAGTCATCTTCCACTGGTTGTGTGTATTAATGAATATATATTTTTCCCTAAGGAAATACTGAATATGTCAGACATTATGACAAAAAGAAGCAAATTCCCCAGTGCATTTACCTCCAGAATACCACAAGGTACTCTTCCTTTGGAAAGTTAGATCAGTAGCGATAGCCTTTTACAGAGGCACAGGCGTAAATATACCATTGAATCAAGCATCAAGCTCTGCATCAAAGTTAATATTTTCCTTCTTAAAGATAATCTGGAACAGAGTGAACCATTAACCTTGATGCACAAGTGGGTTTTTGGGAAAATGTTTCTAATGCTTGTGCATTTCTTAGATGAATGGCAATGATTTGTATTTGTCCCACTGTCCTAGGCTCCTAGATAATATTGATTTCATTTGTTAGTTGAAATTTTTAATGAGAGGACTTGAGAGGATTTAAGAAAACAAACCAAGACGAAACAGACAAACACTAGTTCTCTATAAGCTTGAACAGACATCAAGAACAGCACCAGCTGCCGTATTTGTACCTACTTTGTAGGGCTGCAGGTATGCAAGGCCTTCAAATGAGGCTTCCAGGTAGCAATGGAAACCGATTTCTCATCAGCAGCATAACTACGCCATACACACTACGTGCAGGATATGTGGTAAAAAAAGAAAAAACAAGGCAAGAGGGAGCAGGGGATGAAACAAAAAATTGAAAAGCAGATTAGTCACCAATACAAGTCATGTCTTTCTCTTATCATTCATAGCACTGATACATGCCTGAGGGGAGGAAGAATACTTTCATAATATCGCCAGGTGGCTGTCAGGTTTGTTCGGCTGGCATCGGTAGAATAAAACCGCCAGGAAGCCTGGTATGGGGAAACAATAGAAAAGCACAAAGGAACCAAGAAAATGAAGTGATAATGCCACCGCACTGACTGCATGGCAGTAGTGGAGTGAGGGGATTTTGCTTAGATTGGAATGTGCTCTGTTAGGTTGATTCGGGAAGTACCAGTAAAAACATGCCAAAACTTTTGTGAATCACAGTACACTTTACAGGTGAGGTAAGAGTTACTGGTTCCATGAAAGCACCAGAAGATATTCAGCCCATAAAGGTACTTAGAGAAGCATTGCATGGATTTATTTGTGACAAGTCCGTAGGGGACACCCACACAAACTTGCAGTCTGAGATAAAGAAACTGTCATAATACATTCTGCAAATTATAATGAAAACCGGGTAAAAAGTATTTAGAAGAAAAGAGAAGCATTTTCTGTGGTTTGGAACACTGCTAAATGTTTAAAACCACAAAATTAATAATTTCAAAGGGGAGTAACCAAAGCATAGCATTGAAAATCTATCCACTGCTTAGATTTATATCTGCGTGTAGAGAGTAAGACAGAGCCTCAGTTCCACAAGCTGGAACACTTTCCCTGATGTCAGCATAACTATATTAATTTGTACTAGCTGACTATCTGCACTTCCTATATATTGTCAACCATTATATGTCATCTACGTATTCTTATATGGAATATAATACCTTGTGTTTTCCTACTACATATCTCCCAGAAACACACCTAGTCTTCATCTACAGATGGAGAACCTGTCACTCACTTTATAACTTGCTTAGTTTGTTGATCATTCTCATTGTCAAAAATGTCTGTATTATTTTTAATTCAAAAGTAATTGATTTTGCCTTATATCCAGAGTTACTTGCTATGTTTCTGTCTGCTACATTTAATAGTCCTGTAGGTTCCAGGACTTCCTTTCTGGAATTATGTTAAAATAATTCTCACACTGAATATTTTTTACAAGCTAAAGAATTGAGAAAAGTATGTCCATATGAAACATTTCAATTTTCTACAGCTATCTTTAGGTCAGGTAAAGGTTCTGGCAAACAGTCTATCTGTGGCAACAGAAGAGTTAGCACAAACTAATTCTGTAACTGATTAGAAAATAGACATTATCCTGATAAGATTTCCACACTGATTTCCATAGGAGTTCATTATCAATATCTAGAACAGACAATTTAAAAAATCCTGGGCACAATGATATGCAGTTCAGACACATCCTGCATTTATGAACATGAAATTTTCTCCAGTCCTTGACTCATTTTCTTCCAATGTTTTATTTGCTTTCTCCAGTATTCCAGTCTCACTTACAAACTTCAGATGCTAAATTGATATATAATATATTAATATGAGCATCATCATACACTACAGTGGTAATAACAGCTTTCTTCTTGTTATGTTTATGGTTCTGTATCTAAGGACTGTAATAAAACCAGGTGGAGGAACATACTGGGAACTTGTATGAAGCTCTTGACCTTCATTTTCTGCTCTTTCTCTGTGTTTCTTGTGCTTCATCAAATCCTTTCTGGTGTCACTAATACTGGGATAGAGGTGTCTTGTAAAAATCTGAATTCACTGTTTCTAGGTCAAGTTTTGTATTTGTTGTATTAAGACATTTGGCAGGAATTATTTCACCCTAAAAGTCACCCAGATCATCCTCGTTTTTTTCCCATGAGCCTGCCCTCATATTTCCTATTCTGCCAGCCTTGTTCCATCCTCAAATATGTCTAGCAACAATCTGATATTAATTTTCGGATCACCGAATGTGTTAAACATGTAAATGAACATGTAAGTGCTGAAAAGCCTTCATCATGGAATCCCACAACAGATATTTTCCTTTCACAGTGATTTTACCTGTTGGGAGTCACTCTCTGAAATCAATCAGATAGCTACTGGTAATCTATTTAGCATGGTGTCTTACTAGTATAATCTTACTAATATATAAATAATAAGAATAGCTACATTCAAAACTTTAATCTATTATATGTTTCCTTTGGCAACCAAACTTGGAACAAGTAGATTAGAATATATGTGTTAGAAAATATGTTAGACAGTCATTCTAAAGTACAATAGACACAAAAGGAGTGTACTTATTTTTATTAACTATTCTAACAAATATTAAATCTTAAATATTTATTATTTAATAATAATTGAACGGTAATAACGGAAAACATTTATTAACTTTAGGAAAGCTTCAAAGACAGTCTCGCATCTGTCCTGTACTTAACATGGAACTTTAGCATATTCGTGCTCAGCTTCTTTTTTTGGACTTACTGTTTCAAAATTAAAAGCCAGCATAAATGGCACACATAGAAAATTTGGCATCCCAAAAAAATAAACTAGGGCTGTAGAAGATTATTTCCCCCCTTTTTTTCTCAGTGCATCAAGTAGAGCAAAGTGTGGTGCAAGATTATTCTTTAGAAGATTTTCTCATTTTTGACTAGCACTGTAAGTTAGGGAAAAAACCTACGCAAAACAGCTGCTTAACACATATCATGCCACTTTTTGTTGATCTGCACCATCATGACAATACTGGAGCTGAAACAACTTCACAGAATTTCAGATATTTTGGAACTGTTAGTGCCTACATATTTCTATGTTTAGAATTGCCTAATAGTGAAAGCAATTCTCTGTGCAGGACACTTTTTGTCTTCACCAAGTATATCACTCACTGTAACACTCTAAACCCTGTAATAAATAAAAAGTAGCTTAATATAGGCAAGAGTGCCGCACTGTCAGTTGGGTTGTCTAAGGATCAATTCTCTTTTCCCAAATAATTTTCTAACTGCAGGCATGCATTTGTCATCCTTGCCTTGGATTCTTCAACATGGATAGAAGAACTCGAAAACTACACTTAAAAATGCCATATACAGTCGGACTTGATGATCTTACAGGTCTTTTCCAACTTAAATGATTCTATGATTCTATACAGAATTATGGAACACATAGCAGTCACTAGATACAGTTATTTCATTAAACTAACCAGTTAAACTTCATTTCCACAAAACTTTCTAAATTTAATAGTAAGACTCACTCCAATCTGTATTTTAAATCACATGCTATTATCTTTTTTGTGATTTCATATTTACCTGAATTAGACTTGCAGCTGGATTCCTTCTTTTCTCAAAGTGTTTCTGACGATGCTGTTCCTGCACTTTCAATGCGAATCCCGAGCCAAGGATGCCCTGCAATACAGTATGTAATTTATCAGTGTGTAGGTAGTTTTCCAGCAAATACACATAATTAATTACAAAGATTTTATGAAGATGTTTCACCATATGATTGCTTCAGATAACACATTTATGACAGTATATGACAGTATAAGGCACAGTACCAGTGCCCCTTTCATGGTGCAGCAGGAGACTCCTTACATAACATCTGTGGCACTACCAATGACCAGCCACCCCAGCCATTACCTAGGTTTGTGCTGCACTACATTTCTGCAGTGATAAAGGCCATGGAGACAGATATAGATATATATTTATAAAATCAAGCAGGAATATTCAGTGGATGATGAAATGATCAGTTGGCAGATACACCAAATAGATGTGGACCCCAGAGTTCACATCTGCAGTACTCATTATAACCTTTGCTTTTAGAAAAGTTAAAAAATGCTTTTCTTAACAGAGTAAGACCATTTCTTCTCACTCTTTCCCATCTAAATAGTGCCCATAGTTTATTCTATAGGCTATGAAAAAAAGTTGATTATGAGACCTCTCCCATTTTAGCTTTTTACCTTTGAGTAAGATAAATTTGACTCCTGCTGAACAGATCCAAAGGCTGAGAATGTTTTCCTCCTTGACTTGCAAGGAGTGTAATAATTCTCCTGGGGTATGTCTGCATTATAAGGAAGAATATTTCCACTTGATTCTTAGTCAGAATAATATACTATTAGAAGTGCATAAATTTCACATATACCTCTTGTTTTACAGACAGATTCATCACAGAAGTGTTTATGAGGAATATTATTATCTGTGCATAGGTATGACATGAAGAACAGAAGTTCTGGCATCTCTAATATGGGTTAATCATCTTTTCATTGTAGTGCTGCTAAGACTAACTTTCTCGTTAGTGGTGACTAGGTGACAAAAGGAATTAATTACAGTAGGTGTCAATAAATGTCAAATATTCACAAACAGGTAATGTATTATAATTATAATCATAATGCATTGTAGTATGCCAAAGATACTGAAATGCTGTACCTAGACTAAGAAATAAATGCAGTGCACCAGCTGATTTAATGCTGTTGGCAAATGTTGACTTTTAATCTTGGTTTGTCTATGTGGTTGAAAACAAATGAAGTATTATAACAGACATGTTTTATAGTGATCTATAGATAATGTATCTGAGTATTAAAATATTAAAATGTGTTACACTGGAGACAATACAAAAAATACAAGTGTCACTTCTCAATTCACACTTACTGAATAACAATTTGAAAAAGAAAGGAAGTTCACTCACAGAAATGAGAAGTTATTTCTGAAGCTACACTATATTTTAGTCATTAGATGATTCTCATTTCCATTAAAGTCTCTTGAACATTGATAAAAACAACATAAACAAACTGTAACGTTTATTTACAATCATTCAGAGAAAATGATAGTTGCATTTTTTACATTCAATGATATTAACCTTTAATTGATTTAAAGCCTTCTTCTACTCTGTTGGTAGCCTGAACATGGTAACACAAGACGAGCTATTAGAAATATCTCACTTTTTTTTCCAATATAATCTAACTCAGAAAAACATGTAATCTACTTTTTGTTTTGTCTTGTTCTGAAAAATTTGAAAGAAAATTATTAATATATAAGGCACAATTCATAACAAAAGAAAGTATTTTCAACCTTACACAATAGTATGAAACCTAATTTAGGAATATTTCCTAGTTTTATCTGTGACAGAGAAACTAAAAACCCAAAACCAAAGCAACAACACCAAACCTTTTGTTTGGATTTTAGATAGCAATTCACTAGTGCTGTCACAGAGCAAAAAGCCTTAAACAGTTGCTCTTCATGTAGACAGCTTCCTTCAGCTTTTTGTATCATAGCAGTGGCAGGAGCTACGGAAGTTTCTATTATCTTTTTACAGATTTTATAGGCATACTCACAGCAGGTAGTGCAAAGAAAGAAATGCCAAGTAGAGCAAATCCTGCAGAAAGCAGCCTTCCAAGCCAAGTAAGAGGAGTTTTGTCTCCGTAACCAATGGTTGTCAATGTGATCTAAAAAGAAGTTAATGAACATTGTGGTTTACCAGAAGTCACTGACAGATTAGTTGTAGTTTATTTGCATTGCATGAAGCAGCATTTCCACCAAATAATTCAAGACATATTAAATATGTAGTTGTTTCTATAAAACTCAAACATAAATAAATTAACATTAGGACATTTTGAAAACTTAAAACTGTGTATGATTGAATAAAACTGAAATAAATAATAAATGTGAGAAAAACACCTAAATAAAAAATTAATAAGTGTAAAAATGAAAAAAAACTCAGAAAGCCTTGATTATAAATTTGAGGGAAAAGATGGGAGGTTATGTAAGCTGGGAAGAAAAAAAGTGTTCTTTTTCATGGGTGTAAAGGAGTTTCACCTATTTTCTGCAGGGAAATATAACTATGCATTTGCACAACTACACAAATATAAATTACAAAGAGATCATACTGGAAATATATAGCAGGGAGGAAGTGGATGCTTGCAGATGATATAAAGTCAAAGGAACTGCAAGAAGAAGCTTCATTTTCTACAAGCCCATCAGTACAATTTGAAACGTATTATCTCTTGAAACAAAAAACACTAATCAAAACATGGAAGGAAATTTGAGAAGTTCCTGATCCTTTCCCCTTCCTTCTGACAGGCTTAGATACACCTGTATCACTCCTGACATTAAGCTCCAAAGGTTAACACTCAGCAACAGATGCAGAGGTACCTCGGGCTGTTGGACCGTATTAGATCAGACCTACCTGGGCAGAGGTCAAAGGGAGGGCACCTCTAATCCCTTCATATGATGAGTCTAACCAGAGACTCAGCATACAGATACTTCAAAAGCTGTTCTGTGGAAGCCAGCACCCCTGCTGTGCAGTCCATGGCAGATTTTAGTGCAGGTGAGAGGGCTTGCTGCATGTGATTTGTTGACCACAGGCCGCTAGCAATGTGGCAGGTGCCACTGACATAATGGTGCGTGGGTGCTGTTCACTGAGAGTATCTTGGAGGCAAAAGATTAGGGCTTCGTGTGTGTGTGTGTCTGAGGATCTTCCCTGACCCAAGGAATTGTCCTCCAGGCTACTCTTGTCCTGGGAAGCACATCAGTCCCAAACCTGGGGACTCGACTGGTGGGAGAAAGTTGAGTCTCTGTGCTTTCACCTTGGGGAGTTTGGGTTCACATGGCTGCCTGACATGGGCAGCTGGAGGAGGTGTGGGCAGAGCAGAGGATTTCCAAAGGCTGAGTGGGAGGCTGCAGAGCGTGTGCTCAGGCAACGGCACAAGATGTTAAAAGACAAAGATAGACAACAGTAGGCTGAATGCCAAGGACTCCAGGGCCTGTTATTAGGGAGAACATGTGCATGGAGAATTATTTTACATTGTGTACCAAATGTGGGCAAGTTCAGGCTTAGCAAATATTCTGGCAGCAATGAATTCTTCAGGAAATTGCCTTCTAGAGACATTACTTTGCTTCCAGCTTCCTCAAAGTTCATTCCTAGGCAAGATGGCCAAAAAAATTCTATTTAATGCCGAGGTCACCACGGGACAAAAGAAGGAAAGTCTTTTGGAAGTAATTAGATTTCAACTATTTAGGACTCTGTAGATAGTAAACAGTGCTTTTAATTGCTCCCATTGTTGGGAACAAGCTGCGGGTGTAATTTACCCTGAGAAAGCCAGACACTAAGAGTGAGAGAGATGAATTCAGGCTGCTGCAGCTGTAATTTCAAGTGGTTATCGAGTCTCAAGTTTTGTAATGATAGACTGGTCACAGACACACGACTTTGCATAAGTATCATGTCTCAGTCTCCTTCCTTGCTCTTCTTCACTTCCCTGCCCCTTCCTCTGTTCCTGGCTTTTACTGGACTCTTTGGTGAGCCAGTGCCACCCAGGAAGGGGGAGAGAATGATCCACATTTCTGTGAGGTTTGTTTCTGCTGCTTTGGTGTGTTGTGTCAGCTCATGGATGTGCAAACAAGCTCCAGAGACTGCACAAGGCAGTGAGGGACTGAGATGGAGCAATAAGGAGGAAGGGATATGAGAATGCAGGTCCCTCATTTCTGGCACATGTGAGCTGATGAAGCCATGCTCTTGGCCTGGCAAAGGGGCTTGATTTCGTTTTCTGTTGTTTGCTGAAGATAATCACAGCTCTTCACATCAGAGGACAACTGCAAAACAGTTTCAGGCTATTAAGAGCCTGAGAGCAGTGAAGCACTTGAACAAATTAATCCCCGAATAAAACTTCCTCAAAATTTGTTTCCAGGCCAGCCACTGCAAAGCAGTTTGGAGCTCTGGAATGAGCCCACTTTCTTGGCTTCTGTCCAGTTCCCTATCTCTGCCAGACGCTGGAAAGTACAGAGATGTCTCCTGCCTGAGCTAAAGAGAAGGAAACAGAATCAAGTGTCATCTGCACATTAATGATATTGCCACCAAACTGTATTCCAAAGAAGTAAAAGATAAACTTGAACCTTTGGGACCTGACGTCTGAGAGTGATCCAAAACCAGGAGCAGTTACACAGACTGTGTCTGGAATTTCTCCAAAGAAAATAATAAGATTGTATTAAAGCCTTTCCCCCAAATGTTCTAGGTACTAAGTACTTAATGGTATCAGTCTGTGATTAAGCATATCAGTGGCTTCTTGCTCACTTCGAGCTGCTTTATCTCAGGGAGGTCTTTACATGGGTGTATAGGTGTCAGCACTGTTCTGTACTGTCTTATTCAACACTGAACAAATGGGTTCAATCTTCATTTTATACAACTCCCATCATACAAATAAGAAAATGTTTATCTGGACAACTTCAGGGTTAAGTTCAGGAATAATCCTCTGCATCTTTGTAAGTGTTGGAAGTGAATGACTGAACCACTGGCCAGGCCCTGACTGGAATAATCCCGAGATTAAATTAACAGTATAGGGTGTGGAAGACTACTTAATGTGAAACCACGACATGAGAAATTTCCAGACATCACTGATAATACTGTGAGAAGCAGACAGAAGTTACAGCTAGCACTGTGAGGGAAGGCTGGATCCCACAGTGGGTAAGAGAGAAGTAACCACAGTTCAAATGCGGCTGGAGGAAATTTTTGGGGACTTTTCAGGGATTACAATCCTTCAAGGGTAACAGCACAGTAGGACTGCATGAGATACCATATGCATCCCAGGGTGACTAGGGAACAGAACTACAAAATCTGTAATAGCAAACTTGTGAAGGTAGTTAGAGATGGGTTGTTTATTTGAGAGACTTGATCAAGAGAAGCAAAAAAATAATGAAAAAAGAAGATACAGTAAAAGAAATAACAACATGTGTAAATCATGTCTTTTTGGAGATACCTGCTGAGCAGCTCTGTGTCTAATCACCACAGACTAAACTAGGAAAATAAACCAAACCTTTTAGAACATATTTGTAGATTATTTCGCTCAACATGAAAAATAAAATGCTTAGGTGTTTAGCATGATCTGGTCATTGCAACATGCACAAAGGAAAGAGAGATTCCTCCAGCAGGTAACTCATCCCAAAATGTAGGATTTGGGCTTGCCTGAAAACAAATGTCTAGTACTACCTGAGATATCCTAGGGCATCTGAAGAGGGACCACCCACAGGAGAGGCAGCAGACTCTCCAACAGATCTTTGACTGTATGCTTATGTTTAAGCACCTGAATCACACTCCTGCATGGCTAAGTGAGCTAGCTGGGTTCTGTCTTTTATATCAGATGCAAACCACTTCATTTTGGTTCCTTCTATAAATGAGGTGTCTGGACAGACCAGCCAAGGCAGACACTGTCTCCCAGTCGGGCTTAAAACTCACAATGATGATAGAGTTTCTGTTATCTCATTGCTGGAGCTAATAAATATGCTAATATAAGTGAGGTAATATAATAATGAATGCCATTATATAACTTAGATGACTTCAATTAGATGAGATAGGACCCAGGAGGCCATCCTCTATGCTAATACTTCTTTCTGATGTCATTTTATGTTCTCCTAGAAGTATTCACCTTTTGAATCTTTATATGACATCACTTAACTGAAAAAAATGTAGTTTGCTCATGCTCTCATTACATTAAATGGGAAAAGTGTCTTCAATATTAACTCAAATGAGTTAGTCATTGTGACAATATTATTCATTGTAATATGCTTTGTTCACCAACAGGTCACTGTGGAGCGCCAGAGCCATTCTGTATCCAACTGTAACCACTAGATACTACTAGAAAATAATGGTATATTAAGACAAATTCTGTCAAATGTGTAAGAGAGAGAGGAATCTTAATTTCATTGCATTTGCAGCTAAAACTAATTAGTGTACAAACTAAATGTCACTATAAGCACACACAGTTCTATTCAACACTAGTGTTTCTCTGAAAACCATACACGGTTTGTTTTGAAACACTTAAGTTTTTTAATTGACCTTTTGTTCCCATATAGTTTGGTTATTTTCTTCTGTTAAATGAATATACCTTGTCTGTCAAAACAAATTTTGAACTTGAGCTCTTCATATAACATTCACTGTTGGGTACTGCTGTGTTAGGCAGCGCTGTGGGGACCCCAACCACAAGAATATTCACACTAGTAATACTAGCATGATGTTTAAATTGCAGGTTGCACAGTACAGCATGCAATTGCAAATACAGTGGAGTATTCATATGTAAATTTGGATGCCATATGCTGCCTTTCATTTCAATGTAAAAATATGGGCTTCAGAAATGGAGTCAGTGAAATGACCATAGCAGGGTATGGCCCTCAAATAATCTGAATTAATGAATGGGTTAATTGCAGCATGCCAGGGCTGATCCTGTAAGGAGGGGCATAGTGCTTCTAAAAGCTTGAAATTTAAGGCAACTATTTGTGCCTGACTTCAATGCTGTCTTTACTTTCTTGTACCTCTGCCATGACAGAATTCAGTCCAGGATTTGGTAGATAATCTGTGGCTTAAGTTAGAAAAACTTTTGCAAATAAACAGACCAATGAGACTAAGCATTGATTTCCCCTAGAATGCCACAGAATCTGACCTTTTCAAAAATCTTCATGTGGGTTACTCTGGCAGTAAAAACAACCATGACTAAGAAGCACATTATGCATTTCCCACACACTGTTTTACATATTATACAAAAAATACTATTATTAAAATGGCAAAAAATAACAGGTAAGGGGGAACATTGATTTCCAGTAACTTCGTGCACTTGCTTAAGTGCATTAAAAATTTAAATGTATCCATGCCATACACTGGGGAAAGAAGAAAAGATATAGAAATGTACAATATATATTGTTTGCAGGGTTTTTATTACAATTTGTTGTTTTTCCCTGCTGAAATCTACACAAGATTCCTATTTTCTCAGTTGCACTACTTATATAACCTATGAGTCATATATTTTCACTTCATAGTGTACAAAATATTTTAAGCACCACTTTATACAATGTTTATTTCCTAGCAGGGTTTTTCCTTAAAAAATAGCAGTCGGCAGGTAGTGCAGAAGCAAATTCTAAAATAAAGATCTTGTTCCTGCTGCTAGAGCTGCTTAGGGAGAAGGATCCAGATCTAACACGAGCCTAAGTCAGATGTCAGAGTGGAAGTCTGACTTTGCTGGGAATTTCTCGTTCCTTTGCATATGTTTTCACCCACCTGCTAGCAGGTGGGTACAATCCTCTCCTCAGTCCAAACTTTCTGCCTATGCAGAGCTAAGTCACACATGTCCTTGCAGAGAGGCAGAGGGTGTTTTCTGGAGAATCAAGTGTCTGAAAACATCCATTCCCAAAATGGTGCATTGCCACAGGAGGGTCTCTTGCAGGACCACATCCCCACTGCCACCCCTAAAGGGGAAATGGCATTTTCAGACTGCCAGAGCCAGGGTACCCTTCAGTGAGGACACCAGCATGCCAAGCCAGATGCTTCACAACCGTGTCAATACCGGAAGGGGAGGAAGCTTTAAGGCAAACCTCAGCTTTTGAAGAAAAGTAAAACAAGATAAATTACAGTGATGCAACTGAAGGCAAAACTTTCTCTCATGGCTTTAGCCAATATGAATTTTACATGTGTTTGGACTACAGGATAAAATGTGTATTTTATCATAGATCTGCCTTGATGCTCTAAAGCAACAAGTTTCAGGAAAAAATACTTTTGTATTAGACTTATTAGGTTTGGCTTTTCCAAGCTCCCAATTTTTGTGCCGATAACACAGAAATACAGTCTCTAGGGAAGACATGCAACAGATGACTAGCCCTTAGATAAACAAATTTAAAAAACACAAACTACCCTTACTAATAGTAAGTGACCTTGATCTTAGCTCAAAATGTAGAAAAAACTTCTTAAAATTATTTCCCAATAATTTGGAAAGGGCTTTTTCACAGTCCATGGGTGCATGCTCTGAATCTGCAGATACTACTAAGTCTAGATGAAATCTTGTCAGTAGAAGGTCTAAGGGGAGAAAGCTCCATCTGTGCATCCTTATGATGAGAAAGGGCGGCAGAGACTGGTTCAGGTCTTGCACTTATTCCAGGAAAACTGAGTGTTCTAGGTTATTTGGTTATTTAGCTAGATTCAGCATTAATTAACAGGTATCATTTCACTACCCAGCCACTCTCAGAGCACACTGTTTTTTCTACAGCACCAGAAGGAAAAGAAAAGCCATTTTATACTGGCTGACAATAACTCTGCTGTAGGTTTTCTGGGAGCAGATTTCTTAAGCTGCCTAAGTAACTCTCACAATTACAAGATTCTAGATCACTATAGGGCATTTTTAAGCAAAAAACCCTACACATTATGTTATTTAAAAAATAAGAAAATCAAAACTTCAGACCTAGCCTTTTGTTGTTCCTTTAAAGCCTAGTTTAATTAACCATGTAAGCATTCATATAATCCTCCATCTTTCAGAAAAGCAGTCAGACATGTACTTAGATACCAGAGATTTCAACAAAGTAAAAACAAATTATTTGATGGTTAAACATGACGTCAAGTAAATCAGGGGCTTTATACCTTTAAAAAATAACATTGCTAAACCACGATGGGCATATTCTTGCTTTTTGTACTTGAAGTACAGAGGAAGGAGAAGCAACATCTTTCTAAGGGTACTGATAATACTCTCCCTTTCACCACAAAGCTGGTGTAAGATTTTTTTCCCTCTTTCCTGACACTTGTTCCTCTTCCTGCACTGCAGCTTACAGCCCTCTTGATTTGTATCAAAGCAGGTCTTTGTGGGGCCATGTTACAAACTATATTACTGAAAGGCCATGGGTTAAAAAGTACAATGCCCCTCAGTTCAGGAAGGATATCAAGGTGCTGGAGCAGGTCCAGAGAAGAGCAACAAGGCTGGTGAAGGGACTCGAGCACAAGTCCTATGAGGAGAGGCTGAGGGAGCTGGGATTGTTTAGCCTGGAGAAGAGGAGGCTCAGGGGAGACCTCATCACTCTCTACAACTCCCTGAAAGGAGGTTGTAGCCAGGTGGGGGTTGGTCTCTTCTCCCAGGCAGCTATCAGTAAGACAAGAGGGCATGGTCTTAAGCTCTGCCAGGGGAGGTTTAGGTTGGATATTAGGAAGAAATTCTTTACAGAGAGGGTAATCAGGCATTAGAATGGGCTTCCCAGGGAAGTGGTGGATTCTCCATCCCTGGAGGTTTTTAAGATGAGACTGGATGTGGCACTCATTGCCATGGTCTAGTAACCATGGTGGTGTTGGATCAAGGGTTGGACTTGATGATCTCGGAGGTCCTTTCAAAGCCAGCTGATTCTATGATTCTCTTGAAGGTTTAGTGGTCTGGTTTGAAGCAGAAACACATAAACAGCTATTCTGCAGGATGGGCTGAAATCTGTCAATGTACAAATGAATAGCTGGAGGAGGGAGCTTCTCAGACAAGTTTTTTTGCCAGTGAAAACAATTCATCAAAGAGTACACTAAGTTAAAGTCCTCCGTAGGTGAAATTCAAAGCACTTTAGCATACTGGTTAAAGAGTTACTGTTTTTTTTCTGTACTTACTGTGCCCCACCAGAGAGCATCTGCATATGTGGA
The DNA here is from genome assembly GCF_003945595.2 of Pipra filicauda. NCBI lineage: Eukaryota > Metazoa > Chordata > Aves > Passeriformes > Pipridae > Pipra > Pipra filicauda. The sequence continues at coordinate 387,687 of NW_024104560.1, read as the reverse complement.
GAATTGGGTATTTGCATCTTTTTCCACCAGATAAACCAGGAAAGATGAAAAGATGAGTACTAAAAATCCTATGTACCAGGCTGTGATTAATTCCTAGATAAAAGAAAACAGAGATCAATATCCACTTTAAAGACTGAACAGAATGGCATCTTAAGGAAGACATAATTAAAAGATCTCCCTCTACATTTTTTTTGGCATTTGTTCAGTTAAAAGTCAAGTGGTTCCCTATGGCCGCAAATTTTCTTTGAAAGTGGACCAGATCTACTCCTATGGTTTGAAGCTTCAGCAACTTCACCAACAAATAACAAATTACAACTGCATATCAAGGACAACATTTTTAAGATATCCTAAAAACTGTCAGCATTAAACATGGCCTGATGTATTTGTGCTAGTTCACATTAAAGTGGGTGTTATTTCAGAAAATTTTGGGTATTCTGCTCAAAACTGAGTTTATGTCCTTGGCCTCTTGTTGAATCACATCAAGTGAAGATGTCAACCAGACAAAATTAATATCTAGGATTACATACCTTGCTATGTGCATAAACTACTGAACCTAATAATTTCCAAGTGCCTCCTCTTCGGTCCATACGCACCATACGAAGGATCTGTAGGAAACGAAGACTTCTCAGTGCTGATGTTGCAAAAATGTTACCCTGAGTTTTTGCAGAAACAACTGCTATTGAAGCGATGAGAACAATGATGTCTGAAAGAAATACATTACAGAAAACATTAATATCCAAGTATCAATAAATAGCACATATATGTACATGAGCTGAATGAAGGAGCTGAATGAAGAAGCTGAATGAAGAGAGAGGCTCTGTAGTGGGTGGATATCCAGAGCACTGAGATTCCTGTTTGAGGTAGGGATGTGAGGTCAGGGCTGGTGTCAGAACTACCTTGGGAGCCTCCAGGGTGAAAACTAAGGGTAGCAATTTTCAAAACATATGGATAAGAGGAGCAGTGTTGAAGAAACCTCATGTAAGTGCTTTGAAACCTGAGGTATCAAACTGTAGAAATCAATAGATGGATTAGAACTTTTCCCCTTCATATATCTCCCCATTGCAACTTCCCTATAAAAAGACAAAAAAGAAAAGTAAGCTAGGAAAAAAATAGAGCAGCCCCAGAGGCGAGTGTCCAGTGGAATTAGACTTACAAGCACAGTACTAATTTCCTATGAGAACAGACACTATGTGGTTGAGGAATGTGGTTTCTGGACTCAACTCCCCTGATGTACCATTTCCTGGAAGGGAGGAAATAGAGTGCTGCGTACTCAGAAGCATTCTTTTAGCTAGCAGCCTGGAAAGTTTGTTGAAGCTCAGCAAGTGTTAGAGTTTATTTCTTTGGGTCACAGATTAAAACTGTAAGAGAAACTTTGGTGTGCATGAGCTAATCTGCCAGCTGCCCTTGGAGCCAGAACATCATTTAAGGGGAGATGAGGACAAGCAGCAGAGTGATGGAACATGGATGCTGTGAGAAGGCATAATGTTCTTTTACAATAATTGGGGTGGACACATTGGTGTGCACGGAGTGGGAAAACACAGAACAAGCTGTGTAACTTCCTCACCTCAAGATTAATTTTCTTAACCATCTTTAAAAGCTTAAAGAGCCTTTGTAAGAAGTACCTGGTTTTAATCTTAGGGTTTCATGTTGTATGTTTCTATGCAAGGAAAATCTAAACCCATGTCTGCCAGTGAAAAACCGAAAGCAAGTCCTTGTTAATATGAGTTTTACTTCTTTTGTACTGGGTATAAACACTCATCTTGTCCCAAGCACAGCTCCTATAAGTCAAGAATTAGTAAGTGAAACTCCTCACCTCCACAGGCGAGCAGTGAACGGTACTGACTGTACCTACAGGTAGGAGACTGTTCTCTTAGCCTACCCCAGTACAGCAGGAAATAGTTTTTGTTCATTTTGCTCAGCCACTGAAGGAAATTGAGGTCTAAATACCTTTCCTTGCCTGCAAACATATTGGGTTTCTCTGAACTCACCTATGGATGGCTTTGTGCTCTCATTACAGTGCCAAGGGTACAGACAACCTGTACCTGTGGTTTAAGGACTGTTCTGTTAAATTGTGGAAATCTTTGTCACAAGGGGCTAGAAATTTATATAGGTTTAAAGCCAGTTGGACAATCTCGTGGGAGAAGATTTAATCCTGGGCTAATTAATACCAAAAGCCCACTTCTTGTTCAGGATGTCTCCAAGTAGGAGGTTGTTGGAAGCTGACAGACGCTTGCAGAGAAATATCACAGTATATTTGCCCTGCTTGTGTAATGTTCCCTGACTGTTCACTGTTGCCTGGTGTCACTGTTGCACATACTGTGTTGGGCTAGACTGACCTTCTGCCTGTCTTAAACTCTGAGATTTTAAAATACCTTTGGCTACTACATAGGTGAATCCTAGGTGGCTACTATAAAATTGGCTACCAAAACCACTGGATTTGCTTCTAGATGTAAATCCAACAAGTTCAGAGATCAAGAAGAGCCAGAAATGGATAAAGTATCCTGGAGTGTCTCTGCACAGCACGAGTCTCAAGAGCACAACAACCAGATGCAGAAGGTCTTGATGAGAATTCAGAAATAGGAAAACTGACAAGGAAAAGTTAGACATCACAAATTCTAATGGAGATCAGAAAAATTGATGGGATGGGATTGAACTCCACATGAAGACATTTGAATTTAGGTGTCTACATGTGAAGCAGGTGTTTAAACTTCCCACGCAGCACAAGGTAATTGTGTCAACAGAGAGGTGCAGCTAATCCTCAGGAGGGCTCCTGCTGTCTGCTCAGCTGCCTCATGCTCTGTGCTTGGTACAGAAAAGGCTTGATTCTGCTGCCCAAATTTATTTGTCCAGTGCCATTTGATATGCCTTAAGGTATCTGAGACATCTCCTAGATCTGTCAGCTATGCTCTTGGACCTGGGAAAGCTGTACTCTTCAAGAGAAGTCACTGGAGAGCACGGAATATCATGTAACAGGGGACACCTCTGTGTACTCTGCTCAACTAAGCCTTAGATCTCAATTGACTATACTGGAAGTATAGACACTTAGCCCACACATACCCACCTAAAAGCAAACTTCTATATTTAGTTGTGTTTATTTGTATCCAAGGTTCACATAGAGTGTGCTGGAATGCCTTGAACAGTACGGATTGTGCAGAAGAATCAGTGTCCCTGGTGATGAACATGATGGTAGGGTGATCTTGACTTGTCCCATGCAGGTCCAAGTGGAGCAGCAATGTAACATTCATTTTTATTTAGTGTTGACTGGCTAGTAGCAAATCAGAGACCACTAGTAAAGCAGCATGCGTTCCTGCAAATCATTCTTAGAACTTAAAAAAAAAAAAAAAGTCACCCAAATATTATGAATTATGAATTTGGTACAGAAATTATTAAAGTGCTTACTGGGGGTTTTGGTTACCGTGAACTAATTCCAACGGGACGTTTTTTTTTAAAAGTCAGTAACGTGCACCTGCCCTTACTCCTACTTATTCTAGGAGCTCTGACAGTTTTCTTTATAAAATAGTTTTATGAAGGCCCCCCACTTCAAAAAATTCAAATTAATTCAGTCTTGCCAGCAGCACACAGTATCTACCCTTCACTGCTGGGAGCCCTCTGCCCCACTAAGGGTCTCGAGTCCCCTCTGGCCATGAGGGACAAAGAAGCCAACAGCAGCATAGCTCTCTTTTGCCTTTTAAAGCATTGGTCCAAAGAATTTGTCTACTTGTGTATACCCTCCTGTCCAGAGGGTAGAGATGAGACTCTCCCTAAAGGGAGGAAAGGCTGAGGAAAAAGGGGAGGAGAAAATGCATTGGAACTTATTTGAAAAACAGCTGAAGGGAAGAGAACCTGCCCTGGCTGCTGGAGGTTTTTCACACCTTGCCCTCTCATCGTCTTCAACTTTTCACAGCCCCAACCCCCACCACCAAACCATCCCTAACTCCTCAGGCTGGGAACAGGGAAGGAAAGAGTGTGTCTATCACCTAAGTCAGCCTTCCCTGGCTGTGTTTCCCTAGGAAGCAGGGAAGGCAGGCAGGCACATTATTTCAGTGGAGTTTAACCTGTTAGGAACAGGTCTAAGATAAATAAAAATAAACACTTCTTGGAATGGAATCAAAGTCCAAAGAAAAGTTTGTAACAGCTGAAAGTCACTTCTGAGTATGTAAAACTTTCTTGATTTTCTTATCTAAACATAGCCTTGAAAAAATGAAAAGTTAAGTACTTTATGCTTTTCTCCCTGCCACATTTTTATATAGTATGCCTCAGGTGGCATTTGCCCTCTTTTAAAGCAAGGGAATAAAATACTATTCTGAACTTTCTTTCATATTCCATATGAATTTATCTAAAACCTCCATGGTATTTCTGTATTTTAAGGAGGCTTTACCAAAGTTTATTGATATTTTCCTCTTTATCTTTTAGTGGTAAAAGTGGGAGAACAGGTAGAATTAAACAGTAACATTTCAATTAATTTAATGGGGCCTCAATTTTCACTCTGTATCTTTCTGCAAAACACCAGAGAAATTTTGGATGTGAGAATGAGTAATGGGCTATATAATTCCAAACTTCTCTGTGATTACTTATTATAAGACAGAGATTTCTGATGCACATTTACCCTTTTTCTTTTTCCAAGCTAATATCTCGTGTATGATCTTCCAAAACCTTAAACATCTTCAGCCATGATGATGATTTTATTCACTCTTTTGAAATATCTCTCATATTTTTATCCTTGTAGATAACATCCTCTCTTGTTAAATCCAGTTTGAGATTTCAGATCCTCTCAGTAGCTTTTGCAATGTTGACTTTCGAACACTTCATTTCAAATTAAATTTCAAACCACTAATTCTTTGACTTCAGACCTTTCACCTAGTAACGCTCCAGAAATCCTGAGATTACATGAAAGTTTTGTGAATAGTAACTTAAAAAGGCTTTTTTAGTCAACAACCATGTTAACAACAGGATCCCCTCATGAAAAATAAAAAAAGATGAACCCAGAACTCATGTGTGTAACAGATTACACTTACACATTGTCCAATCTCACTAAAAAAGGTATAGGTATGTATAGGTAAAGACAAGTAACTGAACCCCAGTAATGAAACCTGAAACTTGAACAATTTATGTAAGATTTGTCAGCCTGAGTTCTCCACTTCACAGAGGAAAGCTAGTGTTGAGCTACCCTAGTCTGATCAACCTCCATCAGAAATTCTGGATTGTTTGTGTTACCAATGGAGGCGTAGTTGGCATTTCTAAGCTATAAGCACTTCTAATGGCAACTCCGTGACTGAGAGATCGATAATCGTAGAAAAGGAGGCATCACAAATCCTCATAAGAGATTGTTTTACTTCTAATTACTTTTCCAATGCAACTTTCCTACTATGAACTTTTGGGATGTTGTGAGATTTTACAGTATTCAAAGGTATCATGCAAATGGACCCAGTTATACAAGCAAACAGAGAACACAAAAGCTTTATTCGGATGTTGTGAAACATCTCAAAGCCTTCATGTGCCATCAGAACAATCTCTAAAATTACAGAAAGCATGTCAGGATGACTTCTTACAATGGCATGTAATGACAGAACAAGGGGGAATGGCCTTAGACTAAACAAGTATCAGTTTACAGAATCACAGAATATGCTGAGTTGGAAGGGACCCACAAGGACCACCGAGTCCAACTCCTGTGCCTGCACAGGACCATCTCCAAGAGTCACACCATGTGTCTGAGAGTATCACCTAAACATTTCTTGAACTCTGTTAGACTTGGTGCTGTGACCACTTCTCTGGGGAGCCTGTTCCAGAGTATAACCACCCTCTGGGTGAAGAACCTTTTTCTAATATCCAACCTAAACCTCCTCTGACACAACTTCAGGCCATTCTCTCAGGTCCTGTCATTGGTCACCACAGAGAAGAGTTTAGTGCCTGTCCCTCCTCTTCCCCTCATGAGGAAGTTGTAGACTGCAATGAGGTCTTCCCTCAGTCTCCTCTTCTCTAGAGTAAACAGACAAAGTGACCTCAGCTGCTCCTCACATGGCTTCCCCTCAAGGCCCTTCACCATCTTCATTGTCTTCCTTTGGACACTCTCTAATACCTTAATGTCTTTCTTTCAGAGACTGAAACGGTTAATGATTTACACATTCTAGGATTGCCAGGGGAGTGGGGCCCCTGCCAGTGCTGCTGAGGGGTTGAGTCCTGAAAAGGCAGGAAGAGCCTTTTCTGCCATGCCCTTTACATGAACTCTGCACGTCTGGCCTCAGCTGTCAGAGATGTTGGAGGGTCAAAGCCCATCCCCCCACCAATCCTGAAAGGCCAGAAAAATCCTTTTACCATGCCCCTCACAGGAACTCTGCACATTCCCAGGAGATGTTGGAGGCTCGTGGCATGACCCATGACACTATCCATGGTAAAACTCCCCACCCCGAGGAGGTACAAGACATTCCCACCTGAGCTGGAAGTATATAACAACTCATAACTTCTTTGAGTGTGTGAGCTTCCCTCCCTCACCCCCAATGGATCAAGACCATCACTTCGACTAATACACATGGAAGCTGCAACTACCAAGTTTCATTGCTGGACCCTGTGGGAGGTGACTACATACATTTTTCCACCCTTATCCTTACTCTTACTCTCCTTTACCCTTATTCTGTCTTTCCCTTTCTCTCCCTTATGCATTTTCCTTAAAGGTTATCTTTATGCCATATTGCTATAGATGATAGATATAGATGATGACACTCAAAATGGCAACATACCTGTTTACCTTTGAAACAAAATTGTTCTAAAATAAACCTTACATGTATGTGTCTTCAAACACTGATTCTTCAGTGTGGTTTTCACTCTAATCCACCCCAAGGCATTTATTAAGAAGAACCTGGGTTACCTCAGGTTGTTGTGAGACCCCTTTCTGGAGCGGGTCACGACACTTTCTTAATATCTTTCTATTAATAGCTTAATATCTCTGTCTTATATTGTGGTGCCCAAAACTGCATACAGTATTCAAGGTGAGGCCACCCCAGTGCAGAGCAGGACAATCCCCTCCTGTGACCAGCTAGTGATGCTTTGCCCCCCAGGACATGGTTGGCCCTCCTGGCTGCCAGGGCACTGCTGACTCAGATTCAACTTGCCATCAACCAGGACTCCCAGGTCCCTTTCCATGGCACTGCTTTCCAGCATCTCATTCCCTAGTCTGGACATACATCCAGGGTTGCCCCATTCTGGGTGCAGAATCCAGCCCTTCCCCTTGTTGAACTTCCTGTGGTTGGTGATTGCCCAGTCCTCTAATTCATTTAGACTAGATACTAAGAAGAAATTCTTTACTGTGGGGGTGGTAAGGCACTGGCACAGATTGCCCAGAGAAGTTGTGGATACCCCATTCCCAGATGTGTTCAAAGCCAGATTGGATGGGGCTTTGAGCAACCTGGTCCAGTGCAAGGTGCACATGGCAATGGGGTTGGAACTAGATGATCTTTAATGTCCCTTCCAACCCAAGCCATTCTATGATCCTGTGATATTAGGAAATGTAATTGATGACAATCTCTCACCTGCTCTAAGCTCACATACATGCTCAAACTAATACACAAACCTTCATTATCTTTCTCTTTTTCATATTCTTTAAAGTAAGAATATGTTAGTAGGAGTTTTGTTGCCTGCATTTAATGCTAATGTGTTGGAAGATCCTTCTAAATAAAAATGCTACTTTGAGACAATACAGGTTAAATGAATCTTGTGAATTTTTTTCTTTGATTTTATCTGAATAGAGAAATGAACAATATTTAATCATTTTTGGATCATCACTATTGCATCAGAATAGTGTTTGCTATAATTTCACAGAAAATGCTCAGAGTTCACACACTACTGTTAAGAATAGTGGAATAGGCCAAAAACCTCAATGACTGTCAATTACTGTGTCTGCTCTGGCTACAGAGCAGTACAGAGAGACAACAAATTAGAACATGGGTAGGGCACATCTGCTCCCAAAACTGCAGAAATAAACAGAAAATCTCAAGAGTTTGTGTTATCTAGCCTGTAGCTATATTAAGTCACAAAGGAAATTAACTGGCAAGTGTATGACCAAATTTAAGCTACCTTTAAGTTGTCCTTCTAAGTCTAATTTTGGGTTACAGTTATTATCTATGATCTAGAGAAAAGACACAGCTTGTAGTGGTCATTTCTTATGAGTAGTTCTGAGGACAGTTCATTACCTACAATTTCAAAGTTACTCTTGGAAAAAAAACCCAACACTATGATTCTGTGGTGTTACAGAGACACTGGGCTCCGTAATTCACTAAGAGCACCAAGCCTGCTTTCACATTGGCTCCGTCTGCTTACCATGGCACAGATCATGCCTATGGCATGAGTTTAAATAAGTTTTAATTGAGGTTTACAACAACCACTACATAGAAACAACCAAGAACTTTCTATTTGTGTCACTAAGAGGTGTGAGTGGTGGAAGGAAGTTATGACCAGCATTGTAGTTTTTCTAATATCTCTTTGTATATCAGTCCTTCCTGTAGCTTCATCATGTTTATTGCTACTCTCAGAACTCTCTTCAATTTGTCTAGCTGGCCAGGACTGAAGGATATCATCTAATCAATGTAGAAAGGTACTTTGAATTTTAATCAGACACTACAGCACAAAGGTAGCACAACACACATTCCAGAGCACTGCATTTGAGCACATCACACTACAGAAACATGACAAGAAAAATATATTCAATGGGCTCTGTCATAAACTGATATAAATTGGATATTTTAAGCAGTTTAAAGTAAAGCCTGACTCCTGACTCTGGCCATATATCAGTACGTGAAAATAAGGTCATTCTTTTTTTGATTCTTAAAAGAAATAGTCTGTTTATACAAACTTAACTGTAGGAACACAGCCTTTTTGCACAGCCTAGAAATACAATGGGCATTGGTGTATTTTATGCTCCTGTGGGCTAGTTGAAATAAAAAAGAAGAAAAGATATTCACAGACTTTTAAGGCTTCTGAATACCCTAGTAGAGGGGTATTCAGAGAAGGAAGTAATTGTGTCATTATTCCTTAAGCACAGTTCCTTAAGCACTGTTCCTAGAACAGAAAAGGTAATTTCATCATAACTGGCTGAAAACCTCCTTTTAGCCTCAAACAAGGGATTAACTACTTCCCTTTACCGGTTCAGGAGGGCAAAGAATAAAAACCGTGATTAGAATATACTAGAACTATTAATTTGAAGAAGCAACCATAATGTTTTTATCAGGTGGTGGTTCCTTTTCTCTGTGAATAGTCCCCTTGCTATGAAATCAGTGAGATATTTCACATAGCTATGGCAGAAGAATTTGGTCAAATATGGGCTGAACTGCCAGTGACCTTGCATAAGTATTTACCCCAGAAACCATGAATTTTCAATATTTTTACCTATAATTACATTTCTGAACAGAGAAGTAAATGATATTACCATATCTAGAAAGATGATGTGTATTATGTTTTGCAAATTACCCAGTTGGAAGAAACAGAATTATTTATCAACAAAGTAAAATTCAGTATGTGCAAGATTGCCAAAATCTGCAAACTGGATTTTTAAAGACTACTCTGGAGACATACAGCCTTTTGCTAGGTCACCTGAATTCACCCTCTGAAATATAATATGCTCAAGCATTATTGTCTGCCTACTAAAAAAAAAAACAACCACCAAAACTCAGTTTAATAGCATCCATTGCACTATATCACCTGAAAATCTCTAACGCAATTTGGGAGAGGCAGGAAAGCAGAGTTCTGCACCTCCCACAAGAACCTGAGCAGACTTACAGCAATAAAGCCTTAATTTTACAGAGAGAAAAAAAACCGGAACACCACCATCAACAATAACAAACTCCAAAGCAATATGAGATTTGTCTCATTTGCAACTCATCTGAGTTTTGCATTTTATAAAAATAATGGTGCTCAGGATCTTGCTAAAGTTTGCTTTCAGCTATGTCTGAATATAGCTTTTCTTTCTGGTCAGGGATTGGATCTCTCTACTCAGATGCCAGACAGGTTATGATTAATCATCACCTACTAGTAAAAGAACTTGGCAGATATCTTCAGGAAATTCTTGGGATGGATGATGATATTTGATTTTTGCAGATGTTGTTGTCACTCTAGCGAAAAGGTCTTTGTGTTTTCAGATATATAACACCGTCTGGATGGAAATCATCTTAATTGTCATTACAGGCAAAACAAGTTGGTGATTTTACTTCCTTTTTAATTTTTTTCCAAGATGCAAATCAACCTGGTATTTTTAGAAGTAGGAAAGTGAGCTACTTTTTTGTATCAAGACAATTCACAGAGATAAACACAGATGAGTGTGAAAATTGACCTTTATTGCTGTGGAAAAACAGGAAGATAGTAAGGTATGGTAGTGTCACATAAAAGAAAAGAAGTTCTACAAAAATATGTAATAGTGTTTAGGCACTGAAGTGGAATTAAAAAAAATCCAGAGGCTACTACTTCTACTCTATTGATTTTTTTTTTTCTTCTAACAATGGAAAATGGCAATGTTAGTCACCGCTTTCCATTCTAAGGGGTCCACTAAAACTGATCTGTGCATAGATTGGATTTCTTTTATCATCAATTGAGCAATGCCCCAGTGAAGAGATAAAAAGAGATGAATTACCTTGAACTCTTTTCTCCCTTTGTAGTTTTCATTTGCAATGATATTGGAATCATTTGAGTAAGCAAACTATTTTAATGTGAAATGAAAGTAACCTCCTGGAAATACATACAATTTCCTTCTAGGATAGATGTTAATTTTATATAACCAAATACTTAGAAAAGCTGCTGACCAACTTTTCTGGCAAAGAAAAAAACTCTAAGCAAGTCAAAGATACTTATTACAAAAGCTAATCAAATACAACAAAATTCAACTTAGCGCTCCAAACAATTTTTGAAACAGAACAAACAATATTTTAAAAAAGTCAATACGAGACATTTTTTAGGTGTGAAAACTAAATATTTCCTTATTAAATTGTGGACCAAGGAAGATGAGTCAGATTTTTTGTTTTGCTATTTTTTAATCAAGTTTTATAATGAGATCCTCATTCCATCCCTAAGAATGGATCAACCAATGTTACTCACTACTATGTCAATGTACTAAAAGTATATACACCCTGTCCCTGTGTGAAAGTATCATACTTTCAGGCCAAGAGGACAAATACATGAACATAATGTCATTTTACTTTCTGTTTTAGATAGCCAAAAATATTTCTCTATAGGCTGAGAATCACAATAGCTCAACAAATACTGAATTTGAAACTGTAGCTATGGTTACAATTTTTTATTTAGTCTAGATAAGAATAACAACATTAATGGGAACATTTCACCTGTCTTTGTAGTTCTGTAGCAATTATAGTTCATGGCCCTGTTGAGTACACAATCTTTCTATGGACTGAATAAGTCCTCAGCAAACATCTTTATGTTATTAACAGCTGGCTCAATAAATGTTAAAAATCTAAGGGCCCCCTGCAAACTAAGATTAAGTTTAATTGCAAGCCTTTCATGGATTTATACTTTATTAATCTTTTCCAATAATTGATCTTTAATATTAATATGTACCTGCCAGAAGGAATAAAGCACTGTTTATTCAGTAGGAGTTTTATTTGGCTTTAAGACAGTCTGACAGAAACATTTAAAATTTTATCTTTGACCCAGTGTTCCCCAACCCAATTTGTGTCCAACCAAAGAAACAAATCACAAGTAACACACACAGATCCTTCCCATAAATCTTCACTTATTCTGCCCGGTAACTGTTTTGTACCTTGAAAGCTCTGGGAAAACAAGCTTTGCTAGTCACCCTACTATGTCTGAGGCTTTTTCCTGGGTGACAGTAGACCTTAGTGAAAAAGGTTATTGTGGTGGAGGGAAAAACATCTGAAGATTTCCAGAGGGAAAGGCAGCAGGATGGATAGCCAGACACATACACACCTGATGAGTAAAGAGGCTCATTAGATCAGGCTGTAAGAAAACCACAACATTATCAGCAAGAAACAAAATAACTGCAGCATGGCAAGACTTGTGTTTGGAGAAAAGGCTGAATAATTTAGGAGCGGTTAGTCAGAAGACAAATATGAGATGATAGATAGAGGTATGCAAACTAGTGGAAGATAATACGGTCTGTTGGATGCCTTCCTTATAAAAGTGAGATCAAAAGCGAACTTAAATATGATAAAAGACATACAAGATACAATTGACTTGTAAAATTCATTGCTACAGGATATAAAGGAATAACCAGGGAAAATTAAAGACAAGTTTGCATCTTTTTCCCTGAATTGCTGGAATTAGATTTTTCAGGGGGATCCAAATTCCTGTGTGAATCAGCCACTGATTACCTAATGTCCAAACAAAAATATTATGTGATTGGCTATTTGGACTATGGGTATTAATTCCTTTGATAGGGGTATCTGGCACTAGTCAGCATGTAGAAAGATACCAAACAGGACTCCTACATGATTCAGCTCATCAGGGAAGCAGTGTGTTGGTTCCTTGCAGCTGCAAAGGGAGGAATCTATAGGCAGGACTCTGTCCTTTCATGGCCTTCTCAATCATACTCTAAAATCTCAGGGAGAGGCAAGGGGAAGGAGGTCTGGAAGTGTCCATCTAATGCATTTCCAGACTGTGCATAAAGTGAAGGTGATGCAGTGCTATGGGAGTGGAAAGGCCAAAAAATGTGGGAACAGAAAAATCCACAGTGTGAGGGTGGAAGTGGAAGGGCAGAAACTTAGAAGTAAAGATGCTGAAATGAGCAGGAGAGAAAAAGCATGTCTCTGAGGAGAAGAAAAGCTTGTTTGTAGGTGGAGAGGGAAGAGATAGTACTAATAATCTGCTCTCAAATTCATGGGGTGGAGGGAAAACAGGAGGTATCCAGTATCTAGCTGAGTTGAATGTAGGAACATGGATGAAAGAGTCATCAGTGTCAGCTGAAAGAGAAGAGCTCCTACCTTCCGTTTTCTGAGCCGCCTTCCAGAGGCATATACCTTTCCCTGCTGCCTAAAACCAGAACTTGCGTTCCTAATCTACACAGCTATTTTGGATGTCAGCACAGTCAATGTGAACCTCCTGGGGCTCTGTTTCTGTAACTAGAGGGTTTACTCAGGTGAAATACAGAACCAGAGATTTCCGGCCACTTTGGTTGTTATCCCACCAGCAGTTTTTGGGTGAGTACCCAAAGAGGGACTACTGTTCCAGCAAGAAGGTTTATAGGATTTGGAGAACATTACTGTGGGGCATCTTGCAGCCACCCTTGAGACTTCCTGGCATGGGAGATGTGAAGAAAGAAATAGAAGCTCTGTTCAGCACTTCCCAGAGAGGGAAAAAAACATAATCTGGTAGCACTCTTACAAACCCAACAAGGGCAATCCCAAAATGAGATCTTAAATACAATAAATTATGCCATTCTACATGACAACTCTCCACTATACCTCGTTACATTTTCATCTGAAATGAAGCAGTCAAGACCCCCCCAGCATGGGGGTCTCTCGCATAGGCTGGGCTGGCAAAGGGGAGCCCCAGAACTGAAGTGGCTCAGCCTTTGCCTTGGCTGCTCCCCAGATGGTCACACACATGCATTGGGACTAGACGGCACAAGGGTGGAAGAAAGTGAATGCAGCTCCTCTTTCTGCATCAGGGATGGTTTAGGCCAGAATCAAATAGGCATTTACACCATTTATGAGCTCACATAGGTTGATGTAAAATGGATCTGGTGGTCACTTTCCTTAGATCTGTTGTTGACAGCAATATCATCTATCAGCAGAATGGAAAACGACTCAATTTTGAGAGCTATCAGCACAAGCTTAAAGGTAAAAAATGTAAGTTTTCTTTCATAGGAGACAACAGGTTATGGGAGCCCAGTGGTTAAGTGTTAGGAACGGTAAGAGAGGAAATTAAAATGTGCAGAACATGCCCAATTAGCCATCTAGAAATATGCAAATATTTCTACTTAGCCATATTAACCTTGAGATACAAATACTTAAACTGTGTTACATAGGGTAACAACACTGTTACATTGTCAAATCCTTCCCAGTTGCTGTATTTAACATAGTAGCTCTAAAAGGGAGGGATTAAAAAACTGTATTTTCTGTCTTGTACACAAGTACAGTTGGAGTGTAACCATTTGAGGCACGATCATAAAAACAGATTTCCTGCAATTTCCACTGGACTATGCCTATCAGTCATTTTAACAGTGCTAGTGGTAACACGTATTTCTCTGAAGGGACGTAAAAGAATGGAAATATCTATGGAAACTGCATTTCTTCAAGCTTTGTGATTACTAATAAGAGAGTGGCAAGGCTGGATTAAGACACCTGGCAACCAATTTGATTATATTGAATGCAACAAATTATGGATGAGCAGATAGCAGGAAACTGTATGTGAAGAAACAAACACTATCCCTAAAATGTCTGTGTTTCTAAATGACAATATGGCCAAGAAAAATGAAACTACTTTTTTTAACCAACTGCACCTATGACCCTTTTCCTAGAGACCTCACTCACACAGAGGTGACCTGAACAGAAATAAACTAGTCTTCAGCATAGAGAGCATTAAAGTCACAACATTCAACACTCATAAGAGTAATAATTATAAACTAAAAGAAGCAATGAGATGGAAAGGCACACTGCAAATATAAAATAGCAGCATGTTGCCTACTTGTGTGCTACAGGGTTAATGAAACTGAAACAAAATGATCTGTGCACAAGAATGAGTAAAACTGTAATTATAACAGAAAAACTTGAATGAGATAGCTGCCTACAATACAATATCTAGAGATGTCTAGAAACAGGACATTAGGAAGCATTTATTTACAGAGAGAGTAAGCATGGGAACAGACTTCCTAGAAAAGTGGTTGATGCCTCATGACTGTCAATGCTTTTGGACAATATCCTTAACAACATGCTTTTACATTTGGTCAGCCTTGAATTGATCAGGCAATTGGACTAGATGATCATTGTAGGTAATTTCCAACTGAAATATCCTATCCTTCCCTTCCCTCCCCTTCCCTTCCCTTCCCATTTTATTCTACTCTATCATTTCTCACTGTTTCCTCTGGTTGCATTGAGCTTTCAAACAATTTTTGAAAGATTCCTGCAGTATATGCCAAGACAATAA
The DNA here is from genome assembly GCF_003945595.2 of Pipra filicauda. Classification (NCBI taxonomy): domain Eukaryota; kingdom Metazoa; phylum Chordata; class Aves; order Passeriformes; family Pipridae; genus Pipra; species Pipra filicauda. Next base: position 372,591 of record NW_024104560.1, on the reverse strand, counting down.
CTCCACTTAGACCTCTTCAAATGTCTTCATTTGGGCTGACAAGAGTGAAGCTTGTCAGAGAGAAAGCACACTTTGATTTACAACACCTGCAAGAGCAGTTAATCATGGCTCAAATAGTCAGACTGACACTTACCCGATGTACCATGCTGAGGCATTAACAGTGAAATTCATGTTAACATGCTGACAAAGCACCCCTGAGTACTTATAGGCATGTTAGTAAAATATAAGATGTACTGAAAGTAGCTTTTGAAATAAAGCAGTACTACAACCTAGGGATATCACAGTCCTGTGAGAGGCTGCATGTACGCCAAGGGCAGGTGCAAAAGCCCAAAATAGTAAAGACCTAGTCTAATAAGATGCTATTTTGGACAAATATGTTCCTAAAAGAGAGCATAATTCACTGCTGCAAAAGCAGAATTTGTATAGCTAGCAAAGCAGCAATTCTTCTCACAGAGGATCTATAGGAAAGAGCTGACAATGATCTGAGATGGGAGTTACAACGGATGTCACACACTGATGCAGCTGATCTGCAGTACAGTATCTGAAAGAAGCCAAGAAAGCTGAGTATTTCTTTCCGCATCAATTAGGTTCTGACATGTTATTCACTTCATTAAAAACGTAATTTTTTAGATGCTAAGAATGATAAAATTTGAAAAACAAACCATTTTACTAGTTTGGACAATCCATAAGATGAGGTAAGCAGATAAGTGGATTTGGCACAATCCTGTCTACCTCTAACTTCCACACCAGTGTTTATACTAACAGCTACTTCAGTTTAGATCAGTGATTTTACACATATTTATGGAAATCTGAGCAACTATCTCATCTATGTATATGATGGGACTTCAGCATAGTAAGGCAGGATATGAGCATCTCAAATCAAATAAAGACAGACAATGAAAAGAAAGGTATTTCTGTAAGCATCTTCATATTCTGTGCACATCTAGTAGCAACAAGCTTAAAGCCAGCCCCTAAAAAATGAAAGCAAAACTGAACATACCAAGACTAAAACCAGAAAACGTTAACTGCTTCTTGGTCTGTCAGTTCCTTCCCTCCTTACTGTACATTTCCAAGTCACAGCTCATAAACAGCACTGGAAGTTCTATTATACACATTATATTACAAAATATGATCTATAATATTTAATATCATGTTATTGTTGTTGTTATTATTATACTCCAATGTATTTTCTGAGATTCAAATATGAGAGATCAATAATAATTTGAAAGACTGCATAACTAATTTACAGAATCTGGATGAGAATGGACAGGGGACCTCATTATTTCTATATAATTTGACCGTGACGTTTGACTTCACGACACTTTCCTAACAAAAGTGAACTGAATTAGCAATCACTAAACATTTTAGTCCAGATACTGAGTTATATCAGTCTGGTTTGAAATGGACGTAATTACTTCATGCTTGGGAAAATATCTTTAATAACTTATAATAAAGGAATTCTAATATTACAAGTAAATTCTTTTTAATAAAGTGCCTCTGCCTTTTAACAATCTTTCTGTCACAAACCTGTCTTTTGTTCTTCACATTGCAGTGCTCTAACCTACTTCATCTATCCCACTGTGCATTGCTTCTGATTTGTATTACTGGAATTGTCTCAAAATAAAAATTTCTCACATAGCAGATGACTACAATTAACAGCAGGTGTCAGGGTAAATCAGCATCTCTCTCTGGTGCAATTAAAAATTATTTATTGATGTTTGGATAGTTTCAGTGGGGCTGAGACACTGTAATTGCCCAGCTCCCAGAGAAAGAATTTATCCAAACTTTACCCAGAAACCAGAAACTTTATTGTTGGCTATTCTGCATGTTTGGGAGAGGGAGTGCTTCTAATTTTGATGATAAAAAGACCCAGATGAATATAAAGTCCCTCAGGAAAAGGGACCTGGTTTGTTCCCATGCATTATTTTGATTTCAATTAGGTTTTTTTCAATGAAAAATAATTTCACTAGCCTAGAAAACTGATGCAATAAAAGCTTAGCCCTCTAATTAAAACCTTGACCTACAAGCCTTATGAAGATGAAATGTGACACTGCCCATAGCTCCCCACTGGGGAAAGAAAAGTCACTACACGCACTTCGTTCAGGTTGCCTGATTCATGGTAGGAGCTCCTCTACTCAAATTAACATGGTAGTGACACCAGTGTAAGATCAAGAAATGCAGGCTGCTGAATTCTCTACCACATACCAGAAAGAAATTTGAATGCGTCCTACCAAACTAGCAGATTTCTCGTGAATAGTACACATACAGCTTCTAGAAAGGGAAGACCAGAGCCTGATGTCTTTAATATGACAAAGGTTACCTTAGTCAGCAGCGAGGGTAGTAGTCATCAAAAATAAATGTGCAAGCATAAGGCCCATTGATGATACTAAACAGGCATTATTTTTCCTACATGTTTCTAAAAACTATACTGCCAGGTCTCTCAAACATGAAGATATGCCACTAAGTTTTAGTTTTAAAAACCTACACAATTTGGGACCAGTGTAGCCTAAAGAGTACCTCTGTTCATTGCACAGAACTATGGCTGCTGAAATTATCTAAGACAATTTCGATTTGAAGCTACTACTACTACTACTACTACTACTACTACTACTACTACTACTACTACTACTACTACTACTACTACTACTGTCACAGTATTTTCTGGAGTATTTTCTTGGCTGGCAGAAGACCCCCAAATATGACATTTGCTGGAACTTGGTTTTGCTGGGATTTATAATGAGATGTGATGTGAGGTATGTTTTGGTCAAGGATATACTTCATTACAGACCATCTCTGGGTTATTTAGAGTTCAAATTATACTCGCTGTTTATATTGTTTATCATGAGCAGCAGATTTACTATCTGTCTATATTTAAACTATATAATGTGCCTAAATACCAAAGTGACAGGCACACAACGTGTCATTACACAAATGTACTGAAATAATTCAAATTAAAGGTTCAGAAGATCTTGTAACACACTAGATATGAATTTGTTTTTATAAAGGTTTGACAAAAGCGCCACATGATGAAGGTTCATTACCACTCTAATTAATGAAAAATAGATCCAGTAACCAGCAACAGTCGCTGCTATCACTTATTGCTCTGAAACAAGTTTTCCAGCCGTGAAGTTCAAGAGCCTGATTACAGATAATGGACCTAAGCTTTCTGTTGGGAATTTGTTCATTCTGCAGCCTCAACAGAATTTGAACTTTTGACATTTCCATCATGCTGTAGCTTGACTAGAGGTAAAATAGAAGCAGCCGTGGTGAAACTGCTAATAGACTGAAACATATGAAATTTTTCACTCATCGGGACACTAGGAAGGCTAATTGCCCTGGAGAAATGTTAGATTACTAGAAGTAGGCTCAAATTTAAGGTCAAAACGTTCACAAATAGGAGTTTCAAATCCCAAATTTAAATTGAATAAAGTTTAGACACTAGAGTCAGCAGTGTCCTGGAATCCAGGAGGGCCAACCATGTCCTGGGGGGCATCAGGCAAAGCATCGCCAGCCAGTTGAGGGAGGGGATTGTCCTGCTCTGCTCTGCACTGGTGTGGCCTCACCTTGAATATTGTGTGCAGGTCACCGAAATATAGGAAAGACATTAAGCTCTTAGTGAGTGTCCAAAGGAGGGCAATGAAGATGGTGAAGGGCCTTGAGGGGAAACTGTATGAGGGGTGGCTGAGGTCAATTGATGTGTTCAACCTGGAGGACTGAGGGGAGACCTCACTGCAGTCTACAACTTCCTCGTGAGGAGAACTGGCGTTGTAGGCATCCAGAGGGTGGTTATACTTGGAACAGGCTCCCTAGGGAAGTGGTCACAGCACCAAGCCTAACAGAGTTCAAGAAGTGTTTGGACAATGCTCTCAGGCACATGGTGTGACTCTTGGGGATGGTCCTGTACAGGGCTAAGGGTTGGACTTAACAATCCTTGTGGGTTCCCTCCAACTCAGGATATTCGATGATTCTATGACTAAAATTCACTTGCCCTTGCTGGGTGTCCTCACATAGGAGTCCCAAAGTCTCTTACAAAGTCAGCAGGAGAGAAAGAAGTTCCTCTGAAAGCCTAGCAAACTTCAGACAGGCAGGTGAGACCAGCAGGATCTTACTCTTCTGACTCAAAGCTTGTTATTTATTATTCCTAATTATTTTTATGATGTGTTAATTGGAATCTGCCTTCACAGACTGAGATTTCATTGTGACAGTAAAACCTCTGATGCACTTAGGAGACTGGCCAGAAGTTTTGTCAGGTCACATACCACCATTTAGGAGACCCATTGCCAGAGGAAGGACAATAGATTCTTCATTTAGTTCAGTGTCAGGGAATGGCTTGACAGGGAGGGGATGCCATACTTCTTCTTGGTTAGACTTGTCCTCTTTTATTTCAGGGATCTTCAGGGAGCTAAGGCACAGTCATAAAGTTCTTCCTGTGTGTCAGCATCCCTGGTCTCCAGAGGCAGCAGTTAGAATATGTAGTTCTTGGATTTCTGCTCTTTTTAACAACACAACACAGCAACATTGCTCTACAGTGCAAACAGCCAAGCTTCAGAATGATATGCCTGGGAAATTCAGTGTTTGCAGAGGTATGTACATATTTAAGTACTTTACATGCATGGAAGGATGGGTTGCTATTCTTTTTACAATATGTACACAAGTCATATACAATCAGAGAATATGCGCAGGTAACTCCTGACGTGGGACAAAATAAAAATCAAGGTTTAATACTACACTATTATTCCCATTTTTACAGAACTAAACAAGATTACAAACCTGTCAAATAATTTGATAGATATAATAACTAACATGTTAGCATACAGCAATGCTTGATGAACTAATTCGCCAGAATAGTGACATTGTAGGCACACTAACACAAGCACAGAGCTTTGGTCCTGAATAAAATTTCTTTGGTTATTAAGTTATTAATGGAAAAAATAAAGGCTATCTGAATGTGATCCTTGAGGTAATCCTCAATTTTGTTATTTCTAGCTCTTAGGCCATTACCCATTGTGAGTTATGTTCAATCACAAAAATAATGAAAGAACAGATCTGTTGGAGACATATAGCAAATTTAAGTAATAACAAACAGACTAAGTCTTCTGAAATATTATTGTTCCACTGTAACAATAAATGTAAAGTATAATTGAATGAATGGCTAAGTAAATAATTAAAAGGAATAGGCCCAAATTGGCCATGTGCTCTTAAGGGGACCTTAGCACTGATTTAATTGAGTTCCCCCTGAAGCCATCCTTTCTCCAATCTGAATATGTCCAGGTCCCTAACCCACTCCTCACAGGGCAACTGATCCAGCACTGATCATCTTGGTGGCTTCACTGAACTCACTCCAGTTTTTTAAGGTCTTTCAGGTATGGTGTTTGATGGGTAAAATAGGGTGCAGTCCACCACATCTTGGACATGGTCTAATGAGTGATGAGCAAAGAGAGATAATTGTGTGTCTTCACCTACTGATTGTGCTCTGGCTAACACAGCCTGTCGACCTTTGCTGTTGCAGCACACTTTGCCATGACTGCAAAGCCAAGGTGTCAGGCAAATAAGTATTTTATGTAGCAAGAGCTACAAGATGACGTGGCTTTTCCTCAAAAGATCAAATGTAGAGAGATGCTGAACATCAGAAACTCCATTCTGGGACACTTAAGTACAGAAATGGACCAAAATAATCAGTAGAAGAGAGACACAGAATAGTCAATGGTAAGATATTCAAGCTATTGGTTTATTTTCCAGAAGCTGCAGAAAAACGTTCCCTTTCTATCCAGTGAAGCAGCATAGGAAGATATCCACCAGCGATAGACTGTTGTTTACTAATTAATTGAGATAGCAAGTGATGGAGTTGCAAATGGGACAGAAAAGGTGCTTCTAAGGCCAGAGATTGCCTACATAAACATAGGTGAAACAAGAAGAGCAGGTAAACTCCAGAGAAAGGAGGAGATACCACATTCAAGTGAAGGAAACTCCAACGCTCAGGGAAGTTTGTGCCGGGAGACCTGCCTGAACTATTTCACCAACAGTAGGAGGGTAGATATGAGGTGTTTAAAGGAAAGGATGGAAATCTACACTAGTCACTCCATGAATCACAGAATTGTTTATGTTGGAAAGGACTTTGAAGGTCATTGAGTCAAACCGTTAACCCAGCACTGCCAAGTCTGCTGCTAAACCATGTCCCTAAGAACCACACCTACATGTATTTTAAATATGTGGAGTTTTGGACAAGGAAGACCCCTCTATTCAGGCTTGCTGGGAAATAACAGCTTAAACTGAAGTTAATCACTAGTATAAAACTTGCCAGTTGAGTGGGGACAGGAGAGGGAGGAGAAACAAATGCTGAACTGAACATTGGCATTTGGGAGAGCAGCAAAACACTCTTGAGAAGTCAAATGCTTCCGGCAACTTCAAATGCTCTAAAGGTGTTTCTAGTAAGTTCTAAATTGCTGTAGTAAGTTAATTTTACTAAAGTAACAGTGGTACTTCCTTATAATTGTGTGCTGACCAAATCAAAGTAGTTCTCTGACTACTGCAAAGTTTCAAGTGCACCATAAAATCTTGGTAGTAATGATAAGTCTAGTAAAGGAGGATAGCCTTTTGATAGCCTAAGAAGGATAGTGTTTGATGATTTCTGCTTTCAACTAGGCATGGAAACCTTGGGGCAAGCATGTGACTTGGTAAGGCACCTACCCACCTCCCCTGCTGCCTGAACAAAAATGCCAATCCTAATTGCTCCTCTTCCATAGTGTCATAAAATAGCATAGATGGGGTATTACTTTCCAAGACGGATACATTCAGTGATGTCTTTCCACTTACTCATGCAAGCTTCTCCACTGGGAGAAGGTATGGATTTATCAGGGAATGAGGCAGAAGGAAAAAACTTGCTCTATCCGTTAGCCCTAACCAGTGTACTGGCCTGCTATGCCACAGAACTGCGTAACTCTTTTTCAGACCAGGATGGCATACATCTACATGACAACTCGTTATTCACTGTTTACAGAGACCCATATGTTTAATGATTGTAAGCATGTGACTCTGTGTATTAGCTGCTGTGGAGATGCATGGAAGAACGTGTTTCCTGGCCCAGTCGATCCCTAAGTTATTTCGGGATATAGGCAAATGAAATTAAAGGCTGGAGAGAGAAAAATAAGTTGAGAGAGAAGTTGAGATATTAATATCCTGAAGTTTCACAGATGATCTGTAAAAACAATTTTCTCCAAGCCATTAGAAAAATAAGAAATTATCATATAAATTCATTAAGACATCCTTGATCTCTGCCTTTATTGGGAAATTGCTTTCCTGCAGATTTCTTTTCAAAATAGGGTTTTGACTGGTTGTGAGCCTATTCACCATTCTCACTAACAAATTCTAGGGCAAAGAAGGTGAGGAATATTCTCTTGAAATACCTGTAGAAGAAGTATGCTATATCCAGTGCTGGTGTCACTGCAGAGCAGATACCTGGACTGTCATGCAGAGAAGCAGCAATGTTGTCAAAAGATGTTTCTAAGTAGGTTTTCAAACTTATTGCAGCATACACGTCTGATCACAGAGGTAAAATGAGGAGAACATAATGTGTAGGCATACGTGCATGGTATCTGTGCATGTATGTAAAAGACATGTAATATGTCCATTAAATACATACAGCTCCTGTGATTTTCAATCAAATCAGCTCTCAACCCCTCATTCATCCTATATACAGGCTAGGTGCATGACATGTATGGCAAAATGTCTTTTGGAGAACATAGGAAACATGAACTGACTGGTATTCAAGGACATTGTGCTTTTATATCTAGAGAAACCTTGGGCAGATGACAGTTGACACAGCTATTCCGGTTTTACTGCCGGTTACTGTAAAAAGATTCCAGTAGTTTTCATTCAGAAGCAAAACAAGGAGGGGGAAGGTGTTTATTTTTATCTTAAAATAAACTAGAGCTAGGACACTCACCTATTACACAGAATGGTTTCCTTGCAAAGCGCAGTCTTCCTTGCCATCCTCGGTATCGACAACAGCATCCAGCAGACCAGATACGAATAATAAATTCCAAACCAAAGACAACAATCATGACAAATTCCTAGAAATGGCAAATAAGAAAAATGCCCGTTACAGATAAACAATGCTAAAGCATCAGGAAACTTATGACCACTGTTTGTGTCTAACAATCCACCCTGAGCATCTGAAGATCCCAAGCCAAACTTGGGAACCTGCTCCCCAGAAGCATCTACACATCTACAAGAAGTATCTTGTACAGTCCCCATCATCTACAGTCCCCAGAGCTTCCTAGTAAATGGTCCATGTCCAACCTGAATACCATTAAATATTGCTTAATATTGGCTAATAAATATGAAACACTGAAGAACTGAATCATACACAAAAAATGTCAGAGCTTTGGATACTGCGGGTCAGACCGTAGGTAATTTAGACAACTAGTGAAGAATATGTTCCATATTCATATCCATAAAATTAGTTTAAAGGTGAAATGTTTTGGGAGATATGTTCCCATTGCTGCAATATACACATGAAGTGACTGAGATGATGCAGAAGCATTTAGGAAATAAATTTGTTCTCAGAAGTATGTTAAGATACATGAAAGAAGTACGTTAAGATACATGAAAGTGTAATTACATACAACGGGTATGTAATTGTTTGTAAGGTAGTAAATGAATGTGTCCACTAGGCATAACTTTCCCTGGACAATTTGTGAATGAAAGTGTTTATAAATCTTGCCTTGGTTGTTTGGTTTGCTTTTCTTTCACAGGGGAACCTTCTTTAAGACTGTCTATTTTAATAACACCAAGCTGTATTTATGCAATTTTTTTTCTAAGAAAGTTTTCATGACAACAGCGAGGTCAAAAGGGTTGCAGTAATAGAGTAATTCAGCTCCATACCCTAAGGAAATCTAAATGCATACACTGTGGAGTAATATAGTACATATACACTGGTATGGAATTATAATTTTAGGTACTCTTCTGGAATAGCATCATAAAGTTCTGAGTTTTGGAATGAAAAAATAAAAAATTTTATGTTCACCAAAAGGAGAAAAGTACTTGATGGAGTTTCTTCAACAGCTCATCAAGAAGAGAATGGAAGTTGTGTTTTATTTGGCAGTTGAACGTATTTTCTTGTCCAGAAGTAAAATGTTCCTCGTCAGCCAATTAATTGGTTATTCCTGCAGGATAAGGACTAGTGTGGTACTGGTAAGAAAGCACTGCAAATGAATTAGAGGAATATTTGCAATGGTAGAGTTGATCCAATATTGACTTTTCCCCAGTAAACACTTTGCATGCTTTTAGACTGTGAGACCCTACAACTCTACAAGCCAATAAGGCTGTAAATATAATAAATGTCTACTCAGGCATTAATTTACCTGAAAAATTGGCAAACAAATTATTAATGTTGTTTCATGTAATGGTTCTTTACTAGATTATGATTAGTGGAAGTACATGGAAACATTGCGAATTTAATGGCTTTTGCCATCATAGAACAATTTGAAAACACAATATTCCTTTCTAAAACATGTCAGCTTGTTTAACTACATTATACTGAAAGCACTTTTAGAGCCTTCTTCAGTGTCTTTCTTTCAGTTTTGTAAATCCCAGGCTGAATGCCTAAATCACAAAAGCAGAACAATGTCCCTCTGCTAAAACATTGCTAAAGAAAATGTCATACTTTTTATTAGCAAAGAACACAAGGAAAAATGAGTGTGATTGTTTAATGTTTTGTTTTTGTTCCACTATAAGAAACTTTAACTTAATTCCACGGACAGTGTTATTACATAGCCTCAGAAAGGATTATGTACAAAATTGAGAAAGTTCCCCACATAGTAACAATAATTCTTAATAGTTGGCTACCGTGTGGTACATTTCCTTTTAGGAAATTCTGTGTAGGCCAAGACTAAAATGGACAGTAAGCCAACTGGAAAAAAGGAAGAATATATATTTTAGTTATTTAACTACCACTTTTATAGAGATAGTGAAATCATGGATTGTGAAATCTGGTTTACACATTGTTAGATGATGTCTCTGAATTTATGGGGGTTTGATGGCAGGCACCCAAGCCATCCAACATCTGATTCTCCTAATGGAGTTTCCTCTTTGGTGTAGGTGTAAGAGATACTGAAGGAGAGGAGGTCTGTGAAGCACAGAAAATTCTTTGCTTCCAATAAAATCCTTTCCTTGTTAAAATTTAACCACATTTCATTTGACTAAAGTTTGTTGTTTCCCTGGAAAACATATTATATGTACAGATGGGTGATATGCTTTGTAAGTACACTGAAATTGTCACAGACATCTTACAAGAAATGATCCACACATGCAGGAGTGTGTCCTCTACCATACTCTAGACCTCAGCAGGGCCTCTGATGAAAAACTGACAAGAACAGAAAGTACTTAATGAACCTGGAAGGACTAGTTCACAGCTACAATTCAGTTAAATTAGTATCACAATGGTAGAAGTACAAAAGAGGCAATTTTTTTGGAAGTTCACTCTTCTGGCTCCTACCAGTGCTTTGCAGTTTTGTATTCATCACCTGTATGGCTATGTGCTATGCTTGCTCAGTTATAAAAAAATGAAAAAAGTAATTGTGTGCTGAAAACATGTGCTTGAGTGTCTCTGTACTACATGATGCTCTTTTATGTCAGAGACAGAAATCCTATTTGTCCCTCACACACAAATACATATACTACAAAGAGAAACTTCTTGGAGATACATCTATTTTGGGAGACAAAAGGAGTAAAAGGATACTTTTCTCAGCATTTTTTTGTGTGGGTGGGGTAAGAATATAAGATTTTTTTTTAAGAAACAATGTGAAATATTTCTGTTCATTCCTTGAGAAAAATAGTTACAATTTCTAGCACCATTAAAATTTATGCATGGCGATATTCCCTCAGTATTAACTAAAGTTTCTGCTACTAAGTAAATTTTAAAAAGAGCCACTGTAGTTACAGTAAGTGAGATCAAATACAGAAAATATGACTCTGTGCACTTGGAAGTTAAAAGAATTGCTGATTTTAACAATACTATATATGATTTTCTTCCACCAATATCAAATTTCTAGAGGTTTTAAAGTACATTATAACCTTTAATATAGAAAAGACACTGAACAAAGTGTAGATGAGGTTTCACACTTATTTTTGCACTTCCTGAAATAGTTGTGTTTCAAACTGATCCTTAAATGCTGGTGACTCCTACCTCCTCGAAGAACAACTGATTTTAAAGGGAATACACATAACAATTAAGTCTAAGGGAAAACGATTTTCCTAAAAAATGTGAATGCATTGAAACAGAACTCTTCACAGTAGTATATATGACAGCTTTGTTGTATTTTAGATTGGTCTGGGTCAAAAAGAGAGACAAAGAATCCTACACCACTGTGTAAAAAAACAAGTGTTTTAGTAACCAGGGCACGTGGTCACAATGTACAGGCAAATCTCTGTCAAGGTTAATGCAGGGCAGGGAATGACATTATCTTTTTTCCTACGGCAACTGTATAGTCACAAGGTACTTCGTTTTCCATGGACAAAAATTGGAAGAATGAATCCCAAACAAGATCGAGATTTCTACTTTTATTTTTTTTTTAATTTCATTTGGAAGGCTTCTTGCAAACTTAAACATAAATCTAGGCACTTAAGTAACTTGGGTTTAGTTCCTTAGGAACTGGAACAGAAGATCAGAGCATAATTGGAAAGGCATGTGACAGAATATCTCATTAGACCTCATTTGATTTGTAGACCTGGTGTAGAACTGATGCATTCCTGTATCTCTATCCTACATATAAATGATGGAGCTGCATTAATTTTGAATTCCTTATGTGATATGAGTTACAACATTTACATCAGAATCAGAAAATCCTGCATTCTTGATAAATTTGGCCTCTTCAAAATTCAGCAAGGCTGTATTTGAATTGATGAACAAGTTTAGATTTACTGGAAACCCAACACTTCCCTTCCAATGTAGAGCAGAGGTGCATTGTCCTTTGCCATTTCTTGCTTTTTCCACATCTTGTCATCCTTTTCCAATCACAGCTGCCTCTGGCCTTGCACCACAGTTACCACAATCTGTCACTTTTTTGGCTATTTAAAGTCACAGTTACCAACCCCCAGTAACTGCTATGGTGGTTCACACAGTGGAAAGTTCTTCTTCCTTCTCAAAGCACAATTCATCCAAATGAATGAACTTTTCATTCTGAAGTGTTTCCGCACACACAGCTCCAGTTGACTTGGGGAACCATGCATACACAAGAGTAGCAAGGTTGAAACATATAGGCTTGAAAAGTTCAGTTGCTTTTGGTGTGAGGAACACAGGTATCAGAGTACTCCTTAAGTTTTTTACATCTGTGTGTGCCTGGGCTGTTATACCACTGGAATGACGAAGGTCACACAAATGGCAGGAAAGGAAAACAAGAGGTCATCCAGAGCAACATTTCTGTTAACAAAAGATCCTGGAGGACTCTTATCAACAGGGTTGATAATTAGCCAAATCAAGCATACTTTGTACAATCCAGCTACATAAGCATATTTCCCCCCTTTCTTTCCCCCATCTAATTAGGATACAAGAGATGATTTGTTGAAATTGTTTACATTAATATGCTTTTCATGTAGTTTTTAATGATAAGGATTTCCCTAAGCAAAACATTATAACAGCAAAAAAAGAGCTTATATCATAGTTTCTTACTCTTTAGTATAACAGCTTATTAAAAGTTTAAACAATTTGCTGATGATGAATCCAGGTGCCTTCACTGCAGACTGTAGTTTCTGGGAATTAGAGCCATTTTTGCGATAAGAAAATTACCAAAGTTGAGCACTTTGTGCTATTCAAGGATGCTCCTGGTTATTTCGCAACTTGCAAATGAGCTAATGTTTGCTATAAGAAATTCACCCACAAGACAATATCTCTGCTGTTATTTTAATTATATTCCTGCTATGGAAGTTGTGATGTTAATTATTCTAAAGGCTAATGAAGCAGCACGAAAGAACTGCAGACTGACATAAAGAGCTGCCTACCTTGAACTCATAGGAGGACTGGGTCTATAAGAGACATTGTCAGAAGCCCAAGAAATGGACAAGAACAGATCAAATTAATCCTCTGAAATAAACTTTAATAGAGCCACAGGTGTTTCTCCTCCGAAGACAGCATCTCTGCAGTGTAGCTGCACTACAGATTCTTGTCTAGTGTAAATCAGCCAGCATTGCTCCACTAACACAACAGCAGGAACAGAAGGAGCAATGTCATCTGATACAGCTGGGGATATATCCCTTCTTCCCTAAAAACTCATAAACAGGCAAGTCCAGTGTTTCCAAATCAGAGAAGTCTAGTGTTTCCACATCAGTTTGAAAGGAGGGAGAATAAACATGTTCTCGTACTTTAATGTATGGTTGATTGGTTTAAGAACGCCACCAGCTGCAAAAATGTCTTTATGGTGATACATGAATAGTTGATACTATCCAAATAGCAATGCTTTATTACTCATAGTCAAAGAGAATGAGATTGTTTTATCATTCAATTAAAGCAAGAACAGAACATGTCACCTTCTCAATAATATCCCTCTCTCAAGCAAAAAAACCTCAACACCCTACTGATTCCAGATACTGAGCATCAAAAGTGGGCTGTACACTTTAAAGAGATGCTATCGGCATGTGAGGGGAAGCACAACATTAGTCTGCTCAATGAAACTTGAGGAAGGTTTGAGTTTTAAATAGTTATGATGCAGAAGCTGGTGTAGGACTACAGACAATTCTGTTATACTGGCTACTTTCTGGATAAAAACAATCAGATAAGAATATGTGCACGCTTCATAGTTTAAAATAATAGTACAAATTGAACACATTTGTGTTATTCCTGGTTCAGCATTAAAATGGGAGATCCTTTGTCTAAACAGCTAACAAATATATCTGCATGTGGATACACGGACTTAAGAAACTAATGTTTTAATTCTTTCCAACTGCAGTTTAACAAAGGGAGAGACAGCCATAAATCCAAAAACATAACCCAGAATAGACCCTATTAGTGGCATATAAATCACAACCAGAGACTCCAGTTCAGCTCCCAGTGCAATACACAATAAGCATGAAGTGAAATTTATGCACCTTTTTATCATTTATCAGTTTTATAATTAATGTGATACTTTTACTGCACTCACTTTTCCAAATTATGACTAAGATTTTCCATGTAGATTCTACACTATTAGAGGATTATTGAGAAATCAGTCCTGTGACCTTTAATCTAATACACAGCTACAAGGATATTGAAATAATATTAAAATCCCACTTATATGCTTAGTCCACATGTTATATAGGACTTCTGCTATCCAACTCTCTTTTATGTTTTTGCGTTTATACCTGAAATGGCACCCATCAGTCATGAGTCTTACTTATTTGCTTGCAACAGAAAACAGCAGAGAATTTTAATGTCAAGTAAAACCAGTTTTAAATCAGATAGTACAACCCAGCACCAGAATGACATAGATGCCATCTAATTATGTTTTTCATAATCTCTTATAGAGTAAATAAAAGTATTTACCATATCAGACACAACACACGATTCCTATCACTGAAACTGTGCTAACCTTCCTCAGCATGTACTGCCTTCCCAGAGCAGCAGACTCCCTTGACACTACCATCATGGACCAACAGCTGAGGACCTGCCAGTGCCAGAGGAATGAGTGCTACAGAGGTGCACTGTCCATCACGATTATCGTGATTACCGTGTCAATCAATGTACATATGGACAAGCAGATCCCCAAACTCCTTTTGGCTTTTGGTGGACATGGTTCTAGGAACACCCTGGTGATCACTGAAACTCCTATTTCAAATTGGGAAAATGGCAATGGGAAACACTGACTTATTCACGTCTATCCTGCTCTTCCCCAGATACTGCATCACCTTTAAATGTTTAAATGGCATTTTTCAGCAATTTGCACTCATTGCTTTGTGCCATCCCATTTGTTTGTGTGTCAGGTACAACTACGCTTTTGAGAGAACTCCCTAAAGGAGGTGATAGTTATAAAACTCACACTATAGAATAATTTTCTATTTTCCAAATTTTTTTTTACCCTTTGTGCTTGTTCACATTTTGTTTCTCTTTAGTGAGATATCGGCAGTAAATAGTCTAACTTTGGTTTTAAAATTATCCTCATATTGTTAACAACAACACTCTGTACAGTCGTAACCAAGTCTTTGCATTTCCTTTGTGATTTGTTCACGCTTTTTTTTTCTGCTATAGTCACATTTCTGATGTCACGTGTCAGAGGCAGACATTCAAGCACATGTCTCTGTAGCAACACAGCTCTCAAATTTTCCTTTTGAAAAGTTTGTAAAGAATTTTGTATCTCTTCTCTGTCCAAAAGAAATATGCAATGGTCCTCAGAACTCTAAATCCTTTTATTCTCTGGCATCCATGTTGATTTTGTATTGATGCAAGGGGTTTAGGTGAACTGTTACATGTATGTGAATTAATTGATAACATTTGACATGCAGTATAGCAGAGCAGAACAGCATATTCATTCTTTTATTCTTTTGTCTCAGCATGGTCAGAGTTGTTAAATCCCAGAGACTGCAAATGATATTTGCAGAGTTCTTTTTTAAGTTACCTTTTCCTACAATGTCCCAGTTCTCAAAGTTCATTAAGAGAGCTTCTCTAGGCATCCATCTGTCCATGTTCTGATCACTGAGAGACCTGTATGCATCTTGGTTGATATACCCTGAAACTGGTTGACATTACTAGTACCAAACTTTTTCAGAAAACAACTTTAAGAAAGTGTTTTTTGACAGTTTGTAACTTTTGACAAACTGGACTTGGTAGGCACTGTACCCAGTCTTCCAAATCCTGCTCCTGTATTTAGTTTCTCAAAGATATTACCTCAGCAAACATTTCTTCTACTTGAACAAGTCTTTGGTTACAATATTTTTATTCAGTTCCTTAGGTTCAGTGAAAAAGTTGACTTGGTCCCCTCTTTTTTTGATCCAGTAACTACAATTTGAGACCCAGTATATCAAGTCTTGTGTTTTACATATCATGCCATTTGCTGACTGTTCTGCAGCTTTTCCTTCTACCTTTTTTCTAGGCGTATGGTCTCTTCGAAAAAGAAAAGAACAAGCCCCTTCCACATCCTCTCAAAAACATACGTATATCTTTGTGAGACATACATTTCCTGTGATCATATCTTCATACGGTACAATCAACCAATTCTGTCTGGTTCAGATTTGATACCAAAGTTATTATCCTGTCCGTGACATACACCCTTTCCTCAGGCACTTCATGGAAGCCTACAAGTTTAAAATGGTCAGTACTTATTTTGCTACTTCATCTTTGTAGTTCATCCACTGTTCACAGTCCTCAGGATTGAACTTAGTTCCAGTGTGTGTCTATGTATTTCCCATCACCTTCACTTTAAACTCTGTGTGGATTTTTGTATTGTAGGTAGGTCTGCTCTGAATCCTTACAGACTTTTTTAAAATTTTTTTATATTTTGATATTTATTTGCTTGACTTTGCAGTTTTTAAACTAAATTTTGTGAACAAATTTCTCCTCTCACTTGAGGAAAATTCACATTTTGACTGCAGCAAGCTGTGTCTTTGCATTCTTTGTCACATCTATGCAAAGTGACTGACTGGACTGTAGTTTCTGTCTGTTACTCAGATGGTGGATGTTCCATCTTTCTTATCACTGATGTGCAGTCTTCTTCAGCATTGTTTTCTGTTTAATATTTAATGGTCTGTAGATTTTTTTTTCCATACATGTTATTTATAACCATGCACTTTAATTTTCCTCTGGGGACATATTCTGCATTTCCATTTGGCAAATCATTATGTCTCTGACAAGGCTCAGGTCTGAATTTCTGATAGAGAGTTTGATATCTATCAATTTTTACTGTTGCAATTTAAAGTGTTTGTTACCTGTTTTACGGAGGTGGCTCTTGATCTCCATACAAAAACAACTTTGGATCCTTATTAAACTCTGACATAAAGCCAATAAAATTCGATACTGCAGGGTGTGGCATAAACTATTACAAATCTACATCTATGGAAAATATTACACTTATGACTTGGAAGTGATTTCCCATGTTACCTTGTTATCACTTAAGATGAAAAAAAAAGGAGGAGGACACATCATGGAAGAGTAGTTGTGCAGGTAGAGTTGCTTGCTTGTCCCTAAAAGAGGTCAAGGACAGCTGGTTCTGTCCTTTAGCACAATGTGTTAATTAACCTAAAAGGAGATATGCTTTTCTGTACTCAAAGAATTATATCCCTATTAATCCGAATCCTGACACCCCATCTCTAACATCTAATCCACCCTATTTTCCACTCTTAATCTCAAAATCCTCCTAGAGATTCTGTGTTCTCCTAGAGAAAGCAGCCCCTGAATGGCTGGTTGAAAGGCTCTCTTCCAGATAATGTGAATGGTCCTTTCCCTCTTAAAAATGTGGTCTCCACCTTTGAATGCTAATCTTCCTTGTTTTGGGAAACAAAGGGAATGAGGAATTGATTGCTCACAGCACTAGTATCTTCTCTCCTGGCTTTCTGCATTTAGCCATATAATGACATCGACAAGACAAGCTAAGTGACAGCTCTTATATGGGAACATATAACAATAATAAAACAGAATATAACGTACCTATTTAGAAAATCAACACTGGCTTTCTTACTACAACTTAGTCATTTCAATACTAAAATTGTTACCAGGTCATGAATTTGTTACATTTAACACTGTTTGTGGTTTTGCTATTTCCATCCATCTTTCTTCACTACAAAGTACCACCCATTTCTCTATACATGCCCTGTTCATTCAGAGAAATGGAAAATAATTTCGTGGATGGTATTTCACCCAGCAGCCATTGACTTGTGGCCACTCCAGTGATCTTAACATTGCACAGGAAACGCAGATTTCTTGTTGGAGCATAATTGTTTGGTAGTTTTGCCTGCCTTGGAATTGCTCTGGCAGTGACTGAATCTCTCTTGCCTTCTACTGCATTTGCTGCTGAATGCTGTAGCACTTGAGGTAACTCTTCATACCTATCCTACCTTCTTCAAGTAATTCAGTTATGAGGTTTTTCTTTGTCCTGATTGCAGATCACATATAATAGCACAGTTTTAGTCATCGTTAGTCATCAAATCCATTTACGTTTTCCCAGTAGAACTATAATATATTGCATTTTTAATTACAATAGAAAAACTATTCTGTTCAATGTGTGATTTTTCATTCTTTGCTTTACAAAGGCTATTTCTACTTAATTCAGAATAAAAGAAAAGAAAGGAAAAAACATTACTGACAATGTAACCAGTCTCAGAATCATATCAATAATAAGCTTATGCCAGTATTGAGACATCTTTGTTCTCTGATGTGTTGAAGTGTATTTATCATCCTCAGCATTGTTGACAATATATAGATACATTCAGAGCTTTATGTGCAGTGCTGTGTTCCTTTGTTATGAAATAATTTATATGGTTACTTTCATCTCTCTCCATAGCTACAGTGTGTACTTGTTTGTTATAGAGCTTTGCTGGTTGGCTGGGAGTGCCAACACTTCCTCCTGACAGAAGAATTACTGCTTTGAGGACGTCCACTGTTTTTAAATAATTCCACCTTTTCATTTCAGTTTTTGCTGCCTGTCAGACTTTCTTCTAATAACTTTTAAATACATCCAGCATTTAAATTTCCAACGGTAAGTCTGTTCTGTTTGCACACAGATTCACAAGCAGTTCTGATGAGATCAACTCCAAATTTTTATAGCAACATCAGCTCTGATCTAGTGAAATCAGCATACATAAAAGGAGAGCATCAATTTAATCAGCAAAGGCATGAAAATATTTATAATATTAGAATATAATATATAAGTATTGTTATAATATTAATAATTTCTCACAATATTTAATATAAGGTAAGATAATTTTCAAATCTAACAGCTGGTTTATTATGACATGGCTGAATTGTTTTATGCTCATACTATCACCTTATATAATATTAGTGTTTAGGAATCCAAACAAGACTGAAAACATGAAGGTGTTTGCACTTCCCTCTCTTACTCATTGCAATTCCCTCTCTTATTCTGTCTTTGATAACATCAGTGTTTTATGTCTAATGTAATTTTCCAGAGATTTCTATGAAGAATTTTGAAATTTCAAAGCAATGGTTCAGTTTGGGAAAGAAAACATTGGAAATTAGTCTTTCTTGAGAAATACTGATTTTGAGTTTTGACAAACTCACTTTTTTTCTAGCTCAGGGATCAGTTAATCTGTTTTCCTCAGAAGAAGATTCAACAAAACTGCAATAACATGGTCTATACCCTGCCTTTTTAAGAAATGTGTCTATAATTGAAATCTTTCAATATCATTCAGTTTTTCTTTTTATGCCTTGATAGCTGGTCCTACAGAGTCATCCATTCAGTCCTGTATCAGGTCTGGTAGTCTTTCATCCAAGCATGGCAAGAGGATTCAAGTTTTGGTACAATCTAAACCAAAAAATGCTACTTTTTTTGAATTGAACACTCTCACTTTTTAAAATAAACTCTGCCCAGATTTAAAATTTTGTAGCGGATTTGTATGATTACGTTCCTGTGGATGGATTTACTCTCCTAGAGCAGAGAAAAACTGAATGTGTGCTTGGCTGCTATGGGGCAGCTATACCCTACGTTTTTAATCAAAGCACATCCTTTTTCAACTTTGATGTTGGAAGAAAAAAATACTAGAAAGATATTAATTGCTAGAAGCACTTAGTAGACTTTCCTTTTGCATTCACGTGAGTGACCACAGTACATGTAGAAACCAGCTTCATCCTGTGCACATTGTCTGCTTTTATATCTCTGGGAGCTATTTCTGCCTGAAGAATGTGTTCCTAGAGTACATTTTCAGAGGTTCTTATCCTACAAAGTGGGTACAGATTTCTACCCTAGCCATTTTTAGAGTAAAACACAAAACAGATTTGACAAAACCAGTCCTGCAGAAATTCACCTATGTTTTTCAATCTCTCCATCTTCATTAAAAATGAAAATTATGAAAAGAATTAGGTGTATTGTCACTTCAAATAAAAATGACATTTTTTTTCCTACAGCCTCAATCTTAGTTTTAGTCAAAAATTCTCAAATAATCAAATATACAAATAATATTTTATGTCAGGTCAAATGAAGCATTTAAACTGATCCAAGACTTTTTTTTTTACGTCTCAGAACTCAAATGACTTCATTTATTTTCTTGAAATGACAGCAAACAAACAGAAGCAAACCAGAATTTCACATAACTTTCAGCTCTAGTTGAAAATGAACTTAAAATATAGAGAGTTTGGACAAGACAGTGAATGACCTTCAGTTCCAGATAATATTCCTTCTTGGCTATCTTCCCCAAAAGATTTGATTTTGCCTTTTCAGCCTCAGTTTTACTTCTCTTGTATTTATTATTTGATAAAGTGCCAGTAAATATACTTGTAGATCAGCAATACACCAAAGATTATTTTCTTGCTGTGTTAGTTGGATTCTTAAGCTGCTTGTGGTTTATTTCGATGCTGAAGTAGATTTTATTCTGTCTGTCTGGGATATATCACTGCTACAGCTCGAGTGCCATAAGCTGTGTGCACAGAGGAGGCTAAAGCATAATTATCATTGTAGGTATAGGGTGTTTTATCTGATGCTCTCCTCCTGGTTAGTCTTATTATTTCCGGACACAAATCTAACCAAATTAATTACTGATGCAACAATCCAACATCAGGGCATGTAACATGTGCTTAACTTATCTGCAGGACTTTCATTTTAAGATTAAAATTCAAATATTAAAGGTCTTTCCCTTGACAGGCCCCCTGATAAGGAGAAGATGCCTTGGAACACAGTAGTGCTTGTGTGGATGCCAGAACTGAAGCCCTGGCTGGGTCTGACACAATGCAGCGGGACAGGTTTTTCTCTGCTCTGGAAGCAGAGTTCAGGCATTTCTCAGAAGCCCTCCTCTATCACTGCTTTCCTAAACAATTATTTACTTTGAGCTAACATTGAGCTAACATAATGTTGTATGTTTTGGAGAGAGTATTTAGAATGCAGTGATTAGGAGATATGTTTTCTGCTCCCTTGTAAGGCGAGGCTGGGGCAAATAAATGGAATTATCTGATTGCAGAAGAATAACCATCTCAGCCCCTCTGGCCTTTCTGAGAAGAAGGGAAAGGTTTTCTCACCTCATCTACACTTCCTTCTTTAACCTCTCTGTGTAACTATGAATAGCTGTAATATGTCAAAAGCCAGAGGTGACAGCCCAGGCAGCGGTTCAGGTATTAAACTGAAGGAACATTACATTAGCATTTTAGCCAATTAACATGGCTGTAGGGGGGGCCATCTGGAATAAATCTGCAAAGCAAACAGTTAACAGAAACCCAGCAGGCAACTCTATGGATTGCTGTATTTGTATGGTACTTCATTAGAAAATAAACATATATCTTCCATCTCAAGCATGAAGCAAAAACAGTATTAAACCAGATTTGATAGTTAATACAGCTGTCTAACTAAATGACATATTTGTAAGAGTTGTGTGAAACACTGCAAGGAAAAGGTTGTGAAAACTCAGATGCTGGCACAGCCAAAACAACTGCTCCTGAGTTAATGTAGGGATATATCTTCCTCTGGTTTGCACTTGCAAAAGCCTGCTTTGATAACATTGCTAATATCACCTTCAGGATGCAGAGAAGGAACAATTCATGCATCAGCAAACTGCAATGAACCAGTCAGCTTTAGCCTGCTTCTGGAACTTCATCCTTTGCTGTGTTTATATTTTTCTCCATTAGAGACCCACAGCAGGAGATGCAAAATTCGTCATCACTAGGTTATTCCTGCCAAGGGTTTCCTGAACACACAAGGCTATAGCATAGAAATGTTGGACCAGGCTAGTATTGGCGCTTCAAGGATTAACCATGTATCTATCCTCTTCCTCCTTAAGGCCAGTTCTGTATTCAGAGGATACCATCAAATGCACAGTCACAACTGTTAAGATGGACTGAGTTTATCTTTGAAACCATAACAGCAAAAAGCACCAGAGATTCCCACAGGAGACACTGAGCAGCTTTAATCTGCTGATGGACACCTCTACAAGGACTGGTGTATCAGCTAGCAGAGCTCACCACACCTCTGCCCAGACTGGGAGCAAAACCAGGACTTCACAGAACTCTGCCACATGCTGGTTCCTGTGAGACCCATGGCAAAACACAGGGAATCTGTTTATCAGCCAGCTGAGAAATTAGCAGTGGTAAGTGTACCAACACAATCAACAAATATGTGGCTCATGGGAAATGCATATTTTATATCAGAACAAATGGCATTTCTGCAACCAGTGTACACAAGTATACAGGAAAATGGATTACTTGTCACAAAAGCACCTGCTATTACAAATATGGTATTTTCAAACTAATCAAATTTTCCTGTTGTCTATAAAAAAAGATCTCAGCAATTAGTGTACCAACTACAATAATATAACTAGCTGCAGAACATTCAAACGAACTTCCATTTGCCAAGTGTTGTTAAGATCTGTAAATAATGGGTCTAGGTAATAGTGTAGGATTAAACCACTTTTAGCTGGTTTGATGCCACCTGATCTTTTCTTCAGAGAAAGAAAAAGCACTAATATGGCTAGGAAGAAAAATGTAACATTTAACATGGCTCTCTCTAATTAGCCCTGCTAAGAAACCATCCAATGGAGCAGAACAGCACACATCTGCACCTAGCAAGCTCTGGACATTTAGTTCAGGTATCATGATGCAGTGGCCCTTTGTGCTGTAGAGATATGGCATACACCATAATGATGTTTATCAGCCTGCTCACGCCATAATTAATTATGGAGCTGTTCTGAAGACCAGGGCTTTTGGAAATATACAGTGATGACAATTAAAATGTTGGCATTTGTCAACAGTTACTTCACCTCAGGCACTACCTAATAAGTCACAGTCTGCTGCATACATGGAACTGAAATAACCATGGTAACTCTGGGTATATAGTGACATTTTAATGATCACTACCATCTATCCTCAGGCCATCAACTTGCAGAACTAAATGGCCCATCAAGAAGCAGATGAATAAAGTGCCGTCCATACAATGTATGAAAAATGTTAAGCACTTTTAGGGATTAAAGCCATTTATATCTACCTCAGAAGGGAAAAAGGAGAGATAAACATAATAGAAAAGCATGTATTATGAAGAAATAATGAAACTTCCCCATCCTACTGCAGCAAATGCCACTAAAATGTCAGTATCTACCAATAGCTAGCAGAAATTGGTATCTAAGATACCAAAATTATTTCCTATTTTAAGTATAAGTGCCTCTTACTACATACTGACTTTATAAATGGCAGCAGCAATATCAAAGGTCTTTCATGCTCACTCACTGCCTAACCGCAGTAGGAAAACTATCACTTATAAACCATAGCAATTCTCAAGGAAAGAAGGGGATGCAATACAGTAGATTATTAGTACCGTCATACAATCTGCCAAAAGATGGCAGAATCCTCTATTTTGCCATTTTTTCATCATTATGATGAAAAGTCTGATTTTTTTTTTTGTGTGCAGGTGTGATATTATTTTTTCCATGGAGGATTTGAATATATATAAAATTATCTATAAAACTGTCTTGTACTTAGAATTTTCACTTACCAAAATGAAGAGACAACCAGAGGCAAGTTTTGTGTGTTCAGGAATAGTAGAAAACACGGACAAAATCAAGCAACCAAACACAAGGAGAAAACTGAAAAAGAAAGAATATTAATATTTGTTAATACTTTTCAGAATCCTGACCTAGTATCTATATTGATCCTACTTCACCAATTAATAGAAGACTGCCAAGGAATGCTCTTCATTAATAGAGGTGAATTGAACTACTCACCTTAATTTATTAAAGACATTAGTATAACCTGTTACTAAATCCACATGCTTCCAAGCAGCACTGCTAGAATTAATAAAACAAACATGCTATTTTCTTGGAGAAATGACCCAATATACACAGGTGTTACTTTTGGTACTACAATCCTGTACCTTTATGCAGTCCAGATACCCTTAGTGCCTCTAAAGAAAGATCTTCAATGGGAGAGTCCTCTCCCTGGTCTGAAAAATAATTTCTCCTACAACCGACCAGAAATATCTGCTGCATAAGCTTACCAAAGAGTTAAGTTACATATTGCACCTATCTGTCCATATGAAATTACCTCTTTCTGAGCAACAGATTTCATGTACAAACTACCAGAAGCTGAAAGGTAGCGCTAAGGCATCGTTGCCCTAAATGAACAGGTTCCATTCTGGGAATAAATTAAATGTCGTAGAATCTGTTGAAGGAGTTAAAACAACTAAGAAAGTCTTAGACAAGCCATGCAATTACAATCAGGAAAACAAGACAACAATTTTGAGTTTGCATGAGCCTGTGTGTTTCATGATACTAATGAATACATGCAGGCAAGAAAACCCACCAACATGGTGCTAAATCTTTTTGTGATGACGAAGTAAAAAAAATTGGTATCATTGCAGAAATTCTTGCATATCTCATGTCCAATCATAACAGCATGCAGCACATGTGGTGTTTTCAGATATCAGCCTGCAGAACTGGTGTTGCTCTGAGAACTATACTGTTGATGGTAAGGATTACCCTTTCCTCTTGTACTCTTTCACCACCAACAATACCACTGTGCTAGTGAAACCATCTATGAACTCGATGAGAAAAGAGGTTCATTTCACCCACAGTATCATGAACTGACTAACCAGCAGCCAGTAATAATTGATTCTACCAAAGTTTTGCTAACTTCCTTCTTAAAACACTTAGTCATGCAGGCCTTTGACTTTTATTTGAATTTCTGGGACTCATTACCAGATACTCTAATCCAGCATGAATAGGTACTGTAATTAATGTAGATACGTATCCCTCCCTGCCCTTATCCCAACTCACAAACCTTTTGTTATACTTTCTCTCCCGTGTCCAGCTTAGGACGGGGAATGATAAAGCTACTTTGGTGGGCACCAAGTCTCCTGCCAGGGTTAACAAATCGCACTGTGAAACATCTGTCCCCTAAGATTGCAGAACTCGGCTGAAAAAGGCATGGTCTGACTTTGAGGTGAGCCCTGATTTGAGGAGGAAGTTGGACTGGATGACTCAAAGAGGCCTTTTTCAGTCTAAATACTTCTATTTTTCTAACTACTGCATAGAAACATTAATATATTATGGCATCTGCGCCCACTTGTGCCTCAGGAGCTGCAATTACTTCTACCCATATAACATATGGACTTTCCGTAGTGCTATAAAATAGTAGTGCTGTAATATATCCAATACATTAGATAAAAATATCAGTCCAGTCTTCAGAATTTCTAGTAGAAAATCTCTATGTGCAATGCAATAAGATATTGGAGACACATTTTTGTAGTGTATTACTTAACTGCTGGGGAGAAGTTCTATTCTGAAAATCAAATATGGTAGGAGCTTGCATATAAGTTCTATTAAAGACTGTAAATAAACCAGTATCCAGAAGGGTAAAGTACATATCTGGCACACCCCCTTATCCAGTCTTGTCTTCTAGATTAAGGAAAGGTGAAGATCAGCACATGCTTCAAGGTTTCATAAAAGACTCATTCAAGACTCATGCAATCCCAAGCACAGGCTGGGCAGAGAATGGATCAAGAGCAATCCTAGGGAGAAAGACTTGGAATGTTTGTGGTCAAAAAGCTCAACATAACTTGGCAATGCATGCTCAGGGCCCAGAAAGTCAACTACATCCTTGGCTGCATCAAAAGAAGTGTGGCCAGAGGTCAAGGGAAGGTGATTCTGCCTCTCTGCTCTGCTCTTGTGAGACCCCACTTGGAGAGCTGTATACAGCTCTGAGGCCTCAGTATAAGGAAGATGATGACCTGTTGGAATGTCTCCTTTCCCAGAGGAGAGCCACTGAGTTGATCACAGGGCTGGACCACCTCTCCTATGAACACAGGCTGAGAGAGTTGGGGTTGTTCAGCCCTCCCCTCAGAAAAGAAGGCTCAGGCAAGACATTGTAACAGCCTTCCAGTATATAAGAGGGACTACAAGAGAGCTGGAAAGGGACTTTTTACAATGGCATATAGTAATAGGACAATGGGGAAAGCTTTGAGCTGAAGGAGGGAAGATATTGGTTAGCTATTAGGAAGAAATTCTTTACTATGAGGGTGGTGAGGCACTGGAACAGATTGCCCAGAGAGGAGGTAGACTGCACTTCTCTGAAGGTGTTCAAGGCCAGGTTGGATGGGGTTCTGAATAACCTGATCTAGTGGAAGGTTCTCTGCCCATAGCAGGGAGGTTGGTACTAGATGATCTTTAAAGTCCCTTCCAACCCAAACCATTCTATGATTCTATTATTCTATGATTCTGTGATTCTATGATTCTATTATTCTATGATTCTGTGATTCTATGAAAAGTGACAAAAATCCGACTTGTGAGCATTTTTGCTCCCCTTGCCCTCACTTAATAAAAAGGGAAAATCTCACAGAACATTACTAGTAGTTTCAGCTGCTACAGTTTTCAGATGTAACTCCCCTATAACTACATACTACTGACATAGACATAAATGTGGTTTCTCCTCATTAAGACTTGCACAGAAGGCAAAAAATAATTAAGAAGTGACTAAGAATTTATGGTAAAAGAATGTAATTTCCTTTTGCTGACTTTCTTTAGACCCAAATCAATTAAAATGATATTTTCTTCGTGTTTAGGTGTGAAAACTCGCTCTTATCTGGTTCTATTCCTGTAATACCAACAAAATTGGAAGCCCAGTTGTACTGGGTCTTGTCCAAACACACAATACAAGTTTTGACTTGGAAGAGATCTCTTACAGCATAATTATTGAAAACAGACACAGCAGGAAGAAAGACAGTTTCTTGTTCCCATATCACAGCTGGAGAGCACAGTAAAGGTAAGCGACTTGCCAAAGGCTACACAGAAAGTCTTTATATGTGGAATAAACCTAAATCTTTTAAGTCGCAGCCCAGTCTTGCAGTCACAAAACCATATTTCACTCACCCACCACTTGCTCTGCCACAGTCCATCAGAACTGTGATTTAGAACATCACTGTGGGCAGTGTTACTTCTCGATAGGAATGAGAACAGTTAACCAGTGTATTAATCAAAATAAAGACAAATATTCAGGAAAGCCAGGTGCAGTGTAGATCAGCACCTGGCAGACATAGTTCTGAGGTTACTCATGCAAAGCAGAAACAACCATCGCAATACACAAGAATAGTCTTGGAAAGAAATTTTTCCAAAGTTCTATAACTTTTGTTAGAGTTTCCCCAGAAACTCTAAAAGGAATGGAGCATTGCTATTCATTATTATTATTATTATTATTATTATTATTAAAGGACAAAGGAAAAATATTTGCATTTATCCATCCACACATTCAAATCTTGCCCCTCTATCCCTCATTCCTCCCTCCAATACTGAACACTTTTTTACTGCCACTCAGCACATTATGTCTAAAATTAGAAGAGGAGAAACCCAGGGAAGGGAAGGAAAGGGGAGAAACCCAGTCCTATTAGCCTGGCAAAACTAAAAGAATACTTTTAGGTGCTGTAAAACACAGCAGTTGCAACAAAACCACAATATTTTCATTAGTTTATATATATTATAAGCGCTTTCCTTCAAAGTACACTAATAGTCAGGATTTGCTATCTATCTTTTTTAATGCAATCTGTTTATTCAGGTCATGCAATGAAAGCACCTCTCCCTTTCCCCAGCTACAACCGAAGGCATGAAGGATGCAGCAACATCTTTCGCCTAGCTGGATGTTAAACTAGGATCTGTCCAGCAAAAATAAATTCCTAAGGTTCAAACATCTCAGTGGCCAAAGTCTCTCAAAAGCTGTTCTTTCCTATTGTGAACTATTTCTCCAGTGACAGATGAAGTGCAGTGGCTTGCATTAAGCCCTGGATAGTGATTCTATAACCCTCAATAAAAGAAAAAGTATTTTCATCGTTTGAGCTGTGTGCTATGATACATGCTGTACAAGAGGATGCTGCTGTAGGTAGAGTGTAGCACAAAGCAAAACACAGAGCAATTATATTTGGCCTCTAGTGGATCAATCTGGATCATATAATTGTTCAGGCTGAAAAAAACAGATGGTCTTTCCTCATGCATTCAGTATCAGACAGTAAAACATATGCCTTAGGCAGCAACTTCCCACAAAATTATTCAAGTACTGCCATAGCCTTGTATTTTATCAAAAGCAGCAACTTCCATTTTGTTTCAGCAGTAATCAGTTTTGTTGTAGATCCTTTCATCTTGTTCCGCTGCTCCTGAAAGACTACACTAATTGGAGAAAAGCCAGTTTATGAAAGATAATATAACTCAGAAGCTTTGATATTTAATCAATCTGCTCCTCATAAACTTTTCTTATTGGTTAATTAAGGCCTACCAATTCTCCATTTATTTAATTTTCAGCAGAATTTTACTATATTTTGTGATTTAAGGGTTGTTCACATGGAGATGTCCAGCTTAAAGCAATTGTTAAAACATTACTCAGGGAATATCATAAGGACAAAAAATACACCCATGGAAGATGTTTAAGAGCTATTTTGCCATATTATTTAGTGCTAGAATTAAAATAATCAAAAGTTAACATCTGCAAAGAGTTTTGTGGCCTCTTCTGTAAATAGTAAAAATATATCACTGTTGAAGTGGCACAATTAAGTGATTAGACCACCAGAGTTATGTTCCAGTATTATTTGAGGTCTGATTTAATCCCCATAAATGCAAGGGCATTCAGAATTATGACCAAAACTGTTTGCAAACCATTGGCAGTGCCATTATCCTGGATTTTGTATGGAAGGTAGAAAATGTTCAAAAGCTTCTGCTAACTTTAACTACAACCAAAAAGTAGCTCTTTTCACACTGGTAGAGAGTCAGAACTAATGCAGTTGCTTGCAAACTTACAGCAAGTTGCTTGCATCCATGAGGTCTGAATCTACAAAGAACCTATTAAAGCCCCTTCATAAGTAATTCCTTCTCAAAGCCAGGGGCAGTGCTCATGCTTTCTTGACACTGATGAGGATCTTACTGAGTTGAGTACCCAAGTGCCACCTTTATATGTTTTTTTAATCCTCAAATGTGTAACACCTGTGTGAGGCATTAGATAAATAAATGTGCTGAAGATTATACTGGATGGATACGATACCCAATAAAAATCCTACCAAGAAAGGGAGGAAGGAAGGAAAGACAGTCTTTCATAGTGCTGTTACACTTTCTTTGGGACTATTAGTTCTGGTGAACAGTTGTCACAAAAAGCACAAAGACAAATATTTGATGAGTGGGTTGCCCTCCATGAGATCTCTGCCTTGGCTTGATGCTATCAGCACTCTCACCCCACTTGATGTATGACAAAGGGAGACTTCACGGCTTCAGTGTCCCATGCAGCAGCTGGGGACAGAAGAAAAAGCAGCATCTCCTGGACTAGGAGTTACTGTTTTATATACACACAATTTGCAAGGCACTAAGTTCCTACAGAGGAGAAAGAATGCATATTGTTGAACTGAGAGGTGGTGTACCACATTGCATCCCAGAGCAGACATGCATGATTGAGACAGGAAGGCAGCAGAAACCTGACAGCACCCAACAGACTCTGAGCACTTCCTGGTGTCTCTGAGTAGACAGTTCTTGGAGGTGGGTGGAAATACTCTCTCTTATAGGATAGAGAAAGAGAAATGTTGAAGCATTTTCCTAGCTACAGGAAGAACTGAAAGTGAAAACATCAGCTAGTGCAGGTGTGAGGAGGACATTTTGTATCTCCCTTAAAAACTAATCTTTTCAACATTCTTATAAAACAGATAAAGCACTGCTGACACGCTGGAAAAGAATGTAGTTTAACAGTTTTGATAGTGCAAGCCACGTGGATTAAATTTTCCATCATTTATAGTTTCAACGTGACTTGTTTAGGCAAGAAAATGAGATATGACAAAGGTTATTACAATTTGTTAAAAATGTTTGACAAAAGCTGCATGAAGAATAAGTACTCTTCTATAGAAAAAGCTCATAAATTTCTCCTTTAGGCTTTCTTTAAAATGGCTTGCACTTCAACCTTTTCTTCAAGTGGAAGAGCATGTTCAGGGTTTGATACTGTGCTGCCTTCTACCCAGAAACAGTACAACCCTGTCTTTGGAGAGGTGGAGTATGAAAATGGGAAAATAAACTGGGTAAGAAATTTTATGAAAAATTTTTGAGATATAAAATAATTTGCAGCAAATCCTGCTTTCTATATATTCTTTCTTTGGGTTAATTGTTACTTTTTCCAGAAATATAGAAATTTGAACTGAATTTCATGTCTGAAGTTTTTTAAGAACTGAACATGATGGTGAAACAACTTGTTTAGAACGGTGGGTTTCATCAGTCTGTGATGAATAAATTTTATTCAAGGAGCATTTTATTTTTTATTTCCATATGGGATATTTATTGATTCTGAAAATTAGAATAGTTTATCAAGAATGAAAGAGTTTAGGTTTGCAAGTCAAAAAAAGTGTTGTCAGCCTAAATTCATCTTTTCTGTCATATTTTTAAGGAGTCATATTTTTAGCAGTGTCTGCTAAGTGATTGTATTTGGCTTATATTGACAAAGCAATGAAGTGTTATAACAGGAGATGTAATCAAAACAAAGCAAATGAAATAGCTCAGATGCCTACGGGACACAAATCAAAGTGTCAATAAATAAGCCATTTAATTAAATAATCCACATTTGATAATCCATTCCATCATAAAGGAAAAATAAAACATCAAAGTAAATTTCTCTGGGGTTCTGAAAGGTTCTAAAAAAGGAGGCATCATTTTTTGAGCAAGAAGAGTAGCTTAAAAGAAAACAAAATAAAACAAAAAAATGCTTATTCTGTTCAGCTTAATGCTCAGAGATATTTTTGACCTAGATGTTTTCTACAAGGTTTTCATTGGCTTCAACAGGAGATATTTTTGACAAAAAATAAGAATAAAGCATTTATTCTTCTGGATTTTAACTATTTTAATGAGTGGGAAGTCTGATACTGGCTTGTATCCCAAGATTCTTTTTTGCACTTAGAGGTGCTTCAAATCTGTAGAAAATGACAAAATGCTCCTTTTATCTCTCTCAAAGAGTAGGTCTTTTTTTAGATCAAAATTTTCAAATGTGAATGCTTAATTTAGTACATAAAATCTACACTTAGATAACACGGCAGGCATTTTTTTCTCTTGCATCAAATAAGTCCAACTCCCAATGATAAGTCTAGTAGCTCACCTAGCAACCTTTGCTTGGCCACAGATACCTGACAAGAAAATTAATTTAGAATATGAATAGAAATTATGTTGTTGTGCTGGTTTAAAGGTAAACCAGCAGGGGAAATGAACTCAACTCAAAAGAGAGATTATAAGTCAGAATAACAATTTAATGAAATAATACAGTAAGTACGATTATACAGACAAACAATTGGTTTTAACTCAAATATATAACCCAGCACCCTGGGGCATGAACAGAGTGGTGTTCTTTGGTCCTCCTGAGTCCAAAGTAAAAGGAGAGGGAAAAAACCTGCTGGTGAGAGTGCTGTTGCAGTCGGGTCAAGAGTGGTGGTTGCAGTCTGGTTGAAAAGTGGTGGTTGCAGTCCAGTCGAGAGTGGTGGTCTGCGGTGATCTGCAGTCTTCCTCTGGATCCCACGAGTGGTTAAAAAGGTCCCAAGACTCCAAGATTATATATCCTCCAGTTCAGGTAGGAATGCCCAGTACCTCCCTCAGGGCGGGGGGTTCCTTAATGGGTGTGAGGACAAGAGCAACTCCTATCTCACAGGCCTCTTAGCACCCAGTTTATAGCCTGAGGAGTCAGGCTCTATGTGCAGACAGTGCAAATGGTTCATTGATAACAGTTTCTGGGAAATGACATGGAAGGCTACAGAATACACAGTTTTGGGTTACACCCATCCAGTGATGAACTGGTCTCAGCTGTCCTAACTAGGACAGTTGTCTTTATCATTGAGCACAGGTTGAAGAATTTATATTTTTTTTCAGAACATTTACAAAATTAAGATAAAAACTTTATCATAATGACATAGAGAAAATGAAAATAATTACAATATGAGGCTGGAGAAATGAAAACCACCATATAATCTTTTCTTTAAAATCACTTGCTCATTGCAGTCAATTTATCCTACAGTTTTCACAATCTAGGGCAAAGGGAAGTACTCAAATAAACTTTTTCTGTCAAAGTGTTTGCTAACATACTGTACTCAGATCTTTTGCTACCCAGAAAAATAATCCTTACTATAAGAAAAGTAGAGATGTGCAAGAAAGAATTGTGTTCTGGTAATCAACTGCATAATCCACTTCAAAATCAGCTTTTCAGGTCTTGAGGTTTTAAGATAGAAATATTGCTGCTACCTCATGTTTGGGGGTTTTTTTGAAGTAAGAGAGTAAACTTAAAAGAACAGAAAAATTGTAGGACTGCTGGGGAATTTTTATGCCACAAATAACAGTTGCCGCTTTGCTTGGTGCTGAGTGTAGCTCTGGCTCTGGTGAAATCAAGGCACGATTGATTATAACGGGGACAGGCATTATTCACCTTCATTGCCTAATTGCCCATCAGTGGCCAACAGTGCCATGGCTTTGGCAGCTAAAACTAAGCAGGAACCACACTGTGTTGAGCAAAAAAAGCCTGTCTAACTTAGCCTCTGGAGATAATCCCACTCAGCGTGACTCAGCTGGACCCTGCAGTAATATGACAGGGAATGGTACTCCTGATGGTTGCTGAAGGTCTACGCCATTAAGTCTTGAGGACTGCCGTTAGAGTAATTTTGGCCTGGGTAAAATATCACTTTCCTAGACAACTCCTGGGTATGGTCTGGGAGTTGCCATGTATTTGGATGAAATTTTTTTCTGGACTTACCAGTACATCTTTTACTATGGATAGGTATACTTCTGAATGCCAAGTTAGTGTTGAAAAAACACTATCAAATGAGCATATTTAACAGATAAACTGTAATTTACAAACTGAGGATATTTCACAGCTGAGTACAGGAGGATATATAACAGCATCAAGCCTGCCAAAATTCCAGAAGCATTTGGTCAACACTCTCAGGCACAGGATTTGACTCTTGGGGCTGTCTTATGCAGGGCCAGGAGTTGTACTTTGATGATCCCAGTAGGTCACTCACAACTCAAAATATTCTCTGATTCTGTGATTTCAGTGTTGTTTTACATCTTAATTGAAAGTAAAGATGGGGGAAAAAATCTACTGAAAATTTAATCATTCGAATTCAGGGGCCTGCTTGACATATTTTATACAAAATCCTTGGGATTAAGACAATCAGCCCAACATGACTATGATAGAATGATACTGTGGGAAGCATCCAAGACTCAGCTCTGCTTTTTCACCTAAAATATTCCATCCTATTGAAGAGCTCTGGAACATAAATCAATTTCCTTATTTCTCTTATTTTTCTCCAGTAGTATATTATATATTGGATTTTGCTTTGGTTTTAGATAGATAAAGAAAGGAGAAAGGATGAAAAAGTAAGTCTATCCTGAAGAAAAACATATACTCATGACAGAATTAAAAAAGTGGTAAGCATAACACGGTATTTAAAAATCCAGGCTACCTTATAGCCCAAATGCCCCTTACAGCTACAACAGAAATCCAGACAAGCAGCCAGAAGTGCCAGGGCTCATTAAACTTGGCAGATTAATGTCATTATGTCATCAAGAATAAACATTTTTGAAAATTTCTTCAATGTACCAAAATATGGGTCTTCCTTCTCTAATTTTATTTACTCCTAATAACTAAGAGCTGGATTTTGGTCTTTACTGAAACTTTACAGTTGATTTCAGTGGAAGTATGGCTTGCGTTGGGAATTATGAGCTGACTCATAAATATCACCAGAGCAAAGAAAATCCTGTTAATTTTCTATAGTTTTCTCCCAGTAGTAAACAAGGATATAAATGGAACACAGAATATTTTCCAACGTAATGCACTGTTAGTATTAAACTTACTTCTAAGAATCAATCACGGCACTTTAGCTCGAGGGTGTTCAGTTTTATACCACACCATTAATCTTGTCTTACTTAATCTAAATAAGTCCTGCACTTTCTGGAATCTGAAGTGCCCTTTCTTGTTGGTAGGCAGCAGTACTAACAGACCAGAACCTGATGGCAGAAGCATGGGAGATTGCAAAAGAAGAAGAATCCTATCTTGAGGGGTTCAAATGACAATGAAAATTTCCTGAGTTTAACGTGCTTGCAGCAACACTTTTCTCTGTGTTCATCCATATAACATTGACAGGAAAGTAGTACAGTCTCAAAAGTGGGGGGTAGTGGGATGTTCACCTATTTCCTCATATGCTTTAAGTTTCTTTGTGTTTAAAAGCTAAGATCAGATATGCAGTTTGTCAAGTACTAGGCCTTGCTGGGGAGGGTACAAAAACCAGCTTGTGGCTTTGTATCATGCACTGCTTTGAGAAGAGAACACCTCTTGCAGAGTTATTTAGGTCTTCAGACCTAAAGCAAGATGTAACACTTACTTTTCACAATAAGCCTTTATTCTGTCTGAGCCTCTCTAGTCCAAGCCCAACAATATGATTAATTTTCCTCAATTTTTTAGGGTTTTTTATCTCATAATCACTCCAACTGGAAAGACCATTACATAATTTCTTCTGTGCATCAAACAAGATATTTTGAAGTCCCTACAAGGTACGGCTGCAGAGCACACCAGCAGTGGCTGCATGCAGCAGTGTGGAAGGGCAACAAGCATGTTGAGTGCCCACAGCAGGACCTGCCTCTCCTGGGATGTCTGTGAGGAAGACGGCTGGTGTTTACATGTCTGGCTTCCATGTGCCAAAGCTATGCTTATACATTTCTTCGGCAACAATAATATTGCTATTTCAATAATGAGTTATTTTACATGCTGAGTTGCAAAGATTCTGGAACAACTATTATGCTTATGCAGAATGTTAAATACACAAAGTGATCACTTGTTTTCCATATGGGGAAAAACTTGCCCTTTGATCTTAAACACATGAAGCTGCTGCTTGCCTGTTTGAAACAATACATGAGGGTGCTTTTACTTTTCAACATTTTATCTTGCAGTTGCTTTCACTCTTTGCCAAAATGGTTCTGCTCAGAAATTAGAGTGAAACAAGATTGCACTTTTAAAACATGTTGCAGGCAAAGAGATAGCCTTATACGAATTTTACTTTAGCAGAGCAACTTCCTTTCACACATGCCAATCTTGTAAGCACTTATTCACTTGTTCAAGGCCAGGCTGGATGGAGCTTTGAGCAATCTGATCTAGCTGAAGATGTCCCTGCCCACAGCAGGTGGGTTGGACTAGATGGTCTTTAAAGGTCCCTTCCAACTCAAACCATTCTATGATTCTATGTGAATAGTTTAATCAGTGATGATTGCGCGTACATACTGCCAAACACTGCATACTTCCAAGGCTAGAGAAGAAGCCTTGGAGATCCCTTTGTTAATCACACAATTAAAGTTTCCTGGAGCTTCAATATACAAAGTACTAGCCTTCAGTATTTCCATGGAACGTAGTAGTAAATAGATTTTAATTTCCACAACTAGAGGACAGGTAGACATGCATCTCTGCTAGAAGGATAAAAACCTTTCTCACTACAAGGAAGTGCAGTTAGTTGGTGTATCTCAGCTAAGAATGGCTCTGTGAGAGCCAAGAGAACATCTCTCTCTGATTCCCAACGCAGCCTTCAGTGCACTCAGTACAGACAACCCCATCATGAAACACTGTAGTGTTGTTTCCCTATATTAACCGTGTGAAGCTGGGATACATGGCAATTTTGCCTCCTACAATTCATAAAAGGTCATGTTAAAAATTAGTACAGGGTAGGCACTGAAGAGCTTTTCGAAATTCTGAGCCTCTGAGAGTCTGAATTCTTAGCTGTCTTTAAAATATTAACTCAAGTATACCTGAGAAGTTTGTGAGAGTTGAGAATTGGTCCTTCCTAGGCTAGGAGTGATTTAAGCTATGTATGGGACCAAAACAGAGCACTCATACAGCCAGGAATTGTTCTCAGTTGAGATACACCAGCTGACTGCACCTCCTTTTAGTGAGAGCGCTGTTTATTTTCCTTCCAGCAGAGATGCGTCTGCCTGTCTCCTAGTTCCTCAGGAAGCCTAACAAGTGAAAGAGTGGATTCAGGGTGAGCCAAAACTGTTGTATATATTTATGTGTAAAAAACAAGTTTTGCTCTTTTCATATATTTTGGGATCCGTTATGAACATTTATTTATGTAGCTTTAAGGAACAAATGCTGAGCAGGACTTGATTTGACTGATGAGCATCTTGATTTAACTGAAAAATCATGTAACAGTATCCATCTATTCATATAACAGCATACAGATGAAAAAGTAACCCAATCAATGTATAAAAGCAACAGAAACCCTTTTCAACTTAACAAGATCATTTAGTCAAACCTTCCTATAAAACTGTATGAAATAAATATGTTTTAGTACACCCAGAGCATCACTGAGCTCAGACAATCACAGGAAAATAAATAACCAACCACTTGTTTGTTAAAATCAGCATATTAATCTCTGACAAAACTAAAGTTATGCTGGCTTCTTTTATAAGGGAAATTCATAAAAATCACAGTCCTGTGTTATCTAGAAGGAACTTCCAGCAGTTATCTTGTCTAATCCCTGAAGAAAGCAAGTTCAATTACATCAACCTGCTCAGGATCATGTCCAGTCAAGTGGTGAGTGTCTACAGGGAAGGAGACTCGGTGGCCTCTCTGGACATCCTGGTACAACACCTGACTGCCTGCACAGTTACATTTTTTTTTCTTAATATGTTATTGCAATTCTTACATAAGAAGCACTGAGTATGACATTATTTTATTCCTCAAAGTATAATCATCAAGGGTTTTCATTCACTTTTTTTTTTTTTCAGCTCACTAGACCACATCACTCAATCTATTAGGTTAAGAACAAGTGGGCTTCATGAGCTGGGATGATGGGATAGTCTGCATCCTTGTCCTCCTAGTGCTAATCTCTCATAGCTATTCCTCCTTATCCCAATAACCTCACTTAGTTTGTCCCTTTCAGTTGTAAACCTAACATTAATCATAGAATCCTAGAATGGTTTGGGTTGAAAGGCACCTTAAAGATCATCTAGTTTCAACATCAAGGCCTCTCAGAATAGTTTCACAGTTCTCTGTAGTATCCTCATCATCTGGATTTCTTTTATCAGTACTTTCTTTCCTTTTATTTTGCTCATTATTTTTACTGCAACCCAGGCAAGAACAAAGCTAAACCACTGGTTTTGCTATAATGATTGGTTTTACTTTGCCTATAACTCAACTTGTTCATAGTTCTTTTAGCTTGCCAGAGAGTTTTATTTTATCTTACTGAAAATGCAAAAAATCTCACCAAACCTGGGCCGATAAAGTAAAAAAAGCCAGGATGCTTGTTAATGATATCTTCATTATATAAATTATTATCTCTTGTCCAGCACTGAAGGATTTTCCAGCAATTAGCTAGTATTTTCAGATACAGAGACCCTGAGTAGCTATTTTGAGGGCTGACATACAGCTGTTTTGAGTTGATATACTCAGGAGTACTAGTTTGCCTGTGGAGCACTTTTGTTCGGCTCTAAGCAGTGATTAAATACCTAGGCACAGATTCAGATGTCCAGAGTACAGTACTTTCATTTGGAAATGTATTTATCATATCTTTAGCAGGTTGGGTGATGTCTTTCCATGATGTTTCCCCTAGCTGTGGCCATGGTCCAGTGGGTCACATGCTACACCTGCCCACATTATTAGCTTTTTTGGCTTAGGTGAAGAATGGGCATTTGTAATGAAATACCTGCAGGCTCTGTTTGAAGACAAAAAAGGCTACTTCAGCCAGCATGCTGTAATGCATGTACATCCAGGGTGGCTGTAAGGCTTTGGTAAGAATGTAGAAAACCAGAGAGAATTACTTAAAAAACCTGAATATTCACATGTTTTTTAGAGCTGATGACTGGGAGTGACCAAGAGGTCACTTAGGTTTTGGAACAGTACCAGTGACTGCAGCACTTCAGGAGACTGAACTTTCCCATGCCTTTGGGACCTGGGAAGAGCACAGTCCATGACAGGGCCCTGCAGTTGCAGGCATCATACAGAAAGGGCTGTGATTGCAATGGGTAGACTATGGTCTGGCTGAAGAGAAAAGCCAAAATACCTTCTGAGTCCCTGACAATTTGATCTGCAGGCAGACTTTTTCCTAACTCCAGACTGAACCCTTTGATCTCCAGGACATAACAAGAAGTGAAATGCAGCTTTTTGCTTCAGAGGAAAGGGGAGAGTAGAACCAAAAGTATTTGGTTCATTTTTCTTCATGGACAAAAAGAAAAAAACTCCAAACCTTCCCACTCAGTTGCTTCCAACTGAAGTACTTACGTGTGAGTTTCATTTCTAATCGTCTTGCTGAGGACATGACAGTATTATCAAAGCTTCTTCTGAAATTTCAGTTTTGCAATAGCAAGAAAAAATAAAATGAAAATGCCTTTAGACAGAAAACATTTATAGAGACTGAAGGTAAAATGACTTTCCTGATTTGTTCCTGTATTTTCAGTTGTTGCTACAGCCTGTTGCCAGTTGCCTCAGGAAACCTGCGGCTGGTTGAATGCACATCAGGTGACACCTAAATAAAGTACCCGAAAGTTTCTTTAAATAGTGTGATTTTTCAGAATTTAAAAAAAAAGTAAATTTGGTAACTAAAGTCCATATGAGTCTGCTTTGTCATGGAATAAACTTTCCAATGAAGTTCTTTGCTATTCACTTTCTGGACAATCACAGCAGACCAGACCAAAGCCTGTCCAGCCCTTCCAGCAGTGGGTGGTAGCAGATACCAAAGGAAGACTCTGTGAAGGTGCCAAGCTGGTTCCTTACCAGCAGGCTGTGGTTCAGGGGCTTCCTGAACTTCTCAGACTGTGGACCTGAACAGAATCTGCTGCTATCAGCTTGCCTAATCACAGTAGAACCTATGTGTACTTTTAGCATGCATATGAACTGTGAATAATTTACACAACTTAAGTAACAACTCTATGAAGATGTATATGTCCGTTTGTTTGCCTGAACCTACTCTTTAGAAACTGCACTGTTGCCACCCCATGTGACATTCTGAGAGGTGGTCAATTACCATTCCTGTTCATTTGCTTTGTTTGCATTTTGACTTTTTAAATCCTTATTGTATGTTGGTACAGAATAAATCTTCTTTTCAGGATCTAGGGAAGATGCAAACAGAAGCGAGCTCCAGCTTCCAAATTCTAATCCAATAACCATTGAACCCAGCCCATGTCAGGCCAAGCAGGTTTGCAGCATTAATGAATGCTGGTGTCTATTTTTCATGACTCACAGTGGGGTGATGTGTCTGGAATAATCTCCATCTGCTGGCTTCCGTAGCTTCATGATCAGATCTGTTCTTTACAGCTTACACTATAAAGCTGATCTGGTCAAATGCTTTAACTGTGTATATAGTACCTAATATTTACACTTTGCACCACAGGGACAACAACATATTGTTGTTACATAAAGGGACACCCCCATTTCAAAATATAGTTGCAACCCACCTGAAAAAGAGGAGCTGACTGGGATAATATAACCCTATTTGAAAACTGTCCTTTTTTGTATTATTCCAGTTCCTAGGTAGGTCTCAAATCAGATGTATGGGGGAAAAAGGGGCTAAAATGCAATATTTGAAATGGCATTACAAAATATCTGAGGGGAAAAATTGTCTAATTGTCAAATATACTGTGAAATTTTCCCTCGATTTGTAAAATAATGATACAGTGTGAGTCACAGAATCACAGAATGGATAAAGCTGGAAGGAACCACAGAGGGTCATCTGGTCCAATCTCCCTGCTCAAGCAAGATCATCCTAGAGCACATTGCACAGAATTGCATCCAGACAGCTCTTGAATATCTCCAGTGAGGGAGACTCCACAACCCCTCTGGGTGATATGTTCCAGTGTTCGGTCACTCACAGAGTTCTTCCTCATATTCAGGTGGAGCTTCCTGTGCATCAGTTTTTGCCCATTGCCTCTTGTCCTAATTGCTTGGCACTACTAAGCCTGGCTGCATCCTCTTGACATCCTCCCTTCAGATACTTATAGACTTTAATGAGGTCCTCTCTCAGTCATCTCTTGTAGATGCTGAACAGACCCAACTCTCTCACCTTTCCTCCTACAAGAGATGCTTCAGTCCCATAATCACCTTTGTTGCCCTCCACTGGACCTGTTCCAGGAGCTCCATGTCTCCTGTGTGCTGAGGAGCCCAGAACTGGACACAGAATTCCAGATTTGCCTCACCAGGGATGAATAGGGGGGCAGGATCACCTCACTCAACCTGCTGGCAATGCTTTTCCTAATGCACCCCAGGATACCACAGTCCTGCAATGCACATGTATAAGAAGTCTTCAGCTCATTAGTCTCTGGAAAAATCAAACTGCTGCTCACAGCTTTGGTGACTCCTGGTCCCCCTGGTGTCAGCAGACACTTGTCTTGCATACGAGGAGACTGAAGCTGGACAACTACTGCACAAAAGCAAACAACTTGCTTTTAAAAAATTCTTCCACATGTTGAATGTATGTGATAGATTTAAACAACATCATAAATGTAAACTGTACTTGAGAAAACTGTGCAGCTGGTAGATTCCATAAAGATAAAAAAAATGTTTCCATAACATTTAATTTCAAGTTGACATTTATATAACAAAACCATGGTAAAGCTATGTTTAGCTGAAGTTGTTTGCATACTTTGCATGAGCATTACCAAAGGCTCTCTCCCTCATTTATATAGTTACCACATTTTGGTAACCACATTTATATAGCAGAGGCAAGAGCTACCACAAAAGGAAAACTGAAAACCAGGGAATTTGTAACATTTGGATAAACAAGCCATCAATTCTGGTGTTGTAACTAATCAACAACTGCATGTGTTCACTTTTGACTGAAGCAATTGCCATGTTTTGAGTTACAGAGACACACAGCAGACATTATAGCAAGTTCTTGAAACTGTGAAAATACCCCAGTTTATATGATTTTAGTTTGTCAGACAGAAACACACTATTTTGAGTTATTTTCCTTAACAAGCACAAGGCCATAGAAATGTATTTTTTCAGTCCTATTGGTTTAGTAGGAAAAGAGGCTTAACATAAACAGATTCCTTCTTGACTGCCACTGTGATACAGAGAGGGTTCTTGGGAAGTTTTCCTTGATACATTATGCTTTTTAAAAGATGCAGAAACACGAGCAACACATTTGTAGGATGACATGCCATTCCTGCTAGAATGAACAAGAGTTTTGCTGTTAACATTAATAAGGTTAAGATTTCCTGAAAGGAAATCAGCTGCTTTTCTTTTGTTTTGGTTTGTTTTTTGTGTAACAAATCTGGTGTTTGAGAAACATGCAAAGCTATAGCAAAGATAGGTCTTTACTGCAGTTAAAGGTGAGAAGATACAGTAAGACCAGAGCATACGTCAGCTTGCCGTGGTAAGCTTTAAACGAGTTCTGATGAAGTGCAGCCAAAGAAGCACAGAGGTTAGCTCAGGCTAGTTGTCCCATTATTCACCCAGCTTTCCAGACAGGCTGTGTAATTCATACTTGTGCTCTAGCCTGGCACAATTTCACTACTCTCATTACCCAGGTTGACTGCATAGAAACTAGCCCATGAGTGCCCACAAAAGCTCCTGCTGACTTCATCTGAGATTTTTAAGGTGTAAGAATGCAATTTACAATACAGTATTCAAAATAAATTTCTCAAAGGATCTCTTACAGAAGAGTAGCAGGTTTATCTTCATCATCACACAAAGACACCCTTTGTAGACCTAAGGAAATATAAGTTTTAAAAAAATAACGGAACGTCTTTAATAAATGCTATGAAAAAACCTGACAATTTCAACAAAATAGAAAATTTAGGAAAAGCTGCACATCATGATCAGCAAATTTCAGGGCTCATACTGAGTGTCAACTAGGTTACATGACACCAGTGAACGACCAAAATACAGAGGAGTCATTTCTCACAGAATCAAAGAATATGATGAGTAGGAAGGGACCCACAGGGATCATCAAGTCCAGCTCTTAGCTCTGCACAAGACCATCCTCAAGAGTCACATCATGCGTCCAGTAGTGTCATCCAAACACTTGAACTCTGGTAGGCTTGGTCCTTACAAATCTATTAATAGAAATTAATCCAAAAGAAATAAAAGAAATAAATTGCACACCTTGATATTCAATGAGTTTCAGTCGCAGGAAGATGCTGAGGACATTGTTTCAGGCAGCACTTCCATATCTCCCTCTTTCTGTTGGCATCCCTGCTACAGTGCTTTGAATAACATCACAGGCAGTAATAAATACAACATAGCACTAATCAGCTTTGTTTATGAAGGGGAACTACTTTCTT
Source organism: Pipra filicauda (assembly GCF_003945595.2). NCBI lineage: Eukaryota > Metazoa > Chordata > Aves > Passeriformes > Pipridae > Pipra > Pipra filicauda. Next base: position 330,243 of record NW_024104560.1, on the reverse strand, counting down.
AGTAAAGCTTCCAGCTCTTCTGAGAAACCTCTAGTGTTTCAAATAATAAGTATTTTTGAACACAAGGGGCAACAATGAAAGACAAACCTTGAAGTCAAAGGAATGTAAGCATGGAAATGGTGCAGAATAAAGTCTGAAATGAAGAATCAGCTTTCTGCTGTGATGGCTGCAAAAATGCTAAGATCTTAAGGGAACATTTGTGAAGGGTGTTTAGCTGAAAAAGATGGAAATAGGTATTTAGTGAGATTTTTCAGAAGTTCCTCAAATTTTGCACCTTCTACAGTCTTCCTTCAAAATCTAGCCCAAGTAATGTGATTATAGTTTTATTCTTGTTGCCCTCAGAGAAATTTAGAGGATTTCAAATGTGGTGTTATGAAAGATAATATGGTCTGACTACAGTTTGATAAGAATATTCACTTGTATCACTCAGTAAATAATGTGCAATGAAAGTAGTGATACATTACTGGTAACTGTTAAAACCAGCACACAGCAATACCTAAGAATAGTGATTGAAATGAAACGTGCAGCTTAAAATATCTTCCCATTGCTAAAAAAATACATTTTACAGTATTAAATCAAAAGATAGTTTAGACAGGAATCTTTAGGAGATAAGCTGTAGTTCCTTAAGTGTGTCTGGAAAATGTTCCACATATGGGAAGCATGGTTTTGTATGGAGTATCACAGGTTTAGATATGCCATTAAGAGCCAATCACAATTCCAAATTATTTTAAGACATCAAATCCATGTTTTTTCCAGCTCATTTTCTGTCTTGCAGGTTTCTCTCCAAGTTATTAACAAGTGTGGGTGAGAGACCATCAGCTTAGCTTCCCAGATCTGAGTGTCACCATGAGAGGAGCTCCCAGTGAAGAGATACTTGATGCTACTGAGCTGGAGATGGAGTGCAGGGAACAGCACTATGTTTACAGAGCCCCTGTGTGGGCTGTGAAAAAAAAAAACTTCATTTTTCACTTCAAAAACCTTGAGAAATCAAACCGCAAAAAGTTTGTAGGCCATGTTCTTGTTAAGATAGCCTTGCAAACAAACTGAAGGAAACTAAAGGTAGCATATTATGCTGGATAGTACTGGGAATAATGAATTATATGGATTATTGACACAAAATATAATGGAGACTTATTTAAGAATCCATTAAATGTAATTAATTAAATTATTATAAGTTGTTTCTTATATGATATTGTGTAACACCAACAAAACCCAAAACAACAGAGATTATCTTCAAGTGTTGCAAGTGGTAATTAAATGGTTTTACACATTGCATGAGCAAAGAGTATTTTTGATAGTAAGAGATAAAGGCTGATAAAGATGACTTTAGTCCCCAAAATAATAGCAAGATGAGAATGGAGGGCTCACAGAGGGAATACTGTAAAGATCCTCAGCATGAATGTAGTGAGATTCTGCAGTGAAGAACTTTCTGGGAGCATAGGTGGGTTCTCATTATAGCTTTGCTTCAGCTCATGTAACTGTCTACTCCTGTCAGGAGGGTCAAGAGAGGAAATGTAAAGACTAGATGACAGTAGAACACTTGCCAAGGGTTCACAGCAAAGAGATCATCCAACAAGAAACAAACAATCAAGCATAACTGGATCAGAGCAATAAAAGAAATAAAAGATCAAATAAATATTTTCTACTGTTTTGTTCTCTATTGCATAAGCATATTTCATTCTTTCATTTTTCTCTAAGAAAATAAAGCTAAGAGAATTTTTCTATTCCAAAGTAGTACTCTTCCATATGCAAAGGTCTCCGCTATTTGGATTGTATGTACTGTTGACATATCTAGTGGCTATATAATGCTGAAATTACAAAGTCTTACAGACTAAGTAACAGCTTTTACTGAACTTCGGAATAGAAGGAAAGTAGCTTTAAATGACTTGAAAGTTATAAAAAGAAAAAAGAAAAAACATAGAAAGAAAGATGAGATAGATTATGGAACAATAGCATGTTAAAATAACCTAGTCTAATTTTTATAGCCAGTCAAGTGCTCAAAACATAGCCAAATTTCCATGATGCTACTGACTTAATGCCTTTGAAGACTTATGCCAACAGACTTCTCATATCCGAACAAAGAAAACAAAAGCGTATCTTTTCCATGAGTTACGTACAAATCTTAGGTTAACAGGATCCAGATAAAAAGGTAATAACAACTGACAAGATTAATAAACCACATGAGAACACACACTGCATTGGCAGCAGGTTTCCATCAGCTTGAATCCTCAGGCTTGCCCTTCACTTTTAAGCTCCATGTAGTTATATTAAACAGATGTCAGATGCAATTTTACTGCACTAGCGGAGCCAAGCATCCAAGCCATCCTTTGTGTTAAGCCTTTTTGAAAAGATGGTATATTTCCTTAGAATCCATTCTGTGGTCCATACTTCTTATCTTAGAGGCCAACAGAATAGCCACTGGCTAAAACACTTTCTCCCACCCATCGAGGTGACAGCACAAGACTTTTAAAACAAAGGTTCAGGAGTGGTGTGTGAGAAAATGCTGGAAAAATATATCTAGAAAACCTAAAGAATGTGACGGGATGGGAATTCAACTACCATAACACATTTCTTCTGCTTGCCTCTGAAAAATAAATCCTTAAAAAGAGGAAGAAAAAATGTAGTATCTGACAATTAGTAACCTTGAAAAATTATTCCCGGTGAATGTCTGTCTTTTCCAGGCAGTGTAGCAATTACCTAATCAGCACTGCAGATAGACACTTCAACAAATACGACTTCCAGTGAAAGTGCTCCTTCCAACACCCATAACAGAGTGTGTACTGCTGACACAGCATCTCTCAGTTGTCCACCCAACTTCCCAGGAAAATCTCAAACAGCCCCACATGAAATCTGCAAATTTATATGCAAATCCCCTTCTTCCCTATAAACTAGCTTTTATGGAGCAAAATAAAGATTTCAGACATATATTTAAAAGTCTCTTCTCTACTAAAGTGAAAGAAAAAAGCACGTTAGAGCTGTCTGCAGGAAAGGTATACTTTCTCTGTGGCTTCAAGAAGACTCTATTTTCTCTTCTGCATGGATTAATGTTTAATTCTCATATTTTCAAAAACACTCTGAATGGTGTGATGTAATCAGCATTCAATCTCCTTTACTGTCTAACATTTTATGTACATAAAACATACACAGCAACTTTGAAGACAAAGTATTTATTCATTGTTTGGCATTCAAAACAGAGTCACTACATTTCATTCTCCTCTCCTGCAAAGGACCCTACTTAAAATTGGATAGGTAGATGGTCTTCTGGTGCCTATGCATAAAAGCTGATCTAGCAAACCTTTAAATCATGGGTTGCTTAATATCAGTAGTGATCTTGTTCTTTTATTTAAAAGACAGCAGCTGCTTTGCTTCTCTGCAAGGCCAGAAGTAACCCAGGCTGAGCAGCTCCTGGCTATGTAATAGTCACTAACATAATCCACGATCTGGCTGGGTTCAACTCAACCTTATTCATCACATGTGTCCCTAGCAGAAACTGACGCTCCCTCTGTGCATTTGAAAGGCCTTAATCCTCCAGGGAAGATATCCATTTGAGCCCTACTGGGTAAATCGGGATTTCCCCTTTATTCTGAGATGCAAAATAGCTACATGACAATTAAAAATTATTTCCACATTCTCCATAATTCCAAATCTACAGCAACTGAGAGTTCTTTACATCCTTATTCAGCACAACCAAGTTTAACCATTTAAAGTTTCCGATATCTCAAATATGGTTATTGTATTACTGATGTAGACTATAATTTCATGAGTTCTATATATACTTCTTACAACAAAGTATAATACTTTTGCCAAGGAATATATTTTTGCCACAGAAAATCTCCAAAACTCTGATTAATAGGTATCCTGTGTAAAAACATAGGAATCACCAATTATTCAGGTAACGCATTCTTCATTAGCAGCTGTTATGCTCTTTATTGCCACCAGTTAAACTACAGTGCAATTCAATTATTTTTAAGTCGTATTTTAACTCTTTTACTCTTCCATGTTCGAAATATGAGGTGGAGGGTTCACATTTAGGTAACTCTGATACAGACATCAGCAGTTTGGTTAGCTGTCTATGATGCCTTGAACAGGTACTTTTATGATGAATTATGTTCAATAAGTTTTAGATTTTAAGTTAGGAATTAGGAAATTAACTGTTTTGTGTAAGAGCAATTGTACATCCCAGCCAAAGTCCATCTGCCCTTTTTGTCTGAAAGCTCTCAGTATAGAACAGCAGTATAGATAAGAGAATCAGGAGAGCATACAGAAAGAATACTTCCTTAGAATCTAGTGCAGAACAGAAACTTCCAGTACCAGGTATAGTATTTTTGCATTTAATATCTGTTGACACATTTATCTTTGGTAAATTTGCTTATTTTCTCCTCCCTGTTCTTTTAAACCCTGTGCCAATGTAAAAGCATTATAGAAAAGGGTCTCTCTATTGACTGCAAAGACTCTAATACATAATACATATGCAGACATCTGTATTGTAAGTTATATGTCTGATTATTGCTATTAAGCATGAGCTCTCAGGTTTGATATAGATTTAAAATACTCCTTCTGGCCATTTTCTTAAATCAAAAGTGTTTTTGGCAGGTGGATCAAACATAATTCAATGAATGATATAGCTTGGAGCAGAATTTTTCTTATTTATTCAGATTTCAATTTAGGGCTTTTCTGTGTAATGTCAGCAAGATATATGTTAGAAGCATAATTTGTAAATAAACCATCAACATATTGAATTATACAACCAAGATCAGAAGACAGAGGGGCGATCCAGATATCAAGTTTAAATGGCAATAAATGTACATTAAATAAACCAATGACAGCTCAGTTACTGTAAATGTGTCCCAATTTGTTGGACATGGAAGAGGTCAGAATTCATTATTGTGATGGACAACTCACATGCTGGTGCCATGTTGATGGATTGGATATCCCAGGTTTTCTCAAACGGTGCTAGACTGCTTATTTTAGATAACTGCAACCCTTGAAGTAGACTTTCAGGTGAACCAAATTGATCTTCTGGCTAACTGAATATGTATGATAAAGTCTGCATGGTGAGCTTACCCACCTAGATGTAATTCTGTTCCTAGTGTCACACCTACTACTACAGCTACTGCACTAGAAGGCTGAAAGACTCCTAGAGATCGTGAGTCAGAGTTATCAATGCCCAACAGATGTTTAAGGCACTGTCCTAGTTAGGACAACTGAGACCAGTTCATCAGGGTATGGGTGTAACCCAAAACTGTGTATTCTATAGCCTTCCATGCCATTTCCCAGAAACTGTTATCAATGAACCATTTACACCATCTGCCCATAGAGCCTGACTCCTCAGGCTATAAACTAGGTGTTAAGAGGCCTGTGAGATAGGAGGATGCTCCTGTCCTCACACCCTTTGTGGAACTCCCCGCCCTGAGGGAAGTGTGCCTGAACTGCAGGATATATAATCTTGGAGTCTACATTTTTAACCACTCCAGAGAAGGACTGCGGCTCATCGCTCTCAAACAGACTGGCACCCTATACTGGACTCCAATCACCACTTTGACCAGACTGCAACAGCTCTCCCCCCAGCATCTCACTGCAATCACCACTTTTGACTAGACTGCAACAGCTCTCCCACCAGCAGGTTCTTCCCCTCTCCCTTTACTTTGGACTCAAGCGGGGCCCAAGGAACACCACGTTGTTCATGCCCCAGGGTACTGGGTTATACATTTGGGTTTTGTGGGTTAAGACCAATTGTTTGTTTGTATGATTGTACTTACTGTATTATTTTAGTAAATTGTTATTCTGACTTATAATCTCTCCTTTGAGTTGAGTTCATTTCCCCTGCTGGTTAACTCTTAAACCAGCACAGGCACTCTAGGACATTTCAAATGTTACTACATACCCTTATTTTAGGCAACAGAAAAAGAACTTAATATGTCTCTAGACAACTACACGCACATTAATAAAGTATCTTAAACTTGAGCTGAATTCCAACCTTCTGATAACATCATCATGTCCCTCTGAAATTTATATGGCTGATGTACATGCAATACTGAAAGGGGAAAATGCATGCTCAAAGTTGCTTCTTATGGATTATAGATATTTTTACTGCAAAAGCAAGTTATACTGTGATAAGTCTTTTCTCACCTAGGTGATACAGGGAAGCACGCTGTTAAATCAGAATTTTCAGACGACTGAGAAAAACACTACAAAACCTAATTCCCTGTGATAAAGTCACCCCAAGGCCCAACATTTGTATCACTTTTGTGAATACAGCAATAGAACTAAATCCACTGAGGCTGATTTTACCCTCAGAGAAAAATCAGAATTAGGCCCTGAGAATTAAGGAAAAAACCCCAGAGGACTGTATTTCCTTCCAGCAATAAACTAATCAAAGCCAAAGCGATTCAACTTTTATAATAAAATAAACAACTATAAAAAAAAATTCTTAGTATGATTGCAGAAATGTCTCTCTCCTCCTTCCTTGCAGAAAAAACCCTGCCAATGCCAAAGAAATAAGACATACAAATACAGAAAAAAAATCTTCATATATTAGGTTTTGAACAGATTTCAAGAAACGAGAATTTCCATCCAGAAGCTAAGTCCTTAAGCATAATGCAAAAAATAGTGCATGGTGAAGCTATTTCACTACTGTGCCTGTAGCAGCAAATGTTGGAAACTTGCGTTAGAAACTGTGTGAGCACCGACTTTACCTACATGCTGCTTGCAGCAACATTTAACAGAATACAGCTACATTTCTAAGCTTTTTTTTGGGTTACTCTGCCATCGTAAACTGCACACTTTGGTTTATAAAAAAGGAGATCGAAAAGAAGGATTTCATCTTTCAAGTAGTTTGATTATGAACTGACTGAGCTACATGTAGTATTTGTTTGAAACGAGCTCTGCACATCTTCTTGGGTTAAACCCTGTCTGAAACTCTGTACAATGTGAAGAATTCTTCCCTGACTCGCTGGTTTAATATGGATTTGTTCTGTTGGACGACACTTTTACACTGATGATAACAGGCCTCTGTGTAAATAGCCAGAGAAGTTCCTTGTGTTGTGTGAGGTTCCACATGACAGAATCACAGGGCCAGGTGCAGCACAGCTCCACGGAGGAGAACAAACATGTTCTGAAAAGCACTATTCATCCCTCATCATCTTCCTAACAGAAAAATGAATACTTAGTTTCTCCTTTTGGAAAAATATTAGACAATGTTTCACACTGCTGGAAACATTTAGAGTAACTGGATGTCACTATAGTAGGTACTCCCTAAGGGTCAGAGCTGTATTTGAACACACTCAGGGAAAGATCAACGTGCCTATGTCTGAAATATACCAAGTCAAGACTACTCAATGCACGTGCATGAAAAGATATGAGATCACTCACTCCACGGCCCAGTTGAAAATGATAATGCAACAGCTACAAAAAATGTTTTTTTTAATGATTGAAATGTCACCATCTCTGTCAATACAAATCCTGGATTTTGATAAAGAAATATAAAATTGTTTAAAAACTAGCTTTCTAGAAAGCAGTGAATACTCCTTACTTCCTATGCAGCTGTGCTGATGCAGCTGATGAATTTAGAAATAAAAAAAGTTTTTTTCTGAGTTTTTTTTTACCCTAAACCTGAGGTTTTGCCTTCTCCTCTAATGTTAATTATACCTAAAGCAATCTCAAACATTAATATACGTATTGTAATGCAAAAGCACACATGAGATCAAGTCAGTTGTGCATGAAGATCTACTCTTCTAATTTTAACAGCAGCTTTTATGTTGCCTAGGGGGTTCCATTACAGAAGTTAACAGCATTATATCACTGACATCTAATACTCTCTGAAATGTCCCTGTTTTCTTGTTCTTCTTCATATATTTTAATCCTTTGTTTATTTTCACAAATTTGTAAATATAGATAACAGAACCTTGTTAAAATGCAGAACTTAAAAACTACTGTCCTTGATATATTACACGTGATGTATCACACTTGGTTAATGACACAGAAGTATCCTAATTGCTTGATTATTATTACAAAATGTTTCCTTCATCTGTCATAAAACTTTTCCTGCTGTACCTGACTAAAAAGGTTCCATTTGTCTTAACACCAGCTAGTGTTATTATTGCAATGCTACTTCATGTAAATATTATGAGATCAAATTTTCTGGACCACTCCATTTCACAGACAAATTAATAGGTACTTCCTCTAAACCATGAAGGTCAAAAATAAACAGATTTAAAAACAACCCTGTGAGTGCAATGCTATTTTTGAGGTCAGGAGGGTAAACACTAGTCCAGAAGAGGAGGAGTCAGGGGAGAGTCAGAGAAGAAAGGAAGCTAGGTCTCCATCTTTCAGCATTCTTCCCTCATGTACTGTAGATTTCTGAGCATGACTAGATTTGCCATGATAATCTCACAGTGAATAGCCAGAGGAAACCACCTGCTTCTGAGTGTGGGCAAGGATAGGATATATTTCTCCATGGGGAATTTCACACAATTCTAGCTACTGGGATGTGCTTTCAAAATTGTGGACTTTCATCTTCTAACTTATCTGACTTGTATGCAAGCAGAATAGGTGTGCAGCCTGGGCATATATATGAGAACCCATGTAGTTCATTGGGACTTCAAACATCAGCTTGATGTCCACTCAGTTCTGTGCTCTGTTCCTTCATTAGTTTCTTTATCAGAATTATGCTTTTTCCCTTTTGCTGCTCTCCTATGCATACTCTTTTCTAAACAGAATGCAAACACCGAGTTCAACTTCAGTTCTTCAAAAAAACCCAAAACCAGCATTCAAAACCATGTAAAATTAGACAGACTGAGTTCCTAAAATCCTACATTGCAGAAAGAATGTTTAGAGGAAGGCAAGTGGATTAAGAAGAGAGAACCTCAAGCATCTGTAAGTGTAAATATAATCCAAATGATTTTGCAAAAGCAAAAGGTGAATCAGAACAGATTTCCTAGAAACTTTCATAAACTCATTTGTCACAGTAAAAGTACGTGACAATCTCAGCGGGATTCCGGCCAGAGGTTTCTGACACATTACAACAGCAAAAAGGCTTGCTTTTTCAGATGCTTTGCATTTCCCCAGTACAACTAGTAGACATTCACAGCATACTGAAGCAGTTATAAAGTTCTCACTCATGGCATGAATCCCAGGGCTCAGGAGCTTTTGGATTTCTTTTTTGGTTTAGATTTCTTTAGTCAGTGTGGTACAATTTTTAAATTAACTGTCTAAACACCCTGAAAGAAAAGCATTTATTCATTAGCTCAAATATTTTCTCAAAAATTAAAAAGAAGATCCTGGCAACCAGTTTAAGTAAGGAAGTAAGTTTATCTGACAACAGCACTCACATCCATCTTCATCGCACTGTATGCAAGCACAGATAAGATTAGTAGCAGAGTTGAGATCCATTCAGAAAGTGTTCCAACAAATTCATCACAGTATTACACAATATAAACATTATTTGTATCAGGTGATCATTAAGCAGATTTCAACATGATAGTTTTAAATTAGTCAGTCAATGGCATTCTTTACCACAGTTTGGACCTTTGTAAGCTGATAATTTTCTTAGGATAATAAAATAAGCCAATATTTACAAGACAGATTCATGTTCCAGAAAAGGAGGAGGTTCTTGTATTACTCAAGAGAAAACAGGATCTAATCTTCTTTTGTAGAAGCTAGGAAGGAATCCTGAGGTAACTAAATATAAATATCCTTTTTGGAGATTAAAGAACCGGTGCATATGTAGACAGGTACAAGACAGGTGTTGTAGATGTGATTGCCTATCTATCTTCTTTCTTTTTCACCAAACTCTTCATAGCTGCTGATATATGGTCCATGTCTACAGAAACTAGTTCAGCTGTTTATTACTTTCTCATTTTAAATTAAGTACCTTTCTCTTAAATGTCTTAATTGGTAGAATCTAAGGTCCTGCAAATGGTGAATCACTATCAAACGAGTGTTGAGGATGAAGCTTTGTTTCCTTCAGAACTTGGTGACAGAATAAAAAAAACAAATCCAAAGACACCAAGAAGTAAGAGGATGAGAATAGACAACACGGACATGCTGATTCCAGGAGGAATGTTCTGAAAAAGCTTTCCACAAGGTGTTGAGCTCCATCATAAGTCTTTAGCTTAATATTGTGTATCAGGAAGACACAAGGCTGGATTTAAGGGCCCTCCTAAATGAAAACTGGAGTTAAATCAAAGATCAGAACTTTATCTCTTTCTTGAAAGGTCTTACAATATTTCCAGGAAAAACCAAAATGCTGCTATTCACCATATATGAGAATGGCCAAAACCCAAACATGGAGCAGAGATAGACAATTATCCATTATTATTATTTTAAATACTCTCAGTTTTATTGCAACAGAAATGATACTAGTAGCTAGATAATGAGACTAAAAAATGCCATAAAACAATAGCTGGAGAGACAAACAAAAGATATTGAATGAACTGAAGATGTTTGATGATGGTAATGATATCACCTTTTAAATAACTTAAATCTGAAGTATGCAGAACTTAAATGCACTTCAAACTTTAAATATTCTCAGGGGAAGACAATAAAGAAAAAATTTTTATGCAATGTTAAGCATGGCCTCTTTAAAGCCCATGAATTTCACAATCTACTGAGAAATACAATGCAAAACAGCGGGTAAATTCTTGGAGCCGTTTAACTAATTATTAGCAAAGCGTTTAGTTCAAGAACCTGATATGCTGGTAGACCACAAACAACAGCAAAGGAAACAAATGTCAATCCCAACGAGTAGCTGGGATGTCCTTAACACTCACCCCCATTCAAAGGTTGATTGAGGAGAACAAAGCAGCTCTTTTTCCACAACAAACAACCTTTGTGTATCAAAGAGGGATATTCCATTCCCCTGTTCTCATTCTCTGATACCTCTGGCCATAGAATAGCCTGATTAATTATCTGTTTTATGGATGTGCTTTGGTGCCTATCTTATCCTACCACACATGATGGATGCATTATTTACCATAATGCAGAGACAGGCTGAAACTCATTGCAGGCATACTGTGGTATCAGTGAATGCTAAGTGACAGTGGCAATCCAGGAGCTGAGTATAGTGCAAACACTTTGCAGTGATTTTGACATTGCTATTTCCACCATGGCATCACAGCTTCTCCTTGATCCTTCAGGAGAAGGACATCCCATGGACAGTGCCAGTTCTGCTCTGTGCCAAGGGCCTGGAGGGAGGTCAGTGGAGGATGAGAAGGAAAGGAGGGAAGGCCAGCAGTGGCTCAGCTGAGACTGCAGTGCAGGACCTGGGTCTGGGGCCTCTAGACCTCCCAGGGTTGGGGTCTCTGGCAGCACCCAGTCCTGGTTGTGGTGCCACAGCCAGTGGATATGTGGCATGGGAGTGAGCTCCCCAACTCGGGGTCAGTCTTGTGCTTTTGACATTTCAGCTACCTTGCCAGTTGGCCTTCGGTGCTGGAGTTAAATGCTAGGTGGAAGACTGAATTAAAAATAAAAGTATCTTAGGAGAAAAACCTGGCTAAGTCTGACACTGGACTATCCATACCTGGTAAGGAATGATGAAAGGAGGGGTAGTATGCCTCCCTGTACTCAGATGTGGGGCAGAAGATTGGATGCATTGCCCAGAGACTTGCACAGACTGGGCTAGGACTGCTGAATCTACTATTGCTAATTGTTTTAAGCCTGAAAGCAAGTCCAATTGCTAGCATGAATCCATCTAAGAGAGAAATGGCAAAAAAGCCTGCCCCATGGGACCCCTGGAGCCTAATAAATGGGTATTATAATATGTGAGAGGTCCTCTGAGAGCTTCCAGCACATGGAGAAAGTTAAGGAAAAAGGAAATCAGCTTCTATAGACAGAAGACAGAAGTGTTTAAGAAAAGAGCAATCTTCTGGGATATAATTCTTTGAACCAATATTAGCAGAACTAAGTGGTTCATATGAACTCTTCAGCCCCAGGCCACCGTTTTGGAAGTATTAATTTTTTTCCCTGACCTCCAGGCAACCTGTAATTACAGTGCTGTGGTTGCATTAACTTTCTACTAACACAATCTTCCCAGTATTATTCAAAATCTTCTATAAACTTCAGCTTACTGTAGTGCATTATTTTTTATAATTTATCCTATAAATGTATAGCTTACTGCAGTCAAGAGTGGGAGAGACAGGCTGTATACTGCCAAAATCAAGGGAAGATGCTTAAGCTAACTCATGCTTAGGCAATAATTTTAAACATAGGAGCCACCAACAAAAATGCGAGAGATATAATCTAATCTCCATGCTTGAGCAGTTCAAAAATCTTAAAAAGAAAGCATATGGATCTTAATATTTCTTGTAAAAAATGGAAGTCTTTCTTTCCATTATGTTTGATTTGATCAAAGTCTAAAGCATACAACAGATTACGGTTTGCTCAGGCGTTGCAGCTATAAGGAAACACCCAGGCCAAAATCCGCATCAGTAGAAATACATACGACAGGGAAGGGCTGTGTTGGAAATGCAGTATTTTGTTGTTTTTTTTAGTGGCTTCAGTCAGTACTCAACAAACACAAACAATTTATAAGCATTTTCACTTTACAAATGACTATATATATTAACACACTGAGTTTTAATTACTGGATGATATTAGATACAAGTCTTTAAAGGAGAGGAAACAAAAATGCAAAAAAAAAAGTTAAGTGACATGCCTTAATGGTATGCACAGAGAGAGACTATACCAACAAGTGACTTCAAATATTCATCCTTTGAGTTTGCATTGCCAGACTGCTCCATATATTTGATTCCTTCCCTTACAGCAAGGGACTGGAAGGAGAAATGTAAAGGAGTTTGACTGGAAGGAATACACAAAACTGGACCATGGGTTCAACACTTGGGTAAGGCAAATGCAATCATATAACTCTATGGAAAAATAAATAAACCTGAAAAGGTGGGCTTAGAAAGCAAGGGATGCAAACAGTGTACAACAACAGAATAAGAGCTGGGAACATTCCTCATAGAAAATACCTAAATTTAATTCATGCAAAGCTCTTGCAAACAAAGAGTCAATCCTGTCTGCATCAAACACAGAAAATGTGAACTCACACTGGGTGACAGTAAGTGCACATACTGTCCCGCTGGACACACTATATCAGCACATCCTTGCAATCCATCCCTCTAAATGGGCATGCCATGGCAAGCAGACATCCACACTACAAGGTCACAGGGAATGGGGAAGGTGCTTCATTGCTGCCGTCATTAAACCTCTAAGGAATATCAGGACATGTTCATTAGCCTTTTGTAAGGAAAGGCAGGGATCATGTTGGATTTTAGTGCCACAAAATAAAAAAAGGAAGGGGCAATTAGCCTTCACTCATAAAACTCCTGACAGGTCTGTGCAATGTTTCCTCTTAAAAGGTCTGCTCCTCTTTGTGGTGTTCTTTTTAAGAGGATCTATTTATTAGGACAAAGTATTTAGATGGTGGTTCAGTACATTTATGTTTGCCCTTTTTTTGCCATCTCTTTGTAAAATGAAAACACAATTATTATGTACACATGTATCTAGAAGTTATTGCCTTTAAGATTACTACTAGTGTTATTGCTACTATCAATACTACTTATTATTACTACTATTGCCACTATTTGTAACCTAATTGAGCTTTGTTTTCACTGATACTGCTTTTCTGGAAGTTTATCATTCTGATTTTCCATCTGCAGAAAGGGGAAATGGTTGCAGTACTGATAGTGGTTAATGCATCTACCAGTGCTGTTTTACACTCATCATGTTTCCTGTGATAGGAGTCCAGGGTTTGTGCCATTTTTCAGCTTGAAAAATGTGCTGCCTGGTAGATCTCACCACATAAGCCACAACTGTCAGCTTTTCTCAGCTCTGTCACTGAAAGAAATGCAATCCTGGCATAAGATCACAAACTGCACTTAAGCAAAATACATTCTTTGTGCTTCCATTTTCCATGGTTCTGGCCAAGAAAAGGGGTTTGTGAACCCCTCTTTCCTGCTCTGATTTAATTTTAGTACTCTATTTTTCCTTGTTCCTATAGCAATAGTACTTTAAATTCTCTTTTCTTACTGCTTAGGTCAACTTCACTCCGGATCATATCTTTCTTCAATATTATGATTGCTGTGCCCTAAATGCCCCAATTAGCTTCCCTACAATAATCATTTTCTGTGCTGATTACATGTACTCATAATCTATACATCTATTACATACTCCTTCTTGTAGTTACAGTGATTTCTCATTATGTATTATTCAGAAGCTTTTAGCAACCTTTCTATTTGTTTTCTCTAATACTTTTACTCTCCTCCATGCCCAATTTTTAATTTGCATTAAAACTGAGAAAAAGGGTAGTTTGCTTCTGTTTTCTTGAGTCACAGATATCCTGTTTCTAGTACAATTCCAAGACCCAAGGTTAAAGATAGAAAAACCAGAGGAAGTGCTGGAGCTGTGCTTCTAAAAGCACAGCACCACACTTTTAATTTCTGTTGAAGAGGTGGATTATTTATTTCAACCTGTAAAATAAACCTCAGCGTTATAAAAACTGAGCTATTTATCTCTATGTTAGTTGTGATGGCAACCGCACTTTCTGATTGAAGGACAGGAACTACCTAAATTCTGCCTTCAGTGTAAAATAAAGGTAAATTCACTGACTTTCTGCTTAGTATATAATTTGGCTTTCAATTATTCATTGGTTAATTTATTCTTGTTACTGAGCAAAAAGATCATGTCAATGTCCAAAGTGATGATGAGATTCTGCAAACGGCAATGCTGTAGTGGAATAACGGTATGAAAAAGAACCAGGGCCAGTTTTCCATCAGCTTTATAACGACTATAAAAGTTGAAGTAAAATGTTGAGAACTGCTACAATTCTTTAAATAGCTTAAGCCAAAAACTTTTAAGAATAGATATCCAAAAATAGCATTGTAGTAAATTTTGCATAAAGTTTTAACAGACTTTCTATTCATTCTTAACTACAGGACATGGGTTATAATTGTCCTCTAACTCTTGAAAAGGAAAAGGGAAAAGACTAAGCTACCAGCCACCAAAAGCGCAAACAGTATTTTTAGAGGCACATAATAAAACTAAAGGAGAAGGAATGAAATCAGCACTGGAAAACAAGTATGCATAACTGAGGGATACTTAAAATTTTCTGTCATAAGCAATTTAGACAAGGTTACTGTCGGGGTATGCTGTGTATAAGGAACATATACAACATTAAGCACCATCTGTAGCATGTGGTGGAAAGCACAAGCAGAATGGCAGGCAGTGTCTGGGGAAAGGATCAGGTTCCTTCAGGGGAGTCTTCAGCAAACACTTAAACAGTAATGTCAAGCACTGCTCTAAGGCTTCCTTCCCATTAGAGAATCTTATAATGCATTATTGACACTTATCACATCTCTCAGCCACTAAAAGAAGCAGGTAAACCTACTATTCCCTCTATTAACAGATTGCAAAAATGAACCACAGAATTATTTTTACAGTTCTTAAGAGTTTATGAAGAGGTGTTATATGAATAGGCCGAAAACAGGTCAATTCCCCATCTTATAGCTAATTTCCTTCTGGATAATACTGTTGTGATAACTTCAGTAGCACTGGTAGTTTTTGAAGCTCAATTGTCAGACCTGAACAGAAAGCAGCTGTGTTTCATCTGCCAATATGTATTCTTAGTTCAAACTGTCCATTTTAGAGGAGGCATGTCAATAACCCCAACAACTGCCCAGCAGCTGTCAGGCAGTACCTGGAGATCTGCCACACATCAGCACTGAAACATGTTTTTGGAACAACTGAAATATGAAATGGTCTCCCAATTCTTGGAATTCTTGTAAAACAATGGGTATTCTTGAACTAAAAGCATTTTCAAATTCTGCAAGTGCTCTACCGTATAAGCAGTCCCTTCAGCATATGATGGGTATAAATCTATTTTCAGTGAATTGTAGATTATGCTAAAGAACTAATGCTTTTGCAGCAAGTTCCATTGCTAGCAGGGAGTTTTTGAAGCTGCTAAAGCAGGTTCAATACAGATATATTGTGCTTCTCTTCAAAAAGCAGTCCCATGCTCTACAAGACCACATCCTTAGAGGCACACTTATATATTATACATCAAACAGCTAATCAAGCCGCTAATCTCATGCTGTGTTCCTTGCTTCCTGTTGAAAGCTAAAGTAAACAACAGTATGTGCTCAGCTGCAGCCCATTAGCCGGCGTCTTAGACATTTCTCCAGCTTGAAGACCAAGTATTTCAGTGAACAACTGATCGTTGCTGTATAATTAAAAGCTCATTATTTTTGAATTCTTTGCACAAGCCTCCCCCTAAGCCGAGAGCTGATGCAGTGACAAAGATCATGCAGTACCTAACCAAATACGATACAATAAACTTTATCTCAATCAGAGACTGTACCGTTTGTTGTCAGTGATGACTGAGGCACACGGTCATTAGCAGACCTAGTGGTTAAAATGATTACGAGCTTTTAAGACTGGTTTTCTGCTTTACCTTTTGGGAGGTAATGGTATGTATAATGTGAGGAGGCTATTCACACAGGTAATTACCCCTGGGTACTTGTGTAGTGCAGAGGGAAAGAGAGATTTTCTGAGCTGCTCTTTGAAAAAGCTTATTTTTCTCTTCTCTGCCTAAGAATGGAGCCAAAAGAAGTTTAGACACCCATGTTAGACGCCTAAGGTAAGCAAATGTGACAACACCAAAAAAATCTTAAGCGACAAACCACTCCAAATTTTCTGTCCATTAACGAGGACTATTTGAGGCAATTTTGGTGTCCCTTAACCCCTTCTGTCAGTGAAGTCAGAGCAAAGTATCAAGGCTAAAAAGTATTTCCCAGGGTTTCCTGAACAAGAAATAATGTCTAAAAAGAAAAAAAGTCAAACATTTGCCTGATGCATGAATACACTCCAAAACTGTCAGGATCACAAAGAAAAAAATCCACATTGGTGCATTTATGGACTTTTAGTGTTTGCTATTCTTATTAAGGAGGCCAGAAGTAAAATATCTATTGATTTTGGTGTGACACATTTGTGTCGCACATTTAGGGCTTATGTAGAAAGATACAGGTAGGAAAGTCAAACTACATGTAGCTATAAGAGCATGTCACCCTACAGCCTGTTATACAAAATGAAAGGGTTATAATGGGGACTTTTCAGGCAAAGTGATTTAATGTGTTCTGAATTCATTCTTTCATTTAAACTCACTAAACTTTCCTCAACATGCTTATGTACACAAAATCATAGAGAAGATGCTTCTTCAAACTTAGCAAAAATAAAAGTCTGCAATCAATTAACTCATCATTCATCTTGTCATCACTTAGACAATGTAGTTGAATAGGTCTGTAGTGACTTGTTTCTCTGTCTCTCGAGATTTCCCTGCACCAGTATGGTTAGGAAAGTTACGCTGAATTAACTAAACATGCAAAATAAAAATGCATCAGTAAAAATGTATTAATCCCTAAGGTGCAGTCCTCATTCACAAACAAAGCTGTCTTAATTCTTCACTACTTTAACTCTCAAAAGGAGCATCTAAACAAGGCTTTTGTGCACTTAAACTAATTCACATCCACTTAACACCTTTACTCAACATCCTCCTGTGACAAAGCAATGCCAGCAAAATCTTTAGCATAAACACTTTCAGGAACAAAAACATCTTTATTGCTAGTAGAGTTTATTTCACTTTGGGAGCAGACTATTCTCAGAGCAGAACACTTCTTTTGCCAGGGAAAGTCTCATCTCTATTCAGACACGTTGGCCGTAAATGTTACTAAAAAACCAACCAAACACCTTCCCAATAGCAGACAAACATATTTAAGATATTTAAGGCTATTCATGAGAACTGCTAAAAAATGTAGGTGTACTATTTTCCTGCTTCACTCAATAACATATGAAAACACATTTCTAAATTTATTCTCTGAAACAGCAAGTTTTTCTGGTTTTGCAATTTATTTTGTTTTTATAAATACTTTCAAACAACTTGCTAGTTATTAAATGTTATTGCCTTCTAGTGCTCATCACAGTGTTAGACAATGCCTCTACTCAACACTTTTGTGTAACAATTCAAACATTTATCATTCTCATAATAGACACAGCTTCCTGCAATAGCTTAGCCTATTGTTTAGCTTTTCAGTACAACCAAGCTATGCTAGTTATAGAACTTGGCATTTCAGGTGAAATTACAGCCCTTTGCTACCGTATTTATATTTCTCTCTACAGTGTTTCCAGAGTATTTGCTGTAGCCATCACTGTGAAGTACCAGCAAAGGTTTAGTCTTTTTGCTGATTTGTATTGCAAGTGTTTTCCCTGAATTATGCAGGATGCAGAAAGCCAGAAGCAGAATTGGAAAGAGAAGAGAAAGTAAAACTAGTAGCTGTGATGGCATAGCCCCACAGCAGTGGAGGAAAGAAGCAGGGTTGGAATAGACAGAGCTGGAGACAAATGGGATAGAGGAGGTGGAAGGATTCTCTCACCACTGCCAAGGAATCTTTTGGAAAGTTTGGTTTCCTTGTTCTGGGAGCAGCTGCTTTTCTGAGCATCTTTGTTTTGCTGTGTATTTTGCATCCCACAGTGTCATCTGCCTTCCTGCCTCTCACTGTGCCCCAGCCAGCTGTCTGCTCCTTCCTCACATGCTCATTGCTTTGTATGGCTGGAGACATAGACGGTGCAAGAGTCCCTGAACCATGATTGCCACATGTTTGCTACAGTCTCTTTCCCTTTATTACTCCCCAGCAAACATCTCTTGGTAGCTTGGTAGGTCTTTATCCCTTTTCTCATTTACAAACACAAATACATTCACAGTAGTGCATCCACTGGCCTTATTCTGTCTAAAACTCACTGCTCATTCAGTGTGCCATTATGTGCCATTTAATTGCAATTAAAAAAAAGTTTGCTTAAAAGAGATGTGATGGCCTTGAGAGCACTAATAGCCCTGCCTACTGCTGCCCAAACCCTCCGGGGCTCCTCCCATCCTGCCCATAGACCAGGTTTCCATTTGAGCTCCCTGACGCCATCGGTCCCTGTCCCAGTGATGCTGCAGCAGGGACAGCCTCCAGCTCCATCCCCATTCCTATAGGTAGTTGGTCTTGTGGTTGGACCCCCACTTCCATGTATGGCATAGCTCATCTCCAGCCTTGCCTCTGGCTCCAGCTTGTTTAGCTTCCCCTGGAAGACCCTGGTACCAGACCAACATCTGTTGCTGTTGATGGCCCCATCAGAAGAAGCTTGGTGCTTAGTCCCAGGGGGATGCACACTGCAGGAAGGGCACATCCTTGTGCAGTCAGTCCTTGCTGCTCCTTGACAGAAAGCAGTTTATTTTACAAAAATTTCTTACTAAAATGTAACTTTCCACTTGTGAACTGGTAAGTCTCCAAACTTTTCTCTGCTTCCTTGTCCTATTTAAGGTTTCTCTCTGGCCTTGCTATCTTTGTAAGAAAGTTACATATCCATGCACACCTCTTCTGTACTCTGATCTTTCCCATTTTGAGCTCCCATTCCCCCAAGAAAGACAAAATATTTGGTGCTTAAAGGTAACAGATATGAAATCACAAATATAGCTGGAAAGGAAAAGAAAGTAAAGAAGAGTCCTACAACCAAGGTATATTAGGGTTTGCATTTCAGGTGTAATGGTTAAAACTGTTTCCCTTTTTCTCTCCAAAACAACTTCTCTCCCAGCATTCCAGTGCACTAACCTTCTGCTTGAATAACTGATGAGAGAGTGGAGAGCCTTCTCAGGCAGGACTGACCTCTCCTAAGGACAGCCTAAGGAGCTGCCCAGAAGGAAATAGCTGAAGATGTCAAATTTCTTACAAGCCCTGGTCCTGCTTCCAGGCAGAGTGCTTAGCTGAGGATATGGCAGCAGCAGGTTTGTTCTGGGGTCTGGGCAGGCCCTAGATTCAAACGTGAATGGCCATACATAAGGCTTCAAAATTGTGAAGCCAGATATCCATGCTCATTAACTTGGAAGAGACTTACTCTGCTGTGTGTGTTTCTTGGTCAGAAGTAAGTTGATGATGTAATTTGGGATACCAAACTTAACTCCTGCTAGAAATGGCTCTTGTCTGAACATTTGCTTTGGTTTCATTTACATTCAAAGGCTAGAAATGGGTCCAACTTAACATCAACAGAAACTCTAAGGAGTGTGCACCTGTGGGTTAATCTAATATAGGAGCAGCTCTGGAGAGCTCCTACAAATGAGCCTAACACCCAGTTGGCCAGGGGATATGTCTGTATTTAGCATAAGATGGGATTCTTTACACAAGAGCACACATCGATATATGAACAACTGGTGAAATCTTGCCTTGCCTTTGAATTGGTTTAGGTACTCTTATTATTATCAAACATGTTTTACATATGAGCATGTTTGAGCCCCCCAAATGGGGTCAGTAATAGATGAAATAGCCCTAGAGAATAAGAAAAAAAAAACAAACTCAGAAGAGCTCAGACTGTAGATAGATGAGATATAAATAAACCATATAATCAAAAATAAATACGAGTAAATTAAATCAATATATTAAACCATGAGCTAGCCAGAGGTTTATCATGATTTTAATATGCAGCCCTGTTGCTTTCAAATGTGTTGCACCAATAGCCAGTTCAGTTTCCTAGTAAACTTGGCTCTGCAGTTTACTTTGAAAGAACTTGAAACCTCAGACTATTTTAAAATAAAGTTAATCTGTGACTTTCTTGCAAAGGTTTGCAAAAAGTGTCTTCTGAAATCTACTGCTTGCCTCTTGTACTGTGGCCAAGTAAGAAAATGAGGCTTTGAGCCACCTACATTCCCCTCTCAATACTGTGTTTGATTTGAAAACAAAACTCCTATATATTGCTTGCTCAATGTGGACATGGCAGTGACCTTTGAAAACATTTAACTGAGTTGCAGTAGGAGCAGAGGCTATAAAATTACATTTACTGAAAATTACTTTAACAGGACAGAACACTATGCTATATTCATGTTCAAGAATATTGTACAAATGAATCAGAAAGTATTGTTGAACTAATGGGAGGATCAGCCTCCTGCAAAGTGGAAGTGTTTCCTCAAGAAAAGACTTTGTGTTGTACAAAATTATGGAAGAGTTAAAAGTATTATAGTTGCTTCTCTCTTACTATTTATATATAAAGCTACTAAAAGTATTACTTGGCACAAATGTATTAACAAGCTCCTTAAAGAGATACTGGAATGTTTACTGGTCTGGAGGGACTGATATTTTTCCAGTTTGCTATTCCCTTTAAATTGTTTTATTTTCCATTAGCTATAAAATCCTTATGTTTTCACAGCAATGAGAACAGTAAGGAGTATTTTTTTCAAAATAGGCAGCTGAAAATAAGCAGCACTGAATACTTGATTTGCTTACCTTGTCATTCCTTTTGACTTTCTTAATCAGTCAAAACTTAATTTTCATGACATTTTATTACAATTAATGAATTTGCTTTCAAGAAAAATTCTTTTTGTTGAGACTGTACACTTTGGTTTTCCTTACTTTTTGTACTTTCACAACATTGTGCAAGATTTCTTCCCACATATTTTGAACGATGTCTGAACTGTAATCAAATATACATACAGAGAATGAAGCATGGTAATGAAAAGTGTAAATCTGCCCGAAATCAGTCTATACGTGAGAGTTACAATATCCCATTTGTGACCCCCGTGTAACTACAGCTTTCTGATTTCAAATTCTATTTTACATTAAAAAAATAACCAATCCCTTCTTATATATTACAATATAGAGAGATATTCAGTCCTCCTATTATTGTCAAACCTTGTGGCCAGAAGCTAACTTTCATATGGAATAATCCCCGCATATCTCCACTTACTGAGTACCATTAGATGGGAGTTTAACAAAAAAGCCATTTTTCATAGTCAGAAGGTGTGAATTGTGTATTGCTTCTTAGGCATATTGGACCAAACACTCAGCAGATGAATTCAAAAGATCCATGTAGATGACCTGAAACTTTCCCAATGCTTTTTGTGATAATACAAATATTAAGGTAATATGTAAGTTGAAGAATATCCAACCTAGCATGTAGATGGTGTGAGTTGCCCAGCATGGTTATGGCAATGTAAACACTTAAAGGATACAGAAAATTCTCCTTAGATAAATATCCCAAGCTATCCATCTTAGCCAAACTCTTTAGCTTTCTAGAGTGTGAGAATATTTCTGTTTTATTTTGATACTATTTTTGACCACTAAGTAGAAGCACAGAATTCCAGAGCGTAAGTCAAATGAGAGGAGATTGATCCTCCCATATGTTTTTAAACCTGAAAAAATATGCAGTCTAAATGTCAGTTTCAAATCTGAATGAAATTTTGGATTAAATTAATTATAGTTCCTATCCTACTGAAATTTTGACAGAGATCTCTAATCATTAGCTACTTAAGTCAAAGCAAAAGCCTTATTTAAGTGCTAAGGGGAATTGATTTTAATGCAAGCACAAGTTTTCATTACTCTTGCATACTGCATGCACATATCTGTTTCTTTGGTAGTCACAAGAAATCTTCTGAAGTCTGAGAGACTGCCTATGGTGCACTTGAAGCCTAAAATTAGAAACCAAAACCCTTTAAATGTTACCTGGTATCTCTCAGGGAAGAAGCTGGTTTGATGAGTAAAATGCCTTTTGGAGATCAAGGGTCTTTGAGGGTTTGTACAATTTTAGAAAGTCTAGGACCAGGTTTATCACTGGCATAACTGTGCTGATTCCTGAATTTGATAGAGCTACATCAGGGATAAATCTGTCCTCTGCTAGCTTGCAGTTCAATGAATGAATATCACTGCATGAGAGTAAAAGATGTATTACATTCTCTCTCTTTGGTTTTAGGCTAGTTTTCTTTCATATTTATATATGTAGGACCTATGAAAAATCTCTTAATAGTCAGAGGGCAGATTCTTTAATTTTCTCATATACATATATATTTATAGATACTAAATCCTATTGAAAATAGCATTAATTAGCAGACATATAATTGTTAAAGCTGATCGGAAAGATGTGGAAAAGATGAAGCTGCACAAGGAAGGTAATGGTCTGTATTTTTCAGATTCATTTAAATGTAATAAGCTAATATTGCTACTCCTATTAAGACCTTTGAAAATGTAATTAAATGATCAAATGACTACTAACATGATTAAACAAAGAATAGGGTAGGTTATTCACTAAGCTTATTAAAGATGTTTCACATTCTGTCCTGCTCAGTAATAAATCACATTGATTTTTTTTTAAAGCGTATCAGCAGGCAAGCAATTTTACCACTATTCCATTCAGCTGAAAATTAGTGCTGGTATTCCAGTTTTAAAAGAGCACATCAGTTATACCTGTGTCATAGTTATGTTGGTTTGGGTTTTGGTGGTGGTGGCAGTGGTGGTAGTTTTGTTTGGTTGGTTTGGTTTGGGGTTTTTTTGTTTGTTTGTTTTGTTTGAGTTGTTGTGCTTTTGGTAGGTTTTTTTGTTTGTTGGTTTGGGGGTTTTTTGCATTCATATCAAGTCTTTATTTATCTGTTAATGCAGTAGAGAGACTACTCTTTAAAATGCCTACAATCTAATTAAACAATATATGTGCTTATTCCTTGAGTTTGGTCTGATGTGAGAGAAGAAAATAGACTTTGTGAAATATACTTTTGTATAATTTAAACCATATTGCACTATTAAGTGCTTATTGAATTTAATCTTTCTTCAGTAACTTGGGTTTTTTTCTCCCTATTACGGTCTATACTGCCATCAACTTACCTTCCAAACTACCTTCCCCACTAACCTTACATGAAAGAAATCACTTCACTTCTGGTCACTGTTGCTCTGTTTACACATTCACTACTATAGAAATATATGTGCTTGTGTAGGTATGAGTGTTATACGAATTAACATACAAAACATGTATTATACAACTATATGTGTATAAATGTTTAGTCATTTTGCCTTACGTTGCATCACTTTTCTATAACAAATTCCATAGCCTTTTCAGGGTTCTGCTTTCCAGGAGACAAATTTCTGCAGCTACAGCTCAAATTTCTTATCTACATTTGTACTTTTTTTTATAAAGACATACACATTTTTGAACACAAAGTGCTGTATGTTTTAATCACTATTTACTATACTGATGTGTTATCTGCAAATTCTACCTGCAGATTTTTCTTTTTTTACTGTTTGTTTGTTTTCTTCCAGATATTGGAAAAGCATGAACACTAGCTCTGGAGTCTATTCTATCGCCACGAGAATCATCTTTATTCAACTATGAGTCTCCATGGACAACTTCCCTTAGAGATTTATCAAATAAATTATTCTTGAACCCTATTCTTTCCAATAAAAAGGTCACGGACACCCATTATTCTGTCTGGGACTGGAATCAAGACAACTAGTTTCTAGACAAAGCTGGGTCTTTCCACTTGCACTTTTCAAGCAGACACACCAGATTCCTTTGCATTTATGCCACATTCTACAAAATTATGAGGAATTGCCACCAAATTGGTAGAAACCTGTCTCCCCTTTGAGGACATGGAGCAAGCCAGCAGGGCCTGTTAATGGAATAGTATTTATCCCTTGTAGATGGTGTTTCAAATTTTTGATCCTTTGTCAGATTTTATGTAATGGATACATATTCTCCTTCCAAACACCTAACAAATATTTATTAAAGACATCTGTTCTTTTTTTGGCAACCTGGTCAATAAATTTCCACTCCATAATAGACCTAAACAAACTTTTGAAAAGACTAATAAGAAGTGGTGTTTTCAACACAAAAACACACACAAAAATTCCTAGAATAGTTTCACTTCATCAGAATAGCTTTCTTGTATCTTTAACATCTGTTATCCATAGTCCATGCTTTTTCACTGTACTAAATTAAGAAATAGATGTAGCAATCCATATAAATTGGATTTTCTTCTAGCAGTTTTGAAGAGAGAGATTCAGCAGTTTTGACTATGCAGTTAAGATGGACGTTACTTAGATATGTTTGAGGTTTTGCAGTGCTTATCTCCTCTTTCAGGGAAGCATATTGAAGACATCTCCTTCCTCACTTTCTAAATATATTTCGTGATAATACAAACCCCAAGATTTAATAATGCCCATTTCTATGCACTTGTGCGGAATGACCCTATCTGCCTCCACAAGCTACCCAGAGTCACTCCACATCAGTCTGTAAGTCCTGTGGCACTTAAAAGCAAGCAGTTACTTGCCTGAATGTAACAGCCCAAAACGCCTGTTCAAAGCTAGAAACTGAAATGTTTACAGCCAGGGATATCTCGGACTTCCATGACATGCCCAAGGTTTCTTGCATCACACCACCAATTTAAGGGTGCTGTACTGACTGGTGTTGCCATCTCCTTTGAAATCTTTGCAGTACCTCTATCTACAAAGTAGCTAAGTGAAAAGGTGTAGCAAGCTTTTAGACTTGCTAGCTTTTTAGACTTTCAGTTAAATTCTTGTTTTAAGGAATATACTCAGCTCTTACATCGACACCTCTTCTTTTAATAAAACTCAAGTCTTCACTTCTCTCCCAAGTTTTGATCTTTGTGCTCTCTAGTCTGAATTTGACTAAAGGAAATGAAAATTCCTATGCAGGTTGGATCTTGCCAGAGAAACATGAAGTATCTTCTACCTCCGTACTACATTAATATTAAAAATGCTTATTTTGACAACTAAAAATTGTTATAAAATAGAATAAAAAAATCTTCTGTGATTTCAAAGAAAGTAGTAATGTTGATTGAAAAAACAGCATCAAGTAAGGCTAGTAGCTGCAAGTATTTTAAAAGTACTGGTAAAGAGATATTGGGGGTTCAGACTGTTTCTTAGAGTCAGGCTAAATTAGCTGTGATGAACTTTAATTATGAAATTTACTCAATTTTGACCATATTTATTTTGTGTTCTTATGTTGCATTAAAACTGTGCAAAGATAACTTGATTCATACTGTAGTTTTGCTCTATAATATTTATTTTCTCCCACAGAAAAATTCTGTGCTTGCCATTCATTATGAAATTCATTATGTTGAGTGGATGTAAGTCTGAAGGTATCAACATGTACTCATCTGTCAATAATCTTCACAGACCAGAGCAGACTGAGGAGAGTATATCTGGAAGAAATCATTAATACACCTGAGACTATGCTCTTCTTCTGGCTAACATGGGGGATGTGCAAGTGTCTTGATTAATAATAAAAATAAAATATTGTTTGCAGTGACATCCTTCATAACAAAACTAAATTTTTGAGAAGTTGTCTAATAGAAAGTCTAGAAAACTTGCCTGTATCTATTGATCTATCAAGTCTGGAAGAAAAAAAAAGAGAAGGGTTTAAAAGAAAATGCTGCTAAACAGCCCTTAGCTGAGCTAGAGGGGAATGACAGTCCTACCTGTCTGTATTGCTCAATTAAGTTTCCATAGGGTAAATCTTCTGCATGTTATAGCTCCCACAGAAGTCACTGGCAATCTTAACCTGCGTGAGTTTAACACAGAGAATTGCACTACTCACTTAGGAGCTCCAGTTTGACCTAATCACATAAAAAATGTTTCTGATGATGATGCCCTAAATAACCTATGAGCAGTACTAGCTAGGCAAACAATTATTTCTGAAAGTGCAACTGTCCATTCCTCCAGTGAAAATTAATGAAGAAAACATTTAAACTTTAGAATAATATTCATGGTCTAAAAATATCTTTAGAACTGGAAAAAAAAAATCAAAGAATGTCTTATCATAAAGAAAATAAGAATATAATAAATAGGAAATAGAGGAACTTAGATGGCCAAGGCCATCTAAGCTGTGTGGTGTGGGGTTCATGTAAGTTCGGTTTATAGAATATATGCATTATGATCACTTATTAATTGTATTTTAGCAGAATTCATTGGTAAATCTTAATACATCCAAGCAAGATTGTATAGTTTTATAAGAAACAGCAGCTTAAAAAAAAAAAGGTGGAAAAATAGTATTGGGAAGTAGTGAGTGGGATATGTGGTTGAGCACTATAATACAGATTTTTTTCACACCAATGAAATGACCAATGAGCAGCGCAGTGCTCAATCTTCTGATCCATGCAATAGGACTACTGCTTCATACCAGCATGAAACATTACCAGTTCGAGAGAATTTGTGTGAATATAGCGTCTGTGGGCTTCCTTCCTATGAAAGTCAATTGCTTTGCACACGAAATTCTACACTTCCCTTTTGAGATTCAGAGTATACAAACATGCCACAATTATAAGGTTGTTCAACTTCATACACTAGAAAAAGTGTTATTGCATTTTATATGTACAGTGGTCTAATACAGTGACTAAAATTCACCATCTGCATGCCCAGAGCTGGTGCCACTGTGCTGTTTCAGACCCGCTAACATGGCAAGCCCTGAGAGATTTGTTCACAGCCACAAGTAAAATCTGAAGCTTGTCTCTCTTGCCTCTCAAGGGTCAACTGGGTGCAGAGTTACATTTCTTCTTCACACTACTTTTCTTGACACTGATAACTTTACTAAAGCTGGGGCAGATCTATTTGCTCAATCCCTCTGGGAACTAATGGTATATTTTGTCTCTAAGGTAGGACCTGTATTGCAGTTTCTGATCAGATGTCCTTTGTAAACACAAAACAGCCTTGATTTTGAAGTGGAAGTGAGGACTAAAAAACAAGTTCCAAATCTGGGACATTTTTTTCCTCTCAATAAACATGAAAAATCTCAATTCTCTCTAGTACTCACATATGCGTATTTAAATAACTCAATAATCAAAGCCAGGGCCTTGGACAGCAGCTGCCCATTCATTACTGACACTTGGTATCAAATGAATCCATAAACAGATTTTTTTTTTCTCATTAAATGGTTTTAAATATAGCTCGTTGTAGAAAAGCACAAGTGATTCAAGGACAAAACATTCTCCTCTGCCTATTGTCTCTGCTGAAAGATTTGTGTCTCCCCCCAAAACCAAACATACTTCATTTATAGCCTAAGAAATATTTACACCAAGATAAAAATCTCACAAGAATTTTCTTGCTTTTCTTTTTGTATTTTAAAATTAATTTTAAAAATTGTCTTCTGTTTCTGCTTGGAACAGACTGTTCTGTAGTATTCCACTTCAAGACAAGTCACTTGTATTAGACTGGAATCTCTTTTTGTCACGGAAAACTGTAATGTCATTGATTAGCATCTGCTGCATGAAGCTGATATTATGGAATTGCTTTCCTTTACATTACAAAAACCAGCCCCTGCCCAGCTCCAGTGTGTCTCCCTGTTCTTTCTGTCCTGAGGTGACTCACCACTGTAACACTCCACACTGTGCAGCTTGAATGGCTTTGGCCACCTGAGTTTTTCTCTGGCTTTTTTTAGTCCCAGCCAGTCAAAGTCACCATTTGTGTTCATTAAAAAGACTATTAAAAGATACAGGAGATGACAGTAAAGAGAAAAATCAAGAGGCAAACATTTGGAAGCCTGACTTAAGTGTCAGCATGGCTCTGATCTGTTAAGACTCAGGTATAAACTACATAAATCAGATGGACCTAGTAGTAACATATACAATGAAGGTACACAAACCCATGTGAAGTTTTTAGTTGTCATTTAAAAGAAAGCATTGGCAGATTTTCTGCAGTGTTTTGCTACCAACTTGACTATTACCCTTGGGCATATCCAATTTTTCTGTTTCCATGCCTTCATCTATCAGAATGGAATAACAGCACACACGGTGAGAACGAAGTGGTACACACTTTGGAAGCCCTGAGGTAGGAGTTCAGCATTGCTAGTCACAATATATATACAAAATGAGACTTTCTAAAATTACTCAGTTCATAAATCTTAATTTTACTTTGTCAGCTCCAGACAGGCTGCTTTTTGTCTCTCCTCTCAAGATATCAGATACACAAAGTCTGTGAATGCAGTTTGCCTCAGTCAATACAGTAAATGTCTCCTGCCAAATCCCAGCCCAGCCTCAAAAGTCTAAGTACCAAGTGACCTTGGAGGTCTTGTGAAGTCTATCCTGAAAACTCTTCAGTCCATCAGGACTTGAAATAAACGAATTAAAGCTACCATGGGTATATTATATGCATTAACAGCACTCCTCCCAGTGCCTGTCCCAGGAACTTGCACAGTCTCCTTTCCATGCTGCTTCCCTTTCCCTTTCTAGCCTATCACTTCTCTCTTTGATCTTGAACTGAGGTTTATACCCTAAAGGTAGGAAATTTTATACCCAAGAGGCAGAAAATTTTCTTTTGTATAGCAGCAATGGTCCCTGGGGAGCCTGAACCATAATTTATGATTTCAAATCAGGTTAGCTCTGAACATGGCATGAGTATTTCTTTCTGATTGGTGTCAAGGCTGCTTCCTGACCATTTTTCCTGTTATTCCAATCTGCGAAAAGGTGCACAAAAAAATCACAAACGTATTTGTTACCATGAGCATTAAACCATTTAATTTGTAATGTAAAAAATTTCTATGAAACAAATGTTCACTCAGTATTTATCTGCAATGCAGATTGCTGGTAAAGTATAATTCACATGCTGGAATATGATTCATATCCTCACAGTTTACCTGGGCAGACTTTGGGTCCTATCAGCTTAGCAGATGGTATGCTAGCTCTGTCTCACTAGACAGGACACTTAATCAATTTCTTTGTAACTGTGGAATAACAAAGTACATATCCAGATGTTTCTTTTCTGGAGCACAAGGCTTCTCTATATGAACACTTTTTCATAAATACTTCAGTGGCTGGTTTCTTTGCTTATCTCTATGTTGACCATAAAATGCTGACAGTTTTTCTTAGATTAATGTGGAAGATGTATATTTAGAAAGTTAATTCTAATAAACTGTTGCATCATACTCCCAATATTTTTCATTTTCATTTGTCTAATTTTTTCTTTCAACTTTTTTTGGGAGGCATTCACCATCATTTTTCTTTCTGTAACTAATCCTTACCACTTATCTGTTTCCCAAACTTCTGCTCCAACGCTTTGCCTGTCCAGAGTTCTACAGTTTTGCTACTACATAGTTATACAGGTCTAATGTGGAGAAGAAGGTACAAGAAGAGAAGCTGACTGCAGCTCCTACTGCTACTTTGCCTGTGTAATAGTTGAACACCACTTGCAATTGCTTCCCTATTCTCCAACCTGGAATTTATGCCCTCCTGGAAGATTTGTATTGCTAGAGTTTCTCTGGGTCCTCCAAGGGCAGAAAGAAGCTACAGTTGACTCTATACACACCCTGTTCTGACATGTTCTCCTGGCAGCCTGGGAAGGTGCACCCCTATTATGCAACCTGTTGTTAGCATGTATTGCTGTTCCACAAATGTATGTGAACCATTACTACAGCCCTCCGTTTATGATTGCAATATCTGCCTACAAAAGAAGATAATGAACCCCACTTTGAAACAGCAGGTGGGTTCAGAGAAGGAAAGAAAAAACTGCACCTTAAGTACAAAAGACCTTGTGAGACAGATCTTTATTTCAAAATTCTTTATCAACAGGATTATTCCTGCTGGGTATTCATATGCATTTCTTGGCCTCACCAATTTATTCAGTATCATGAGAAAGGGAACTGGACTCTATGGGGATCCACACATCTTCATCAAGAGAATATATTTCTCTTATCTAAGTTCTAGATTACAAATTCTGCCCTCTCATGTCACTAAATTTGTTAGTAAGGGATCAAACATAATGAGAATTGATGGCTTTTGGTGATAGAATCCAGTTTGACTTTAGGTTTGTAGGTCATGTGCATAGTGTTGGCAGTTAACAGTAAACATTTGTTATTGTAAAAGTTAAAAAATGTAATATGGAAGTCACTGAGTGATAATACCCAGAGAATTCCTAAAGGCCATTTACAGTCATTTTTCAATCTGGAAATATACATTAAGCCATTTCCTCCTCTCATCAGCAACTAGGAAACCTGAAACTGAGCATGATGTTTTCTTTCTGTTGGTGTACTACTATACACAAATGGATTGCGTATTTGGAAAGGAAAGAGAAATATGATTTTGTGTGTCAGAAGCACCACTGAATAGAAAAAAAATAATTAGAAAGAATTATAACAAGAACACACATGAGATGTACAGTTGTATTGAGATGAATACTAAAAGAACTGTAAAAAGCTAGCTTTAAATTGTACGTACATATGCACTTCCAGTTACTTGCCTGAACTTATTCATGCATTGATTTTAGGGGTAATTCAATTCTAAAGTTTTCTTCTACTGTAAACATACAGTTTCCCTACCATGCTACAATTCAAAACTAGAAGTCCAGGAACCATAAAATGGCACTACACTCTTGCCCTTTATTGTTGATTAATCATCACAAAACAGATTTCTGACAAACAGCAGATTTAGCAGTCAGATTCAGCACTTAACTGCGTTTGTTCCTGCCTGTCCCTTCTCATTTGTAAAATCTGCTAACTACAGAAAGAAACTTGGACTTCTGGGGAAACCTCGCATGTCTAAAATTAGAAAGTAGCCTGAGGATGTAATTCAGAATGAGTATGTTAATGAAGACTATTCCTGTCATTGTTGCTATCTACTAGGGAGACTGAAAGATAGAATCATTTGTTTGTTGGTATTTAACTTCCCCCACTATGAAAAATAGCAGAGAGTAACTGTGTATCTTATATGACATAATTTATATTACAGAAAACAATCTTCACAGGAAACCCTTATAAGTAAAAATTTAACTAACAGAACATAAGAATATATTATAATATTTTTCTAGATAATGATAATGTGTTTTTTCATTACTACTTTGTTTCCAGAGAGAGTATAATTTTATAACCAGAATATGTTTTTGTGTGCCTCAAGAGCTTTGAAAGTTTCCAAGCTCTCTTTTTTATTCTTCTCTTTCAAATACACCTACATGTGCAATGTCAGTGTTCATGTTACTGGAATGCATGCAGTGACTTCTTTTTTGTTCAAGATTCTTCAAACTTTTTCCTGAACACTGTCAATAGACCCTGATGTGCTACAGTATCATTTGGCAGATGGCTAGACAGAGGACAGCAAAGAAAGATGGAACAGTCAAAAAGATCTGTGCAACCAGGCTTGAGACAACTCCCTGAACTCTTAGATCCTGCCTTTGTATCTTTGCTGCAGTGTCAGCTCTCTGGCTCTCTGGTTCCCTTAAAAAATTTATGTTTATCCCTGATCCTGTACAGTCCCATTTTTTAGACTTTTGTATAGACTGTCTAGAACAAACTCATTTGAGGGGGCAGAGGGGATTGCCACAATATTTTTATGAATCTGTGCTCAGTTATAACTCCTCCCCTACCTTTCCGTAATACAATTTGCAGATAAAGTTGTCATTTATAGTTTTATGAAATGAGTTTACATACAGAAAATACTGTTGTGTATTTTGTTCAAAGGGACTTCACCACTGAAATTAATGACAGCAGTTGCTTTTTTGGGTCAGACAGAAAGTCTAGGGTTAATAGTCATGGGCTTTAAAGCAGTTGGTGAATTTCTGGTTTTATCCAAGTCAATGACAAATCTCCAAATGGAGTGTGGATTTCTTCCTTTAAGGAACAAAGATGCACCATATAAACAACTGGAGTTAACTCATGTACCGCTTATCAGAAGCATTAATACAGTTGGTTTCTGCAGACTAGACAGTTAAACCCTCCTTTTAGCTTTTCAGTTCCACACATCATACAATCATAGAAGAGTTTGGGTTGGAAGGGACATTTAAAAGTCATCTAGTCCAACCCCCAATGGAATACCCTACAGGCAAAAATGCACACTTTTATCTGTTTATGGTTGTAAAATATAGCCCTTTGCCTCATATTAAAGTCTATTAATTCCCATCCCAAATGTTTGTAAAATACTTAAGCCAGTAAGCACTGCAATACTCTATTCTGGCTTAAGCTTGCGAAGTGAAAAATCACTTAGCTAGTTTTGCTTCACTTGTAGTGATTGCAACTTTCTAATCTGGTAGGTTCACTATATATTTAGCTGGAAGTGTGGGAGAGGCATAGTTCCTCAGGATCCAAAAAGATCAATAACAATCAATTAAAACTAGTTGTACTCTATCAAAAATATAACTAACAATCTTCTAAAGTGTTAAACATCCTAAAAACCTTAATTTTCTTCTATGAAAAGTGACACAAGATATTACCTAAAACCAACAGAAAATACAATGGAAGTTCTGTGGCAGAAGTAATGTCTGTTACATTGAACAACATTTGTAAAAAAGGATCCCCAAAATGCTTAAAATCAGAAGTAGAGTTAACACTTAAAATGACATATTGCTTAGCAGTCTAAGCTGGACTGAAGGATAACTTCGACATTTAGTAGCACACAGCCTTTCAGAGAGCTTACATTCAGTGTCTAATTTTTAAAGCAGAATTTAGAATTTGTCTCAAGTAACTCAAACAAGTTAATTGTCTAAGTTTATTCCTACTGAAAGTTATCCCAGAAGCAGATAGGCTGAATGCTCAGCATCCAGCAGCAACACTGCATCAGCTAGCAAATATTTTGTGAAGTTCTTCCTTAAATCAAATTATGGTGATGCACACTGAAGGTTTAACTTAATTCAAACTTGCAGTAAGAAACTCAGAATTTGGAACACTGCCTTTTTTTTTTTCTTTTTCATTTTTAAGTATTAATGGTTTAAAGATCAAGGGCCAGCCTCTGCCCCGTGTGCAATGTTCAGAACTCCCACTGTTGTCAGTGGGAGTATCACAAACATATCCAGGGCAGAATGTGACCTTTCTATGTGCACAGCCTTTTTGGGTAACATCAATATTTCAAAATGGACCATCAATTAGATTTACATTAATGGTAGTTTTGGTATATTTTATCTGTTCTTTATTAGCTATTTGCTAATAAAGAACAGAACACTGTGCTGACCTCCAGGGTGAACTCTATCTTTTGTTAGCAAATTGTTCAATGAATTGAAATTGTGAATCCCAACAGGTACATATTTATTTTGTCATATAATCTGCTGGTACTCTGGTGTATGATGTAAAATCCATATGTTGATTCTATGAAGATGAAATAAAGAAATTGAAAAGGAATTTAAAAAAAGACCATCAAGAACATTATAACAGTTCACCTGATGAAGACTGTAAAGCAATAGTTCTGACTGCATTGAAAAGGTAAAAAAGGAAGGGAAAAAACCATATTCCTTCATTGTTTTTATACAAAACTCCCAATCAACAAATAAATCCAATTCTAAGTAACAAGATAAAGTTGGGAACCCAAATTATATGCACACTGTGAATTGCACTCCTACACTATCTTTATCCTCAGCAAACAGACTGTATCGTATTAACATCTATCAGTATTTTGACAAGCTTTCATCCATGTAGTATTACCATTTCAGCAAATGATTATGTAATGAAAATATAAAATAACATTCAGAAAGGGGACAGATTATGTTTGTTCTAAAGAAAACTTAAAATATTACCAGAATACTTAAAATATTATCGGAATACATATAATTTTAAATATTAAAAAGCCAAACATTAATAAAAGTACATTTGTAAAGCTAAAGTACCTATGATAAACAGAAATAATATAAATAATATAGCTATTATTTTCCTTGATAGATCTTTCTTTTTATAATGATTGTTCAGCATAAACAGTCATAATTTGCAGCAGATATCAATGCTGCAGAGTACATTATAAAAGTCCTCATATACCCAGTGGCTTACACATACTTCTCTTGTCAATGATACATATTGTGTCCTCTCTTGTGATAGCTTAAATTATATGTCTGAGAAGATCAAAGTGGAAAGGATATTATTGTAATAATATCACAAAAGTTAAGAAAACATGTTGCTCCAGGTGGTGCTAGCAGGAAGGGAAGGGAGTAGGGCTCATTCTCTTGTTATCTCAACCAGCCCACACCTGCTGGACCATGAGCTCACAGCTGGAAGGAACAAGAGATCCCAGAGTGGGGAAACTACCTGGTGCCATAAGACCCACCGGTGAGAGCAACATGGGCAGGAGGGTGCCTAGGGCACTGGGAAGCATTGGAGTGTTTCATATCCCTTGGTGTCTTGATGGTGTTATTGAAGGGCAAACAGAAACAAAAGCCTGTTGCTGTAAGCAGGCTCTGCTGCTATGTTACTGACTTCGAAACAGTCTCTCAGAAGAGGTAATTCTCTTCGATAATGTAAATGTTTGTCACCTGCTGGCAGACAGCATACTGAAAATCTGCAGTCATAGTATAGCTCCTATCTGAGCCAGAATCCACACAAGGATAATGGTTGAAAATATCACTTAAGGAAAGCAACAGGATGGCCATGGAGTGGCTATTTTATGAAAATAAATGCCTATATCAACACTAAATTAGGCTCTGTGAAAACACTACAGTGACCCCCAGCTTTCCAGTTACTCAGATAATATGATGCCATTTTCAAAAAGCTGCACAGCTTTAGGCATTCAGAATGCATTAAGGGTTAAACTGCACGGACTATGATATTTCAGATCAATGGTACAACTGCAACACACTCTCACCTGGTCTGTGAAATTCACTTCTTGCAAATACTCGCTGTCAATCCTCTTTTTCTTAGTTATATGGCCATGGTGTCTGCAATAGCTGAGAAATGGCTCAAGGACACCAGTGAGCCTACACAGTCCTATATTCTTAAACCAATGAGAATTAAATTTAAGATGTCAGACTTCACATGCATTCCCTGGGAATACTCATATTTAGAGAAGAAAAAAGCTTTTGTGAAAGAATTCCACTGGTCAGAGTATAAGTCAATTGCTACCTGACTCAA
Source organism: Pipra filicauda (assembly GCF_003945595.2). Lineage (NCBI taxonomy): Eukaryota > Metazoa > Chordata > Aves > Passeriformes > Pipridae > Pipra > Pipra filicauda. The sequence continues at coordinate 294,642 of NW_024104560.1, read as the reverse complement.
GTTTAACAAATGCATTCTCAATTTCCAGGCAGTATTTTACTGTCCATTATAGTATTCTCACTTTATTTGGAAGTATATGGCAGAGCTAGATCAAGAAGAAAATTATGGAGTGGATGTTAAAACAGCAAGTCACATAATCCCAAATTGCACAGCTCATATTTTCAGCCTAACTTTATGCTCATGTTTGTTTAAATTAAAATCAAAATAAATGTTGAATTTTTTGAACTGGCACCAATTTTACTGCATCAATCACAATATAAACTAAAAAGAAAGGATTTAATCAGGAGACAAACTACTAATTAAATTATCTTTGTCACAGAAAGCTAAATCAATAAATCGGGCAATATATTCAGCACAGATTTTTCTCTGTAAAAGAAAAAAAGGTAAAAATCTTATGTAGGGTTTTTCCATTAGGAAAGACCAAATGGACTGTCAGTATACTGCAGAGCATCATTTTACGTAATGTAAGAATTAGCACCCAGGAGGAAGGAGAGCTTTTTAAAAAGCCCTTCAGCAGACCAATGGCAGAGCTAAAAAACATGAGAAAGGAAAAATCCCAAGTTAAAAATTATATTCCACCAAACTTCAGATTTTAAAGCCAACCTTTTGTGAATTTCTGCCTCACCTTTGTGTGTGTTTACCCCTTCTGTTATGGCTGACTATACCTTCAGCCAGATTTGGGCACCTCTGCTAACAGTCTGAATGGCGACAGCACAGATTAGGCCCTGTTCACAAACTACCTGTAGGACAGCTGCAGCACCTTCAGAAAGATGTGCTGCCTCTTGGTGAGATCCATGTGCCCAGGCACAGCCACATGGCTTTTAGATCAGAGCTGCCTTCCGTGCAGCTGATTTGGAACACAGGGCAGAAGGAATTAGGATTTTTCAGTACAAGTCTGCCAGTGCTGTGGGATTCAGCACACGGTATAGGGAAAGCGATATGAATCCACATACCATATGGCAAGTGACAAAGCACAGACAAGGCTAATGGTGCTGCCCACTTTGACAACTACAGCCCAAGTACCCCAGCAGCCCTCAGCAGTAGCAAGTGACATTCCCACCTTCAGAGACATCTTCAGAAATAACATATGGAAAGGTGTTCATGATAAGACATAATAGTGGCAAATATTCTTGGAGAATTCTGAAAGATAAAATCCAACACATGCATGGAAAGAATATATAAATGTTTCCCAAGATCTCATCTAAGACCAGAACATGGCCTCCTTGGGTCATGGGTTTCTACATTCCTAGGATGCCTAAGCATGAGAAGGCCACAACTGCGACAGCTATGTAACCACCACACATCTCTACTCTCTGAGAATATTTCTGAGATCTGACTGGAACAGCCTGGACTTATAAAATAAGGGATTTGCACTGAGATACTGCATGACCCATCTATGGAGGACAAAATTAACGTACTAATATCAAACCACATAAATCACAGAGATGACTAACTATTCCTATCTACCTTCCAAAGACAAAGCAATTTATAGAACACAGAAGTAATCCCATGCAGCCAGGATGTCAAAGGAGAGGAGAAAAGTGCTTAAAATACAGATCTCAGATCAGAAAACCAATACATGATCTGATATCTTTGCTTTTTCAAGTGGCTTTAGATTTATTGAAGCAGATTCTCATCTGAAGTAAATCAAGATCCTTCATTAAATCAATTAGCAGTGTTTTCCTGATTCTTATTAGATGGTGATTGGGCTGCTGGAATGCCTGAGGTCAGGAAGCCCTGGGGAAGTCTCAGGAGGATACACGTGGTTGTTAGGAGACTTCCTGCTCTCAGAGAAGGCAAGAACCACTGTTTCAGAAAGAGCAGGTATCCTTATGAAAGGTGCTTACGTTTAATGCTTTTGGGAGAAAGATGGATTCTAAGAGTTATTGTGTAGTTCTTCTTTGGGGTGGGAGGAGGTGAAATTAAGTATTAATCAGCCAAACTAATTTTTAGTTTTTGGGGGCTTTACACTAGCTGACAAAACAAGCTATCTAAGTAGCAAAGATTAAATAAAGGCTTTTAAATTTGGCTTATCAGCCATGATTATTGAGAGTAGTACTACCTTGATCCATAAAAGGGGAATAAAACTTCAGAGCTTTACATAACACTAAAATTATCTCCGTGAATAACTTCTCCAGATGACTAAAACCAGTGCTTGCTTCATAGTCCTCTGTAACACTTCAGAGCAAGGACTTCCATAAAAAAATGCTTCTGAGATGTGGTTTTCAGCTTCACCTGATTTTGCATTCTGTGGACACCCCTGTTAACAACTCCAGACTTCAAAGCAAACGAAGAAACCAAAGCCAAAAATGGTCTATGTGGTGAAAAAAAGTAGGGCCACTTCGGCAGAGGTTGGTAATTCCAAGTAAAAGTAACAAAAGTGTATTTATTTGTGTTTATGTTTAACAAAGAAACAAACAAAACCCCAAAGCAAAACAAAAAAAGAGAATAGGCCAGAGTTAGAAAAGTATGAATTTTGTCTGCAACTGTGTCTGTAGTTTCTGAATCTTTGGTCTAGTGACAAATGGCTGGTTAGGTACCACTAAAGCTTAAAAATATATGTAAAAGATTAGAGGATTATTACCAGGTAGCAGAAAGAACTTTAACAGGTGTCTGTCCTTTCCTTGAACTTACCCTCTCAGTTGCATGGCTTGTTTTTTTGCTTTATTCTTCCAGCCAAACTCTTTCAGCTTTCCAAGTACCTGATCATACACATTTATTTGCAGTTTACAGAAATAATGAGACTTCAAACCTGCCTCTCCATCACTTAACTTTCAAGCAGACTCAATCCTGAAAGTGAATTTGTTCTGGGTACAATGTAAACTCTTCTGATTCACTGACCATGAAATTCCCATTCTGTCAGGACCAAGATTTGTGTTTCTCTCTGTTTTGCAGTACATCTGCTGAACCAGACCAGCTACTGCTAATTTAAACTTTTCTTTCTTCTTACTAATCTGGTAAAGAGGGCTTTTAACTAAAGTTTCCAAGGGAGGGGAACCTCAGTCCATCCTACTCCAACCAGTGCCAGTGCCAGCCATAGATGCCCAGAGCCTGAAGTGGAATTGCAGGTCAGCAGAAGCACCTGAAGAGCAGCACAAAGGACTCCCAGACGCTCCAGTCAGTAAGTCAGATTCTCCAGGGACAAAACTTCAGTGCCTCTGTGCAAATGTACACAGCCTGGGGAGTGAACAGGAGGAAGAGATGTGCTCTGCAGGGCTATCATGTTATTGGCTCCCTGCATAAGGAGGACGTGGACTTGAGAGAGGGAGTCAAGAGGAGGGCCACAAACATGATCAGAGAATGAGAGCACCTTTCCTACTAAAAGAAGCTGAGAGAGTTGGGGTTGTTCAGCCTGGAGAAAGGAAGGCTCCAGGGAGACCTTATAGCAGCCTTCCAGTACCTAAAGCAGGCCTACCAGAAAGCTGGCAAGGTACCTTTTACAAGTGGAGTGATAGAACAAGGAAGAATGGCTTCACACTGAAAGAGGGTAAATTTAGATTAGATATCAGGAAGAAATTCTTGACTGTGAAGGTGGTGGGGCACCGGAACAGGTTGACCACGGAAATTATAGATGCCCCATCCCTGGAAGTGTTCAAGGCTGGGTTAGAAGAGGCACTGAGCAACCTAGTGGAAGGTGTCGCTGCCCATGGCAGAGGGATTGGAACTAGATGATCTAGAGTTCCTAATAATTTAAACTTAGTAAAAGTACTCATGGAGCAGTATCATATGATGAGTATTATACTAGTTACAAAGTATATGTTTATGAAAGTATATATTTTTTTGATAACAAATAAATCAATCACAATATTTTCTCTTGAATAAAAAATTGGATAATGGCTTAATACGAGTTCAGTTAGTTTACCTAAAGCTAGATACATATTTAATCACAATGATAGGTATTTTAATTTAATTGTGTGTCATCAATTTTTCAGTGCATGTTTTTTGTTTTGTTTTTAAAGTGATAACAAATAGCTACAATGTAAGAAAAAACTAGCATTCATCTTTCACCTTCTGAAGGCATATGGATGAACAGTAATTTGGTCTGGAAGTCTAATGGGTCTTAGTGACAGGATGGGAGTATAAATGAGTGATATCCATAAGACAAGACAGCAGCTTCCTGAAAAACACACACCAGGCTTCAGAAGCACACTCTGAAGGGTTAAGTTACAAAATAAGGTCCTACTGGTCTGATAATGCTTTTTTCTTTCTTAAAGAAAAAAAAAAAAGAAGATTTCTGTGTAACCTCTCCTTTGTGAAGAGCAGAAAAGGACAATGGCTGATTTGTTTGCCATGGATTTGGATGTTTCTGCGGGCTAACAGGCTTCATGTTCTTAAACAAATTGATTTCAGCTCTGCAATTCAGTGGGGAATTATGTACTCTTCTTTGCTGATTACTATCACACTTTGTTGTGATTTCACCATCTTACCAGACCACTAACATCAGCTTTACTGATATTACATCAGAAAATAGAGAGTTTAGGTTTTAAGAGTTCTTCTGAATGAACAGGTTGGGGTCTGATCCAGCTCTTGACATCAGCTTTAGGATCTACCTTTTCTTCTGTGGAAGTTTCTTGCTCAAAGGTCTGAACATGAAAAGTCATACCCTATCTTCTGTTTTTTTTATTCAGATGAAAACTATCTTCTGGGTTTTTTTATTCAGATGAAAACTCCTTTCAATGGGCTTCCAGATACTATCTTAATATTTACAAATAAACATGTACATACCCATGTTTTAAAAAAATACAAAAAACCAAACCACCTCCCTGCCCCAAAGCACATATATTTAATTTGAGAAAGGTATTTATTTATAGGACATCTCTGACTTTTAAGTTAGAAAAAAATTATTGCTTACTTTAAAAACTATTACTTTCAGCCATTTTTATAAAAACAGTAATAAAGGAAGAATGGACTGTTCTCCAAATGTCTTTTCACAAGAGAAGTGCTCTACTTTAAAATGTAGCCAAGTGTTTCACAATGTTGCTAATGCTGATAAAAGCTTTTAAAGTTCCTACTAGCAGTGTATTGCTTATCTCCACTTGCTAATCCCCAATTGGATGCCGTTTTCATGCAAAACAGAAGCCAACCTGGAGAGTCCTGATCAAGACAGAGCAGCATTTTACAGGCCAAGCAGACTCCTCAGCCGGTGTGGCTGCTATTCTGACTTCTAGTCCCTACCTAAATGTAGACTTACATATTTACATGAAGTTCAAAGCTATACTCTCAATTTCTCATGCACTTCACAGCACTACTGTTTCAAAGTTGTGAAAACCAATGCATGCTAACAGGAAAAAGAAAAGTATTAGTAGAGATTGTAGTATGGAGAAAACAGCAACAGCTGCAACACAGGCTGCCTTGCCAAGTGGTACATGCCAGGGTTTGAATAAATTACACTATAATTGGGCAAAAAGGCTGGATATTAAGAGGGAACATTATATAATGCTGCTAACTGGTAATATATATTAAAGACATAAAATATGGTATTATGCAAAACAGTTTAGAAAGTAAATTGTAAAATAATATGCTTTCATTTAGAATTATCACAAATGAATGCTATTTCCATGATTTCAAGTATTTTTGAGACAACTTTTTGGCTTTGTTCCAAAGTTAAAACTTTGATTTTAGTGGATATTAGGAACATACATACAGTGTCAGTTGTCAGACAATTATTTTTTCTTATACATCAGAGCAATAAAGGGTGTTTTCTGAAACAGCTGATTACTGTTTTGATCAATACAGTCTTATTAAAGCCTTGCCTTACCTTAAAGTAAAACAAACCCACAAGAATAAGAAAAGAAATAGAGTTAAGTAAAATTAAACCCACTTTCTCATTATAGGAGATTTTCCTCTCATTGGAAGACCACAGTTCAGCACTCGCAACAGAAGGAAAAATTTGTGACTGCATCCAACTGCATCCATTAGCATATATCTGCTCACCAAGGAAATCTGCTGTACCAGGCAACCAGAGAAAGTAAGGCCAACACTCTTGAAATAAGGCATGAGTTCAGCTTGCAACCATGGCTGCTAAGAGACAGACACTACAAAAAACAAATATAAGAAGCAAAAAACATTTACTCTCAGGTACCAATTTCTGTCTAGTGAGAAAATCCAGAGCACCTTGCTGATTGTCATAGGATCTTTAAGAGTTCCAGGAAGACTGCTGCCAGTATGGACATCAGAAAAAAATATACTCCAAATTAATTCGCTATCTGACTATAGCTAAATTACCTCTTTCAAATGAAATGTAGATTCCTTCTTCAGAGTTGCTTGATCCTTGCACTCCATGGGTAAGTCATCAGATTGCCATGGGTCAGGGATTGCAGACTACCTGTTTTGGGATAACACCTGGAAAGGGGTATTCTAAAACAGGACGAGGTACCGAGTTCCCAATAAATTCAGCAATGGGCACTTCTGAAGGAAGTGACACACTAGGAATCCATTTAAAGGCTTTTTCTTCTCTCCCAGAGAAGTTGGCTAATATAGGTTAACTGTTAATATCATGCTCTCACAGTTCTCATAGAGAAAATCCACTCCATCTTTGTTCAAAATGGGCGTAGATTTGTGAAATATTGAATAATAGGAGTTGTGGTAATGAGTTCTTGATAATTAAATTAATAAAAAATAGCCTTGAGTAAACTTTTCCCACTGAAGATCCTACCTAGTGTGCAAAGTCTATCACTCACATGCTTAGCCATTCACTGTGTAGGACCGTTTGCTTCTTGACAACAAATGCCAGTTTTCTGATTCTTGCTCTGTCTAAAAAAACCCTTTCAGATATGTTCTGTTTCAAACTCTTGATGACTAACCAGTAACACCAAGGTTAAATTCATAACAATCTTGATACAGAAATGTGGTTTATTTAAAATGTAAACACATTAAGATCCATTATCTTTAAGATATAGGGCTAATTTTTGTTCTACATTCCCTGGTTTAAAAGATGCATTTTAGCAGATAATCTACAGCATACTTTATTCTCCATAATAGTACTCATGGGAATTTTACATTCCATTCAGTTTTCTATTTTATGCTCATGATTTAAGTACTCATGCTAATAATACTAATAGATCAGCGCTCTGCAGTAATATGTGCTTGAAAAGAAAAAAAAAGGCAAAAAGTAAAAAAGAACTATTTGCTTTCAATGTTTCAAATTCAGCTAAGCATTAACATTTCTATGTTACCCCATTATTAAGAATTTCAGGCAGTTTCGCTGTAGGATTTAGGTAGTTGAGTGGAATAGCATCGCAAAATCACAGAATCATTTAGTTTGGAAAAGACCTCTGAGACCATCAAGTCCAGCCTTTGACTGATCACCACCTTGTCAACCAGACCATGGCACTAAATGCCACTTCCAGTCATTTCTTAAACGCCTCCAGGAATTGTGACTCCACAACCTCCCTGGGTAGTCCATTCCAATGTTTAACAACCCTAAATTCCTCCTGGTTCCTAGCTTGACCCTTCCCGGTGCAGCTCAAGGCTGTATCCTCTTGTCCTATTGCTAGTTACCTGTGAAATGAGGCCGAGCCCCATCTGGCTACAATCTCCTTTCATGTAGTTGTAGAGGTCTCCCCTGAGCCTCCTTTTCTCCAAGCTAAACAACCTCAGCTGTCTTGGCCACTCTCCATAGGACTTACCCTCTAGACCCTTCACCAGCTTCACTGCCCTTCTCTGGACCTGCTCCAGTACCTCAATGTTCTTCCCAAACTGAGGGGCCCAGAAATAGACACAGCACTCGAGGTGCGGTCAGTGCTAAGTACAAGAGGAGAATCACTTCGCTGGTCCTGCTGGCCATACTATTTCTGATACAGGTCAGGATGCCACTGGCCTTCTTGGCCACCTGGGCACCCTGCTGGCTCATGTTCAGCACTGTTGACCAACACTCCCAGGTCTTTTTCTGCTGGGTTACTTTCCAGCCACTCTTCCCCCAGCCTGTAGCACTGCCTGGGGTTGTTGTGGCCAACATGTAGAACCTATCACTCGGCCTTATTGAACCTCATACCTTTGGTCTTGACCCATCAATCCAGCCTGTCCAGATCCCTCTGCAGAGCCTTCCTACTCTCTAGCAGATCAACATTCTCAATCAGCTTGGTGTCATCAATAAATTTACTCGACGCCTTCATCCAGATCAGCAGTATAGACAGTAAATAGGACTGGACCCAGTACTGAGTCCTGGGGAACTACACCAGTGACTGGCCACCAAATGGATTTAACACCATTCACCACCACTCTCTGAGTGCACCTGTCCAAGCTCTGGGCTGCCAGCTTCTCCAGGAGAATGTTGTGGGATGCAATATCAAAGGCTTTGGATAAAAAAGTACAGTTGAAATATAAAATTTTAGATCCAAAGGAAAACCCTCAAGACTTCATCTAATTTGTTTGTTTGTAATCTATATAGTTCTCTACTTTAAATGCTTTGTCTCTGCAACTACAAGTTGGTAGTGTGACATGGGCATAGACAGCAAGGCTCTGCTCTGCACCCACAGATGGTCACAGGAGCAGAGCTCCCTACACCAATGCTGTGAAGAGCACAGGAAGGAATTTGCCCACCTCAAAATTGCTCTTATATTTTAGGAATGCTCAGCCACCCACTTTCCTGCCCTTTTGAGGAACAAGTCCTTTGCAATGTGATACTTCACTGAACAACCTGATCTAGGGGTGGCATACCTGTCCATAGCAGAGGGGTTAGAACCAGATGATTTTAAGGTCCCTTCTAACCCAAGCCTTTCTATTATTCTATGATTTTCTATTTTTCCAGACTACTACAGTAAAGTAAAAAAAAAAAAAATATAAAAAAATATTCTGTTAAAATCCATTCTAAACCAGTTACATTTTCTATGGAAGTTGCCAAACTTCAACGGCTGAATAACACGCTCACAGTTGTTCAAAAACTTTGTAACCTTTGGAATACACTGAGGAACTTCATTGCAAATATTACTTTACTCAAACTGAGCCTTCTGATTTGGCATGGCAGTGACTGTGTACAGATCCTGATTTCCTAGACTGCAGATTTAATGTCTTGACTCTTTTTAGGACATGCTTTTGAATTCTCTGGATTACTAATGAGCATCTTGGTATGAACACTAAATATATGTAAAACATTTGAAAGACTGCAGTGCCCTGATACACTGTTTTTGGCTGCAAAGCTGGCTTAAGAAGTTTCTTCTTGTTTTTTTCATCCCTTTGTCCCACACACGGCAGTGGAACAAAAGATGCAACATGCTATGGTTTGTATATGGGAAAGGGAGGGGTTGGAAGTATAGAGATGGTGGCAGGACTGCCCTAGAATGGCTTTTCTTTTTTTTTTTTTTGCAGAAGTATGTGTCTTCAGCTCCATCTGCTTTAAAAGCCCCATGACACTACAGATGTGCCTTAAGTACAGGTTTAAGTAGCTCACTGAACAGTGGCAGCAGGAACTTGATTTCAGGAAGCCACTGGGACTGGAAGGAAACAAGAATAGGGCTTGTTTTCTTTTTTAATGTTTGCACGTTTTCCTTTATTGACACCTAGCCCTTCCAGGAAAATAACTTTAAAAGCAATACTGCTCTCAAGCTTATAGATTATTTTTTACTCTTACATCAGTAATAAAAAAAAAATAAGATTTGTATGTGCATAGAGATCTAACTGTGAAAGGCAAAAATCAGTTGCTTTTCTGGTTCACTTCACAAAGTACATTACCACCCCAATGAAATCAGTGAAATGTCTGTTGTTTGGACACAAGCACACTTGCCTTGCAAAGACCACATTACAGAAGAGAGGTTAATCACTCTTGTAACAACATACAGAATAAGCACTTAGGTAACCATACTTACTATTGGGCCTATCCTTAATTGTGTGAGCAATTTTTAGTTATTTATTTCTTGACCAATACTAACTGGAATTGTTACCTCCTATGAGACCATTTGAAAATGTCCTGGGCACTTATTTATTTTTGAAGACAAAAATAGACTTCAAATTACTGACTCTGTAACATTTTTTATTATTATTTTTAGTTTAACATAGTGTCAATTCACATACCTAAATGCTCAAAACAGAGTCCTGACAGCTCTCACTTCCTCTGCAGCACAGAATGGTGGGAGACACATATATTCAGAAACAATGAGGTCAATTTTGTTTCTTTTCTGAGCTGCCCAAAGTATAATTTCTGCTAAAATTAATATATACTTGTGTGTTGGCTGATCTTGTGACCGATTTCTAGTTGTTTTGACAGCTGCAGTAGTATAATGGGCTGCCACAAAAGTCAGTAGAAAAACTTGTCACTAACTTCAGTGGGAGCTGGAGCAGGAGCTTTACAAGCTGCGTTTAAGAGTTTAACAAGTCCTTAGAGGCTTCACAGGGCTAAAACATTCTTTTCCCATTATTCTGAACAGATTGTAATGTTGCAAGGATAGGCTTCTTCAACCATTCTTCAACAAAAAAAACCCATCAGCAGACCATCACCTCAGCCTCTGAGTTACCTTTAGGTGTGAAAATTTGCGCAGACAGAGATTTTATTATTCAATATATTTATATGATATTTGAACACAAGAACAATGTAGACCTAAATGCCTTTTTAGGGCATCATTACGCATAACATTATTTAATATTAGTATTTTAATAATTATATCTTCATTATGAATAATTATCAATATTTAGTATATTTTGAACTTACACGAATAGGTAATAACAAAACTACAGAAAGTTTTAACTGCTCATCCTTTTGCCATATCTTTGGTTTTGCTTCTATGGCTGTTATTTTTGAAAGGATGGGGGAAAACATTTAATCAGGCAAGTCTGGCACTTCCACCACATCAGCCTAGGATATCTTCAGTTATTCCGATTCCTGATAGCATGCCCTGCCTAGTTTGTGTCTCTAGTCACTCCCATTACACTAAAAAGCATTTCTGTACTTGAACTACCCAGCTGTCAAATTGAACTCTTACACTGATAAGCTCAGCTTTCCCTGCCAACAACTCTCAAACACAGTGGAACAGTATTACAAGTCATTTTCTCCTCTGGCACTGGCAAATACAGTGAAAATGTTACATTGTTATGTGATCCTTTTCTTTTTATTTTTTTTTAATTTTTTTTTTTAGTAGGAATAATGAAGATATCATGCTATATGAGAAAGTAAAAAATTATTGTGTTCCAATCTGATTAAAAGAAATTGAATTTAGTTCTCATGTTATCACACAGTGCAAAAATGAAAAGTTAAAGACTTCTCCACTGAAAACTGATGAAGGACAGAATAATATATTTCACTACTTTCACTTCAGCTATTCTGCCATTGGTCTAGACTAAATTTGCTAGAGTTGTGTTATGAGGAAAGTAGATCCACAGCTGGAGAATAGCTATTTAACTTACATGTTCCTCAAACCCCTGGGATGAAAACAGTCACCAAGTATGTTTCAAATAAGAAATATGGGTTGAGGTTGATGAGCTTGACTTGGAGTGACTGTATCTGTATCTCCCTGGCACCACCTGGCCCCTTGGTGACATTTTGAGAAAACACCACCATATTGCCACCAAGCTTCAGAAAATAAGGCGCCAGCAACAGTTAATTTTAATTTCATTTTAATTAGTACATAGCTACATATAGCTGAACTACTGAGTAAACTGTATCAGGAAAAGGGCTGTATGTGACATATGTGACATATGCCATATGTGATGACATCAGTGGGCTTATCCTGATAGGGTACATGCTTATTGTTGTAACAGCTGAATATACGTTGGGTATTATATTAGTAACAAAGACAATCTACTATGTAAATCTTATGTTTTCCTCAAATAAGAATGAGATTTCTTTTCCCCAATTCAGTATTTTCATACTGCTACTGCTAAAAGTATAGTGGAAAACAGCAGCCACAGACAGATCAATAATATTAAATTTAGATGATTGCCCCACTTAATATTTACTTAATATAGTATACATTACTGTAGTATTATCTTACTGTGACAACAGTGCTACTGTACTAAGTATTTACTAATATTTACTTGCCACAGTAAACATTAGGTTCCCTTGGACCTACCTTAAATGGCAAGGTTATCTTTTTAATATTTTTGCAAGTGACACTGTATGTACATTGTTTGTATTTTCAAGCATCAAAATGAAACTTTTGCAAAGGGATTACACCATGAGTATTTCTATCTGTTTCCTAGAAATTAATGACAAGCTGATACATTTGAATTTTTGAATAAAAATATCATTAGTTGTGTGAAACCTACAACTGGAAAGCATTAGTTTTCAATCAAGCGGATTTTTTTGGTGTAAAACATGACTCCAGAATAAAAATGGGAGCAAGTCAAATTGGAACAGAGGTCAGTTAAACACTCTCACTGGAATTTAAACACACGAGTAATGTTTGTTTGCATAATTTTTCAGTGATTGCATATTCGCTTGCAGCCAAAGCACAGATGTGACCGTTTAATGAAAATGAAGTCCTGCTCTAAATCAATGTCTAAGCTGTTCTCTCATAAGAAATATGTGTAAGTATTAAAGAGATAACTAATGTCTATGATGGGATGGCCAGAATTAAACTCAATATTCCAATTATTCTCAAGTGTCTGGACCTTCTTGTGGTTTTTTTCCTTTTTTTTTTTTTCATCTCATATTAGGAAATAAATGGGCTAAAATACTTTGGCTTGTTCTGTTTTTTTTCATAAAATCTCTACACAATACAACATATTTGTATATATGAACTGCAAAGCTGTTTTTACTGCAGTCATTATCAGCCTTATTCTTGTTTACTACCATAATGAAAATTCAACAAAAATTGTAACAAATAATAATTCTGACAATTTTCTTTGCAGAGCATCAGCTGTACTCGGAGTATTCTGATAATACTAAACCATGTACTCTAAAAAAATTAACATTTTAAGCTGTCAATTAATGAAATATTTGAAGTTAGTTAATGAACCACTGCTGAAAATACATGCCTTTCATTCTAGGTTGAGATTCAAAAGGCAAAAGAAAATTCACTGCCAGGACAACATAAGCTTATACATGAGAATATACTAAAGGACAGTTTGTTAAAGGAGGTCTATCTAGATTTTGAAGAATAGAAATTAAGATTCAGGAAAAAAAAAGGAAAAAAAAAAAGAAAGATGTTATTGATGGGTATGGACTGCTAAAAAAGTCTGAAGTCTAAAATAAGTTGTCCTGAATATTTGCTCAAAATTTAAAATCAGTTCTTTATCTCACAGTCAGGTGGCATTAAACTAAGGTTCAACCAAAGCATCATATTTTATTTTGGGATTTTCAAGGTGTGATCTAGTCTGTTTTACTCTCTGAACTTTACTAGAAAACTTATTAGGTAACATTAGACATTATGGCTGAGAAAGTGTAAAAGAATAAACCATTTTCTAAATGCATAAGCATTCTTCAATGAGCAGTACTTCTTAGGGTACAATTTGATGGGTTTACTGCAGCTGGAAAATTATACAAAATGAAGTTGGAATCCAGTGAAAATACCACATTCCTGGCTGCAATTCCCCATCCCCATTAACAGCTATCAAGCTGGAATAACACAGCTTGAGCAGGGTCCAACTGAGATGTTACTGAAACATATACTTGAAACACAGAAAAATTTGATTTTTGAGACCAAAATAAACCAAAATGCTTCTGTGAGTTAGGACGGGCAATCTACAAAAGAGATGAGTACTGAGAATTCTGTCTTCTCGCCCATTCCCTAAGCACTGCCTTTGTACTTCCTGGAGCAGTACAAAGCCAAAAGGATAGTTAAGACAAAACTGATATTCACACTTTTCACCTTGCCTTGATACAAATTCTGAAGCTGACAGTCCTGCTGAAAATACGGTGTAAAAATACTAAAAGTTTAGGCCATACTGCAATAATTTAATATCTGCTTAAAGATGGTGAAGCACAGCCTGACTGCAATGAGACTGTTATGAGACCCATTGTACCTTATGGGTCTACTACAAGCACCATTTTGTCAACTCAGTTAGCAAAAGGGACAAGCCATGGAGTGCGAGAGATGCTTCCTAGGAACATCTCAGCATCATTGCCTAGAGAATAATGTCTTTTACCATTTATACTTGATATTAGGGGATTTATGAGCTTATCATAAGTTTTTTCTATTGCTTTCAATGTGTTTCAGATCAGTCTTTAATGAGGAGAGTATACGCCCTGAAGACAGCCTGATCCAATGATATTATTCCATGCTGTACCTCAATCATTTGATCCTAGCACTGCACTCAGTCTTGACTTCTCAAATCATAGGCCTCCCACTGCTAACTGCCAGAGTATCTGAGCATGGGAAAATATTTACAGCCTGCAGTAAGGATTCCTGTTGCTGTACTTGCTGGTAAGTGCCGAGCCAGCACCCATGAGATTATTCTAGAATCATATAGAATCATCTAGGCTGGAGAAGACCCTTAATATTGTGTCCAATTGTTAACCCAGCAATACCTGGTCCACCACTAAACCATATCCCTGAGTGCCACATCTACTTGTCTTTTAAATACTTCCAGGGATGGTGACTCAACCAATTGCCTAAGCAGCCTGTTCCAATGCTTGACAACCTTTTTGGTCAATAAATTTTTCCTAATAGCCAATCTAAACCTTCCTTGGCACAACTTGAGACCATTTCATCTTGTCCTGTCACGTGACACATGGGAGAAGAGACCATCCCCCACCTGGTTACAGCCTCCTTTCAGGTAGTTGTAGAGAGCGATAAGGTCTTCCCTGAGCCTCCTTTTCTCCAGGCTAAACAAACCCAGCTTCCTCAGCCACTCGTCACAGGACTTGTGCTCCAGACTCTTCATCAGCTTTGCTGCCCTTCTCTGGACATGCTCCAGCACCTCATAGTCCACCCTATAGAGAGGGGCCCAAAATTGCACACAGGATTCAAGGTGCAGCCTCACCAGTGTATTGACACATGCAGACAGCCCTTTATGACATCTTTTCCCTATGGTATGTTGTATTCGAGGTGCAAAGAAGATAATGATCATTGTATATATGCAACTGTAAACATCACAGATTGGATAAATTTCTCTCCAAGTCGTAGAAAGGTGAAGTCACCTTATTATGTTGCTGCTTCACAAAGGAAATACCCTTTTCTTATGAGAACTAAAAGCTAGTATTCTTAGAACTTAGTTTTATATTACCTAGAATGTCTTCTTTTCTTACTTTGTGAGGTGTGAAGACAGGTAAAAGGATGGAAGCATGAAACCATGGCTCTGAACGTCTACATTCTGATAAAAGGTATATATCTTTAAAGCATTTGCTGAATTATACATTAAAGAAGATGCTGATATCTCTGGTTTAATGATCTAGTGATGTGGGATTCAGGAGAACCAAATTAATAAGAGAGAAATGGTGAAGTTTCCCACCCAATTAATCATCTTTGTCATGACATGAGACAGAGAAAAACATTTGCAACAAAAGTACTGACACTCAAAAAGATGTATTTATGTCATTGTGACATTATCTAAGCCAAAGCTCAGTTTTTGTTACAATAGCAACAGTGAAGCTACATTTAGTACTCCAGGAACAATAGTTCCAACTAATTATCTCATTACTGTATGGTAATAGCTACAATTTTTCTGCTTCCTTTGTCCACCAATATAACTGCATAATATCCACTATGTTATGAATGCATTCCTTTCATAAATCCATATTTCACCTCATGATTTTTCCTTACACCTAAGAACATTTCTCGAAATCTTCCTGGATACAAAGGGAATGTATTTGCAGCTGTTAGGAAAACAGCATCTTTGTCAAACCCGTTTGGGGACAAGGCAACTCATTCCCTTTGGATCTCTTTGGAAGAACAGACCACATGTTGCGTTGCAATAAAGTGCTTAACCTGCTGAACAACACCCATGCCATTTGCTAACAATAAATGAACACGGAACATATTTGCCAGCTTATTAAACCAGTACTCAGAGAGCTGTGAGTTTACAGAGAGCCGGGTACTCCCACTCGCTGTGCAATTCTAATGAAGGCACTAGACAAGTAACAAGCTTTGCCATAGCATCAACTTTTCTTAATTACCATTGACTGGCATGTGATCATTACAGAAACCTTCATCTTCTGTGGAAAGAACTATTTGTTAAAATTGGAAACCTTCTTTCTTTCCAAGGACACATGCGCATGCACACCAAATTCAGGTTTCAAAATCAAATGTTCCCTCTTTGGACAGTAACACTCCTTGGCCAACCTTCATTTAGACTCCTTGTATTTATGCATCAGGTCACTGGCATTAATTGCATAGTTATGTAATCACATACTCTTTGATTTCTGACGAGGTCCACATTTTTTCAGCCCATAGTGTAGACAACGGTCATATAGCGAACATCTATTCAGTATTTTGTATTGTTCTCACAATGTGGCTCATGTCTGTGTCACAAGAAAACACAGCTCTCATTGTACTTTAGCAGTATTATCATCTCTTTCCTGGGCTGTTTATCACAGTGATACCACAAATAATAATAAAACTATTTTGTAGCATGATGATAAGGTACATTAATTCCTATTTTAAGGATATAACTGAATCATAGGGATTAAGGTAGGAAATTTGTATTAACTGAGCCTTCTTCCACTGGCCTGTCAATTATTGTTCCTAGACAATGGGCATAAAATCAGTCCACAATTTCATTAAAGCTCTTTGGCACTACTAGAGTAAGAGAGGCACATCTGGATCTTACGTCTATGCTATTAAATTAAACAAGTCCTGGAAAGCTTCTGGCACTATGTGGAGCTGGCACAGGAAGTTTGCATCTGCATCAGCAAAGCCCACTCATCTTCAGCACAGCCCCGACTATGTGAAATCTGCTTTCTGGGAATGGTCTCTGGACCATTTTAATGGCTGGCATGCTGCTGGGAAGGTGCTGGCTGGGCCACACCAGCTCAGGCCAGGATAAGTTATAAGTGTTATAACTGTGCTAGCACAGGTGTTTTCGCCCACTCCTCAGGAATGCTTCCAGGCACACAATTAGTACAGATTTCATTGCCAAAATCACCTTCTGGCACTTTCCTTCCTCTTCTTAAAAGCACTGCAGAAGTTAGCTTGCTATATAGAAATTAGATAATTTTACTTATCCTTTTTACTGGTGTTTTCCTTACCCGAATCTATTATAATAAAACAATATGGAGCCAAAATACCCATTGTACAGCATTTCATGTTAATAATAGTAGGTATTATCTGTATTTGTACAGCTTGTCACTCTAAGACATTTTATGTTCTGGATAAGAACAACTACTAATGCAAAAACGCAAAATGTATCACTGCGCTGAGCAGAAGATGAACCTGAGGCACAAAATACAGATTTATTAATTTCTCTCTTCCTTAAAAAAAATAAAAAGGATGACATACAGTGTTTGCCATTTGTGTAACAGCTGAATTTATCACATTGTCAAACTGGTGGGCCAAGGGGAAGAAATCTTAATGCAACATAGAATAGAGTTCAGTCTTCTGGAAAATAACATTTTTTATACATAAGCAAATGTGTGGCCAAAGGGTATGAAAACTGTGCAAATAATTTTTAAGCAAGTATTACTTTAAAAATACAATGACCCTTTTCCACCCTGGTTCCTAGCTAGGTTCTTGCACTCTTGTAAGAAAAAAATCCCATATTTTATGTTAACGAAGGTATCTCAAATGCTGTTTAATATTTCTGTTTTATTTTAGTGGCTGTATTTATTTACTTATTTCCCTGCTTACTTTTAACTGCTGTATCCCTTATCTGGTACTCTCTTCTACCTGAATCGTCAAATTTCTAAGTTATCTCATTTGTAATGCCAAATGACTCATTTGTCTAAATGTTTTATATTACTCTACTGAAGCTGGTATTTTTATAACATGATGATTTTTTTTTTTGCTGTGAAAATATAAATGATTTTATTATATATCTCATTATTTTGGGAACAGAGATTTGTGCTTAGATACTATGTTTGTCTTATTACTTTACTACTCAGAATAAGGAAGTACCTGAAAAAACATCTTAAAAGTGAAAACATTATAATCATGAGGAGTAAAAAAAAATCATAAATGTTAAAATTAAAATGTCCAAAATTCAGAATATTAATATCTATTTAACAGAAGCTAATTTTGCACTGTTTTCAAGGTACTCATTCAAATGCTACATATGTGCAGAAAAAGAATAATGTTGGGTAGGATTTTTTCAGTATTTTAAACCCCTCATATTACAGCTAAAAGTACTCTGCTCTGGATAAGCATATTTGTTTTATTTTAACATCAGCATCCAAATTTTCAAGAATTCAAAAATCACACAAAAGTTTTATTACTAGAGTAAGAAATTGACTGTATTACAAACTGAGTGCACATTTACTGTGATTAAAAAATAAAACATTTCCCTGTTGACTTAGAGTTACTTACAGAAGTCGCAATGTGACAGAATGCTAGAGTGAAATGGCATTATTTATTTTACAAATAAACTGTATGCTGATGATATATAATATATAAATGCTTATAAATAATTGATAGAAGTTACAAACATCTTGGAGACAGGTGGAGATAGTTATCCTGAATGATTATAAGTACATATCAATCAAAGACACTACGGAGAGTTACAAATTATTCTGATCAGTAACCTGCTGAACTGAAGTCTATCTCTGTTTCAAATATTATTTTTATATATATATATATATATATATAATGACTGAGTTCATGTCAATGGTTTATAAGTTTAACATAATACAAGAGAGTAAATTGGTTATAAAGGGTCATGAATAAATTTAGAGTTAAAATTACAGGAAGATATTTAAACATCTGAGGATTAGAGTTCTGAAATGGTTGTACAGGGCAGGAAACCTAAATTGTTTTACTATTAAGTCTCATAAGGTTGTGAAAAGTTTATATTAAAAAAAATTGGATAAATTCTGGAGACAAAAAAGGGGTTATGGAAGTCTTATGTATCTAATTAGAGTCAAATTAAAAGGAGACTGGACCATAATTCATTATGGTTTCTTCATTATAATGTGTATTGTATGAATCTTATAGTGAGACCCAACGGTAGCTCCTTACGGGATTTAGGAACACATATTTCTGTCTTGGAAAAATTAGAGAGTGAGAAGACCAGGAAAGGGGGGATAATAATATAGAAGCTGGAAATCAGCCATTTAAGTAAAATAATTGTTCTCCTGCCTTCTTCAGGTCTCAGACATGTGGTCATTGTGTTCAGCTCACTTGTTCATGGTCAAATTACTCTGAAAGTAAAGGCTCAAGAATTGCTTTTTTCCTGTACATCAGATTACTGGGACAACCCAGCTTGCTTTATGTTGGTTGCACCCTGCCCACTGCTCCCCATTAGTATACCTACTAATATCACCATGGTATATTGTTTATAAAATGTGTTGTTATTATACAGAAGAGGATTTGGCAATTCCCTAATTCTATGCAGCACATTTCTAGACAGAGTAAAGAAATCATGCAACCCTCTCTGTTACAGAAATATACATCTGAGCATTACAGATAAAGGCTAGAAAAGAAAAACTTCAAGCCAAGGATGTGTGAGTCCAATCATACAATGACACTGTGAAAGTAACATATTACCAGTGGAGCTCCCTTTAGTTTTATCATCATGTGAATCTGACATAAATTATTTTGGCATCATATTAATCAGTGGGAAAAATTAGGTTTAATCTTGCACTGGAAAAAACTTTATAGTTTGGATTATACCCAACATGAGGTTCTTATTAGCCAGTTTTCTGTAGTCTGTACAGACTAAGTAGAAGCATACACTCTGCTAAATTGTGTCCAACCACAAGTGCTATAAACTCAAATGAGTTTTGAACAACAAAAATACTCCCAGGCCAATGAACTTTTGCCCCTGATTAAGTAATTTGGAAGATTTATCTTTTATCTCGATATGAACTAGAGAAACTTTGTTACTTCTATTAATCTAACTTCATCTACTAAACCAAAGTGCCTGCGTAGTTGATAGTGCCACAGATCTTTGAGTTTATGAAGACATCTTAGCCACTGCTGGGACCCCTTCCTCAGCTGATGAAGGTGAGGAGTGCGATGAGTGGTGGTAACTGGACATCTCATCCGATGCTCCACTTGCTCATCTTCCTCTGTCCTAGATAGATCATTCCTCTGTTTCCAGACCCACCAAACAATGACTGGAAATTACTGCTGTGCTAAGTGGAAGTTGAGTATGTCAAACTATTACATGGAGTCCACCAAAACCAGGCTGCGTTTTCTTTAAGGCAGAGTGGGAAAAAGGTATCTACGCAGAGCATATGCACTGGGCATTTTTGTGAAAGACACTGGCATTAATATGACTATAATGGTTTTCATATCATGATAATTACACTGAGAGAGATTTCCACTGGTTGTAAACCTGAGGCCTCTTTGCTCTCTATGTTTTCCGCATAGATGATACTAACTATTGCTACAACTGAGTAGCAAATCAGTTTGCTAGTGAGGAGCAGAAAGACATCAAAGGTCAAAACTACTACAGGACATCTATATATGGCAACAATTTTTTAAATGTTTTTTACTGAATTTCCAAATAGAAGACAAAACACACAAACATTGCCAGAACTGTTGCTCTTACTTTATTGAAAACAGAGAATTTTCTAATGTTATCACAGTAGCCTGAGTTTTTCTGAATGCTTGTTTCTCCATAGTCACTACGTCACCTTTATCCTTCTGGAATTCTGCAATATATGTGCTGGGTGCCAGAATCTTTGGTCATGAAAACAGACCTGGTAGCATTGCTTGTTTATGCCATCTAACAGCACCTGGACTACTGTAGTAGTGCAGCATCACATCGCTAGCAAGAGGAATGGACTAAAAATAGGGACAAGCAAAGCAAAACCACTTCTAACAGTGTTTGTTGACTTCATATTGTCGTGGACTGTCGACTTCTTGATCCTGGAAAAAAATAGCCTGTCAGAATGTTTTAAAGGCTAAATCTTAATGGAAAAAGTAAGCCTACCAGCTGCAAAACTAGTGATTTATTTACAGCTGCACCCCATGGTTGAAATTCCATCTCACATCTTCTACTAACACAATATCTATCCTTTGCTGTACTCTGGCCATGCCTGTTGCAGAGGCCAGATCCAGAGAAATTCTCCAGCTTGCAGACCAGGTGGCACAGTTTGGATGATGTCAGTAGTGCAAACCCTACCAAGCAAGGTGGCCAAATCCAAACTACCTATTGGCAATGGTCTCAGGCTTGCACCTCCCTGCCCCAACAGGGCACAGGGATGGTCTGTGAGATGGTTTCTTATCATGGCCCTCAGCTATTCCATGGGCCATGCCAGCAGTCACAGAGGGAAGACAATCTCATACTAGCATTCAGAATCACAGCCTAAGACTTTATTAGGATAGATGTACCCTCTGTACTTCCAGAGTGCAATAATCCCTGTTCTCCTGCTCTGCCACATATTTGCTACCAGTGTCCTTCACTGGTAAAGAGTTGTGCTAATCATGACCTACTCACTACCACTGGGTGAACCTAAGTACAGATCTCTGTGTCTCTCTCATGAAGACCATAATAAAGGATTTTTGGTGTGGGTTTACAAGGTGTATTTTTAAGACTTGTATGGAACTGATTACTTCATACAGACTTCTGCAACTAACTTCTGCTCCCGTGTCCCACCATTTATGCAGCTTTAAAAGTCAAAGCTTCATAGCAACTAAAAATATTAATGTTTTGATGGAGTGATGTTTGCCTGAACGTGTATTATCTGCTCTTTTATTCAGTAAATATCTGTAAAAGATCTATTATTTGAGAGATATTTGAGATGAAAATTGGTTGTTTTCCTTTTTCTTTTTTTTGTGTTCCCTCTAAAAACCTCATGAGGTCCTCAGGCTTTTAGGAAAATTCATCTTGACCCATTTCTGCATCTCACAGTGATTTTATGCTTTTAAAAATCAGGCCCTATGTGGCTTAAGATTTTAAAGCCTATTTTAAGAAGTGACATTAGTACTTGCATCCCACTGCATTTTGGTAAAATTGAGTGTCCAATTTTCAGGAGACTTCATATTGATTTAGAGAGGTAGCTAGCAGAGCTTATGAGAGCATCAAAGAACTTAGACTTCAGTGTGAATTAGACACCTAGAGTACTTTATCAATTTTTGACTACAATAAGGATATTATCTGAACCTGTTGGAGCCTTTAGGCTCCAAACTGCTTACATCACTTTGAAAATGGAACTAAGGCTGCAATGCTGCTTAGATGATTTTGGAAATGTTACCCTTTGTCCTATCACACACTTTAATTTCCTCTAAGATTCATAGAAAAAGAAAAAAGCACTTTTCATTTCAGATCTCTTTACTGTTCTTTTTTCCCTTGGGTCTAAAAGTAAAACTTCTACTGAAACTTGTGAAGGATCTACTTTGAAATCAACACCAGAAAAAGCTCATGGAACATAACTGAGTTGTGCGAATTTCTAGATGATATGTTCAAAACATCTCTATAGAAAAGACATCAGTGTCTATTCACAGTACTTGCAACAAAACATTATTGCTTCATTATTAAATTTTGCCTATAGTTTGCACGTAATTCTCTGTGATTTCTGCATGTTAGAACAGAGTCTTCCAGAGTTTAGTCATTTTAATTTATAAAGCCAAGGTGCTTCTCACGTGGTGAGAACATAAAGGTATATTCATTGACACAGGACAGTTTTGTAGCAACTCAGTGACCTGACTTCATTGCCTAGGAGAAGAATAATTGATTACTATCATAATGAAGATAATCTGTCAGAGAGTAGTGAAGTCAGAGATGGTAGTGAAAATGTATGTACATATGTAACTAGAGAGTTTGGTTTACTGTAGGACAATCTGTGACAATTTTTAGGTATACAAACCTCTCATCATCTTCAACAGGCGTAACACATGAAGGGAAGCACAGAAGGCATGTAAAGCACTGCAGAACAAAGAGTATGTGGGGCAGAAACTGCCATTGCAGAGATCTGGGATGAGGTGAAACAATAAAGGAAAAGAGCAAAAAACTGAAAAAAGGCAGACAAAATTGGACCTTGGCTCCTACTTGGATCTGAATTTGTTAGAAGTGGACTGCGGCACTGTAGTCACCTTATTTCATAGTGCTAGAGGAGACAGAAATCACGGCGTTGAGGGAGTACTCTGCTTCCCTGTCGTGTTGCCCACCTGCTCGGTGCCATCACAGTGCTCCCACTACCACTTTTGTGCGTTATCTCATCACTGAATCACATCAGCCCCTGCCCGGCACGGACAATGATGCCCAGTCTTGACAGCCACTGTCTGTCCTGCGCGCCCTGCCACTGCTGCCATCCCCACAGGGCTGGGAATGGTTCTCACACTTCATTTGCACTGGCAGAGGCACAGAGAGACAGCAGTTGAGAATAACAAATAGTGTCAGTCTGAGAGTGACATTTTATTTAACTGACAAGAATATGGACAGGGATTGCTGTGAGCTTCATTAGCAATGAGATTGGAGTTGCCAGCTATGACTATGTGCAAATTTCCTCTTGTCCCAGCACAATTGCTGATTGGCAGAGTCTCAAACATAATAGGAGTGGAACAGCTGTTCCTGGTTGTTAAAAGCTACTGGTTTTTCCCTGTTGGTAGTGATGCAAAGAGTATGTTATACATGTATGCACATGTATGTGTTCTCCATTGCTTTTTCTTATTAATTTATATATAATAGATTTATCTTCTCTTTCACTTAAATGAAGATCTTTGGTATTCTCTGAGTAACAAAAAGCATATAAAAACCTTATGAAAGCATGTATCTTTCATAGCCCTGAAGACAGAGATAACATTTAATTCAGGCTGCCTTATGGTCTTAATACAGCAATCAGTGTTCATAAGCTCTCTACTAAGGAATATTTTAAAACAAAAGTGGAGAAATACTTTGGGCCCAAAAGGCCAGATATATAGAAAGAACTGAGTTATTATGACAAAAAGCTTCCACAAAACCAAATCCAAAACCTGATAAATTCATATTCGTCTTGTATTATTTCATTATATGCTTGGGGAACAACCTCCCAGGCTGGATGTCCATGGGTGCTCATCGTGGGTGCATGAGGAGTTAAACCTTTCCCCAGATGGCACAAAGAAAGTCACAAACTGTGCATCTGCTGGATGAGTCTGCTGTTTAACATAACAGAGACGTGCAGGTTTTCAATGTACAGTGTTCTTGCAGTTCACTTCTCTTTACAGCAAGGATGACAGGGTTGTGTTAACACAGCACTCAGCTGGTCTTTTCAAAATCTCAGCTGGATGAAAATATCACATATATCACATATACATGTACACAAGTCTCAGCTCATCTCAAGGCCAAAGCCACTGACAGTAATGCAGTATATACGAATTAAGCTTGTCCATACAACTTCAAGGTGAATGTAGTCACTCTTTCCACTCACAGGTTTTTAATAGGGCCTTGATTCTGTATAGTTCATGTTTTTAGATGTTTTCTACATGGGGTTTCTCTTGACTCATTAGCTAGTAACCTTTTAAAACCCCAGACAGATGCATTCACTTTCACTGGTTCTAATTCCTTAACAGTGACCAGTGCCTAAACTTAGTATATGACAATCTTCTGTTTACTATGGCACTGAAAAAGCTAATCATATTAGGAGACCCAATCTGAGAGGAAAAACTGAATTATACTTAAATAATCTCCTAGGGCCTTACTATGTCTATCAACAATTTAATTAAATAATTTTATTTTTACTCTCTTATCATTTCAGAAGATTAAAATATAATTGGGGTAATAAAATTCTTCACTTGAGACTCAATTGCAATGTACAAGCAACAAACTCAATGTCATCATGATAACTCTTCATATTTATATATTGATTTTCTAAAATAATCATATCAAATTTACCTTAATTCTGCTAACAGTACTGCTTACAAATCTATAGCACATAAAATTACAGAATAGTGTTTGTAATTAAATATCTACATGTGTTTAATATGCACATTTTTCTTCATGCCATGTCAACTGCCCTCCTTGTATGCACATGCTGGCAAATCAAAAATCTTGTTCCTGCATATGCATGTTATAAAATGTAGATTTTTGTATGTGGTGATGTAATGGGATAAAAGGACTACCAATTTACTTATAGAATACCATATATGGACAAATCATTGCCAATAAAATGTGCATAATACATCAAGGTGCCTTGGATACTGAAAGAAGGAAAGTTCTGTACCTTATTTGGGTTTCTACCAAAAGAAGAAAAGGTCTGTACCTTATTTGGGTTTCTAACTTACTTTATAATATCTTGTATGTCATACACTCTTTTTGCAGACACTGAAAAGGACCATATTTGTTCTGGTTGACACACGCCAGCTAAATTCATAAAGCCTTCTGAGTTCACAGGCTAAATACAGATACATAACAGATATCAAATACTATCAAAGAGATGCAAGAACATGATAATGATAATACTGAGACATAACAAAGGTTCAAGCACAGCATCTGTCACTGCTCACTGGAAGAAGCCTAGGCAATTATATAAGAAAATGTGTAATATTATTTCCTTAGAGTGCTATCCTGGGCTTAGCCAGACACAACGTCTTTGCTGCTGACAGACAGGGTTTTTAATTCCATGAATTGGTCCAGTTACTTTTCCAATTAATCTAAACTGTTAGCATCCACAATGAATTTTCCTGGCTCAACTCCACTCTGAGTGAAGAACTGCTGCCTCTGCTCTGATGGGCCTGGTAGTCCCTGATTTTATTTCATGTTCCCTACTACTTTTAGTGGAAGGTCCTGAGTCTTCTATCCATCTTCGCTATGCCACACCTCACCCTCAGGCCTTGTCCTCCTTAAAGAGTTCTAGTACACATTAATATACCTTAATATATAAACTGTCCACAAAGCTTTTACCATACTTCTTGACCATCTTTGATTCCTCTCCAGTTTCATATCACCCTTTTGGAGACTCAGGAAACCAGAACTTTAATAGCATTCACGACACTCACACATATGTCCAGCTGCATAGTTTTCTGGTTTTTTTTCCTCCTCTTCTTTCTAAAAATTCCAAGCATCGCATTTGTCTTTTTTGATCGATTCTGAACTTTCAGCTCACCTTATCACAGAACAGTCTGTTGAGCTCCCGTATCTCATTCCTATGTGGTATTCATTAGCTAATAGCTCACTGCTCAGTGTCTGAAGGAAGGATTGCTTCTCTTTCCCTTGTGCGTCACTTTATCTCTGAATTTCATTCTAACATGTGGTCGCTCAGTATCATATGATCCCTCTGCAGTTCTTGACAGCAGTTCTTCTAAATGACATGATATATAACATTTCTTTTTTCATCCCTTTGCAAATCACTTGTAAGTGTTGTGATCAGCATACACCTAGGTGGGATTACACTGGTGTTCTACCTACTCTGTAAAAACCAAAAACACATTCCTGAACTTTGTTTGCTACTCTTTGGTCAGTTGTTTTCTTCTGTGGGGAATCTCCCTTTTATCCCAGGATAACTTTGTTTCAGAGTCTCTGGTAAAGAATCCTGTCAAAAGTATTTGGTATGATCCAAGGACATCACATCAAACAGTTGTCCTTCAACTGATCACGGAAACCCTCAGAGTGTGCCAGTGAGTTATGGAGCTTAATTCTCCTTTGCAAAGTCACACTGACTGTCACAATATCACATAATTCACTAAGTTACTCTTTATTATAATTTCTTTTGTTTGTACTAATTGCAGATAACAGGTTTATTCATTTGTAATATTATGGATCTTTCCTCCATTCCTTTGAAAAAAAAGTGTCCTGTAGTGTCTTTTCTATTGTCCAGTACTGGAGTGTTTTTATGCTCCAGGAAAAGTGGCCAGAGATCACAGCTTGTGAATCAGAATTCAGAATCCTCCTATCCTTCAGAACATGTAAACAGTGTACACCGTCACCCAGCTATAGAGCACCCGAACAACTATTTTATCAAATGACAAAAACAAGCCTACCAGAGAACCACACAGTCAAAGTCCCATTTCTGATCTTCCTGCAAGAAGATCTTCAGATCTTCTTCTTCAAGACTCATTCCATGCTGGAGCCTCTGCTACAAAACTTCAGTGTGAAACAGCACTGGGAAAGTAACCAGCAATGGAAGTCACATATTTTTGATGTGGTTTCCCTGCAAAGATCAACACTGACTTGCATTTTGTAAACACTGCTTCTCATACTAGGTGCCAATAGCTTTTTGTCTGGTTTCTAAATGTCTTCCATTCATCACTCTAGTTCACATTATTTTCTTTCCTTTCTACCCTATTTTTATCATCTTCATTTCCCTTCTAAGTCTTTGGCTGCATTTTGTGTATATCTGCTCAAAATTTACTCTATGCTTACCACATACTCTCTTACTTCCTTACCTAGACAGTTTAATTCTGCTGCAAATAGTTGTCCAGTATCAATTTTAAAACAAGACAACATCTTAAAATGTGTAATCAACAGCAAATGACAGAATATGAGGTCTTCTCCTCAGTGCATGTATAATTGGATGCACAGGTTGAGTTAATGGTAAATAATCTGTTTCAGTGCACAGTTATCTGTTTTAAATATGTAGATACTCAAAGTAGGGGATTTCCAAAAGCAAACTTCAGGCCAGTGGTGCTAATGTCACTATCTCTGTTTCTGTCATCACTGGAGACACACAAGTTCCTGCACAGCGTTGCACAGTGCAACTCATTCAGATGAGTTTCCCACTTTGAAGAAATACAGTGAAAGCTGGGGACAAATTAAAAAAATGTTTTTGAAAGCCAGGGATAACTTGATAATATCCTTTAAGATTCCTTACAAATTCATGAAAAATTTCTCCCTCTCTCCACTGCTAAGTGGAACTGTCTGCCACTAACTGTTGAATGGAAAGCTGATATTCTATTATAATGCAATCAGAAAAGCAGGGGTCAAATATTATAACTGATAAACTTCAAGAATACTCAATTACAAAGAAATTGTGAAAGAATTTTTCCTTAGAAACTGATTTAAGTGAGTAACAGCCTTCTGTTTCCCATTTCATTACTCACTGAAAATCTTTGAAATAGTAGACCTGTCCTGAACAGAGGACAGATGCAAAGGGAAAACACTTACCATTATATTTAGTTGTTAATAAAACATTCTAGAAAAAATAAGATCAATTCAATGGAGTCACTTACATTAGGATGTTTAACATGACGTACATAGTAAAATGCAATACAGTGAAATGGAAAATATGGATAAAGATAGCATATTTAATGACAGTTTTCAAAGTAATCAGCAAATGCAGAAAACAAGTTCCCTTTATTTTCCTGTCTGTCTATCAAATATAGATAAAATTACACTGCAACAAGATTCCCAGAAAATTTCTTGGTCAGAGTTCATTTCAGATGTATATCTCCTTTCTTAAAGAGAGGAAGAAAAAGGTAGCTATGAAGACAACTTAAAAACATGGATTAACCATCAGCACCCAGGGGGATAAATAAAAATAAAGTGAGGTAGTATACCTAGAGTATCTGTGCAGGAACTCAGATATGTGGAGACTGGGAACTGAATGTAAGTTTTTTGATAAAACATACTTTTGTCAGATAAAAAAGCCTCCAAAACAAAACAAGTTTTTCAAAACATTCAGGGAGTTGATTTGTTGGGAAGATTTCTCAGGCTCTGAAGCAGAGAGAAATGAGAGGAGTTAAAAATAAAAAAGAAAGGAGAAAGAAAGAAAGTAAGTTAACTCTACTCCAGAACAATTTACTGATCAAACATTTCCAAAGACTATTGAGGATAACCACCTCCAAATCTCTACTCTGATTGCTGCTGTCTCAGGTAAGATTGGCATTATTAGGACTCTGTCTCAGACTTGAAATTGCTCTGCTCTGCCTAAGTAACTCACTCTCCACTAGGCAGGAGAGAGGCTGACTCCACAGCCCGCTCGACAGACATCCCCACACTGCATACATGGGCCACCACCTGGTCAGAGAGGCAGCCAGGCTTTGTGGCCCTCTAGGCTATTGCTGGATAGGGTCTCATTCCCATCTCTTACATGAACATGCACATGCATCCCCTAGCTTTCTCCTGCACCTCCATGAGCCTCAGGATTTACCATTATTAATGTCCTCTCCTGCTGTCCATCCCACCACACACATATGTACCGAACACCACATAAGGCACTCTGAGCAAATGAACTCTCGTTCAGGAAAGCATCATATTTTTTGAAAGCAACCATCAAATGAAAATTCCATAAATCAGCTAATCAGAGGAAGGGTACATGCCTTTGGCTAAAGAGGTTCATCCATTCACAAAGAGGAAGTAAGGGGATTCAGTGTAGGAAGCATACAAACCCAGTTTGAAGGGAAAAGGTGTGTGCCTCCTTTCCTTTCTTTTTCCCACCTTTGGAATTAGGAAAGAGATTAATTATGGGACATTGTGGTCAGTGTACATTCTGTAAAGAGTTTTTTACACTTCCTGATTCTAATTTTTTGTCAAAAATCACAACAAGTAATTATATCTTTTGAGTTGCTGCCCCAAGAAGAGTTTAGACATCCTTTGGAGAAGGAAATAAAACTGGCTGAAAGAGATGTATGTAACTGCAGTGTGAGCTAGCAAATTACAATTCCACAAATTTACCAAATGACCCAATTTTGAGATATTAAAATAATCTTTGCAGAGCCATAAAATCATATACCTTCATGCCATAATCTATGGAAACAGGAGAAAATAATTATTCACATAATAGTTCTTTATTTAAATTTTCATTTCTATCTGTAGTATCTTTTTGCTGGTAACACTGCTAAATAGTACAAATGGAAGAACGGGGAATTCTATTGCACTATCTTACATCACCTTGTTGATCACTGCCTGGTGAGAATTAGTTAAAATTTGAGACCTACAATTCAGCCAGTTTTTAATCCATGCCATGCATGACTATTGACTCTTTAAGAATTCACTTATTTAATCAACTCAGTTACAATCTCTCTAATGAGCTATTGACTCACACAAGCTGAGAATCTTATACATCTAATGTAATAAGCTGCTATTAATTTCTGAAATACCAGCCAAATTAAAATGCTTCTTAGTTCAACAATTGGAAATGAGAAAAAGAATTTTAATAAACAATTACTGGTTCTACAGATGGAAATGTCTTTTTTTGGCTCAGACTTTGAATCAGAAGCTACAAGTGTTACATGTGGCAGGCCAAAGCAGACATGAAATGGCTGACTTGAATGACTTCTGACTAGTTTATGAAAAAACCAGAAAGATGTAGATTAACCAAAAAGTTATTTGTTATTTTTAAGACTCAGTCCATCACACAACAACAGGTGAAGTATGAATTGGATACTGCCCCCACTTCAGGAGAAACCCTTAAGGCCATACAGCAGGTGAAAATTGGCAAGGCAGCTGGGGTTGATGGAATTCCACCTGAAGTTTGGAAACATGGGGGCCTTGCACTCTATGCTAAATTTCATGAGTTTGTAGTGTGCTGTTGGGAACTAGGTGAACTACCATCAGACCTTCGTGATGCAGTCATCATCACCCTTTATAAGAAGAAAGGAATTAAATCAGATTGCTCAAATTACCATGGTATTACTCTGCTCTCCATTGCTGGCAAAATCCTGGCAAGAATACTCTTGAACAGACTAATACCCGCCATAGCAGAAGGAATTCTACCTGAAAGCCAATGTGGTTTCAGAGCCAACAGGAGTACCACAGACATGATGTTTGTTCTCAGACAACTGCAAGAGAAGTGTAGGGAACAGAACAAAGGTCTTTATGTAACCTTTGTTGATCTCACCAAGGCTTTTGATACTGTGAGCAGAAAAGGTCTATGGCAGATTTTGGAACATTTAGGTTGTCCCCCCAAGTTCCTTAAAATGATCATCTCACTCCATGAGGATCAGCACGGCCAAGTCAGATATGGCAATGCACTTTCTGAGCCCTTTCTAATAACTAATGGCGTTAAACAAGGCTGCGTTCTTGCACCAACCCTATTCACAATCTTTTTCAGCATGATGCTCCAAAGGGCCACAGCAGACCTCGAGGATCAGGACGGTATCTACATTCGATATCGTACTGATGGAAGCCTTTTCAACCTAAGGCGACTGAAGGCCCACACTAAGACCTTAAACCATCTTGTCAGGGAGTTGCTCTATGCTGATGACGCCGTCCTTGTTGCTCACACAGAAGCAGCTCTGCAGCGTTTAACATCCTGCTTTGCAGATACTGCTGAGCTCTTTGGGCTGGAAGTCAGCTTAAAGAAGACAGAAGTTCTCTATCAACCGGCTCCTCAGGAAGTCTTCCATCATCCCCATATCACCATTGGCTCAAATCAGTCCAGCAGTTTAATTACCTAGGTAGCCTCATCTCCTCGGACGGTAAGATTGACAGAGAGATAGACAACAGGTTAGCAAAGGCATATACTGCCTTCGGAAAGCTTCATAAAAGAGTTTGGTGAAATAAACACTTGAAGAAAAGTACAAAGATCAGTGTTTACAGAGCCATTGTGCTGTCTACTCTCTTATACGGATCTGAATCATGGGTCATCTACTGCCACCACCTGCGACTCCTAGAACGCTTCCATCAATGCTGCCTTTGTACAATCCTAAACATCCACTGGTCAGACTATGTGACCAATACATCTGTTCTAGAGCAAGCAGCAGTCACAAGCATTGAGGCCATGTTGCTGAGAACACAGCTGTGCTGGCAGGGCACATCTCCAGGATGAAGGACCACCGCCTCCCTAAGATCTTGTTTTATGGTGAACTTGCCACCGGCTGCTGCTTGAGAGGTGCCCCAAAAAGAAGATTCAAGGACTCCCTGAAACAACATCTCAGCCTTGGCCATATTGATCTTCATAACTGGTCTACTTTGGCCTCCAATAGGGAGGTTTGGTGACACACCATCTATAACGCTGCTGATGCCTTTGAGAACACACCCAGGATCACTCTCGAGGAGAAAAGACAACGCAGAAAGAATTGTGCCTTGCATAATACACCATCTAAGGAGTCTTTCTGCTGCGCCTTTTGCAACCGGATGTGCCTATCTGATATTGGCCTTTTTAGCCACCAGCACACTTGTAACAAATGTGGGTAGAGCCCTCTCCAAATCTTTGTGAAGCCCTAACCATGTCTGACTGACTGACTATGACCTGTTATTTTTAAAAGTAAAATATGTATTGCATTATGTTTTGTTTTGTGTTTGCATATGTTACAAATATTACAGCCTTACAAAATCTAGCATGGAAATACCTAATGTAATTAAAACAATTTTAAGAAATATAGCTTAAGATAAAATATGTTTTTGGTAATGTTTCACTAGAAAAAGTTAAACAAGTCAAAGAAATTTATATTTTGCTTAGGTTATTAGTTTTGTTTTGAATTCTGTCACTGCTAATTGAAAATAGCATTCTTATTGTTTGCAATCATTTTATAATCAATTGACTTTTGAGCACTGTTAATGTTAAATATTTACTTAAAAGATGGCAATATTCTTATAGTTTGTAAACTTGATATGTAAAATCCATAATTCAGGTCAAACTTATCTTTGATTTTTTTTCTTGTCTGTCTTTTCCATTTATTTCAGTAAGCTTCCCATTAGAAGGAATATGACTGATAAGATAGAGAAACCATTTGCATATTCCTCGTAAGTTAAATTCTTATTCTGACGAGACAGAGTGAAAGATTATATACTTATATCTCATCTGCCATTAAGTTTCTATTTAGTTTACAGGGTTTTCAATTGTTAAATCAGACTGGATTTTACCTACTGACTGTGGAGGATCAAATTTTGAAGTATGTGCAGATGTTTAACAGCATTTCAAAATGCAGAGAGGAAATATCACATGTAGGGAACTGTTTAATTATTTTATTCTAAGCATTTCTCAAATTAATCTTTTCATCCTGGGACTTTCCTTAAGGCCTTCACTACCTGGATAAAACAGCTGTGGGGGGAAGTCCATATATCACTGGCTATTTCTTTTCTCCAACTACCTCTTGCCTATGGGATAAATCTTGCCAGCACAAGTCATCTGCCCAGCTCTTCAACTCTGTTATTTGTTCAGACCTACTCACCCCATTAACTCCAATCCACAAAAACACACCAGATTTTGGGCAGTTTGCATGCAGGCCTTTACCCTCTCTTTCTAAATCTTCACTCAAATAGCACAGCCGTAAGTTAGTGGTTTTACAGGTCCTCCATGTTGAAACAAAGAATCTGCTTCCACATACCAAATTTCAACACCTGATTTTCAGTTTGGAGCCTAATGGAATTTAAACAATTCCATCAACCTGTTGGAAAACACTGTTCCTTCCAGTGCTTGGCCAAATCCTCCCAGATGTGTCTGTTCAGTGACAATAGAAGAAGAGTCACTTTCCGAAGCATCCTACTCTACAAAGAGCAGAAGGAAACTGCCTTCCAGCTGTTCTGACTGGCATTGCTTCTCACTACTTCAGTATGAGAGTCAGAAAGCAACGGGAAGAGCGACTCACCTAACTACTCCACTTCTCTGTCTTTTTACAGCAAAGCAACTTTCTAAGCTGTATCAGCCACGTGAAAGCAGCTCTTGGATCACAGCCATCCTTGTGACAGGCTCGCATCACATAAAGAAGGGGTTAAAAAGAAGCTTGCAGATAGTCTTCTTATTAAAAATTCTTTATTTTAAGGAAAAGTTGCTCTGTGCAACTGAAGTGTAACAGAATGGCCGAAATGATACAGCACTGTTGCAAGAAAAGGTAAAAAAACCTACAGGTATCTCTGAATACTTTATCCTCTAACCCAGGTAACAGTAACACCTTAGCAGACGGATTCAAAACATAAAGCAGGTCACCACCCAGGAATTTGGTAAGACAGTAACTTACCTCAAACACTCTCTCTTGTTGTGTCAGTACTTCTCCGTTATTACTTACACTGGATGCTACAATCCTACCGAGATGTGTTCCAACAGTTGTAAACAGCCTACCTTGATTTATTGCTGTAATAATCAGTCCTCAGCTTGGCAGCACTTCAGTGGGAATTGCAGCTGCCCTGGTTTCTCAGAATCAAGTCTAACCTGCTGTAAATCAGGCTAGGGCTATCAGCAACTGCTTTTGAGAGTGGGCATTTTGCCTTTCAGCATTCATTTACCAATCCCAAAAAAGGAACCATGCTTATTTAGCATGGATCTTGTCATGATTAATCCATTGATATTGATAAGGCTCTAGAAAGAAGTCTGCTTACACAGCCTTTTTATATCCTTTTCTTTTTTTTTTCCTGTATTCACTGCAAACTCTGTGCTGTGCTCCCTGTTATCAATACTTTTTATATGAGAAAGCCTTTCTCATTGCAAATACAGAAACTCACTGTAAACATCAAGAATCTCATTGTAAATACAGAACTCTCAGTGAGATAATAACTTATAATCTTTTTACCCCAAGAATAGGCATCTGAAAGGTGCGTTTTCTTCAGATTATTCTCTTCATGTCTTTCAGTGATGATCAACCTCCCTGAGAGAAGAGCAGCACCCTCACATGACCACGCCGTACTAATGTAGTAGTTGTTACACCAAGGTGGCCCTGCTGCAGTGTTACTGACATCTCACAAGACCAGTGGAGATGGACCAGCAATCAAATCAAAACCATTAGTTATTTTTGATGTTGTGCAGACCTGCGTCATACCAATATCAACAATTAATTTGATACTTGACTACTTCGTGCCAACACTGAACTTAATTTTTAGATATTCCATGAATCATTTCTACTGTGAATTAAAACATCATACAGAGCAAAGTGAAAAAACAGAAATGTTGAAAAATTAGAACTCATCAGACATTGAAAGAGAATAAAAAATGTCCTTTCCTGTTCATCACTAAATTCTTAATTTTATTATAGTTTTGTTTCTTATCTTTTATGCAACTGCTTTAATTTTATAAAATGTTAAGCAACTGTAGAAAGCTCAGAAAAGTAGCCAGTCCAACTACTTAATATTGTCAGAGTAAAAAGAAAAAAAGAACAAAAGCAATGAATGAAAATGTAAATTCACATATTTCCATAAATATTCCAGCTTTTAAACATTAAGACATTTTTCACTTAATTAAATCTTAATTTCCAAGTGATGAAGTAAAATAGGAAAAAATAGAGAATAATCTTGCCACGGATATTATAGTGTTATATTTTAAGTTCAATGGGTTATAGTAAAAAACTATGTTTGCTTATGTTAAATCACATTAAAAATACCTCTGCAACTGGTTTTCATCTTGAAAAGAAAATTTATGTAAAAAATTTTGGAAGCTTTCATTGCATTAAAAATCCTTATCTCTAGACAGAATTACCCTTTAATACAGTACCCTAGGACTGTGAATATTTGATTTCATATTTATATTTTGAATTTTCTTGTTTTCTTTTTTTAAAGAAAATTATTCTAAACCCCACTGCCAAGTGACCAACCTCACCTCACTGTTTTCTATTGCAAATCCCATGACTTCTCCAGTTTCTCCAAACTGCACTGAATCTAAAGAAATCCACATCTTTATCTTTAAATCACTATTCCGATGTTTGTAGTATAGAACCTACCCTGATTTTATCCAGACCAATCAGTACTTGGTAAAAACAGTTGTTTTGGCTAGAGGGATACAAAGTGGAACAACACAAGCTCTTTCAGCCACACACAGAGAAATCATCTGTTACTTATTTTACAAGTTGCTAATGACAGAGAACAGTTTTCAGCTTCTAATGAAAGAACATAAAATACAAGCACACTAGGAAACAGATAGAAGGTACTGGAGGCTTCTTTGTAAACATATGCTGCTGCATTTCCACTGAATATAAAAAGGACTTTTATCTTCTTACTTTTTTAAATTCACTATTCCTGTTAAAATATTTATGAGTGTGCTTTTATTTTCCTGTAGATTTCTAATATCCTGACATTTTTTACTTCTCCTTACACTTCATAAAGTTACTTTGAAAGCTAGTTCAAGAAAGTAATTTTTCTCCCTGTTTAAAGTAAACACAGCCACCACCATTCCTTATTTTTAAAGGACAATGGCTCTGAGGCATAACTTTTACAGCATAAAATTGCTAATCCTCTTCCTGAGAATATTTAAATTTACTGCCAGGATAGAAGATAAATCTCAGCCTTAGCTCATAGGAGCATAAGTAGTCTTGGTTGTGCAGGCTTTGAAAAAAACCTTATAAAACCTAAAAATCTCTACATGCAACAGTTTCACCCCATATTTGCCCAGGAATATAAAGAGAAGACAACCTGCTGCT
Organism: Pipra filicauda; assembly: GCF_003945595.2. NCBI lineage: Eukaryota > Metazoa > Chordata > Aves > Passeriformes > Pipridae > Pipra > Pipra filicauda. The sequence goes on along the minus strand of NW_024104560.1, from coordinate 258,538 downwards.
GTGAAAGAAAGAAAAGCACTACAATTTTGAAGCCCTGCTATATTTAATTGCATACTCTGCATTTCAAAAACCTTATTTAGATGGGAAATCTTAAATAAACTAACATAAAAAAAGTGATATTTTCACATGGTTTGGTCATGAAAATGAGCCTGGGCTACTCCCACTGTTTTGGTCCAGCTTTTGTAAAATGTTGGTTTAAATGTGTTGCTGGAGGTAAGCAGTCATCTAGTATCACACTTGCTGACATATGGATGTGTACTGAGGCCACTGATAGTGCCAAAATTCTTTTCATTAAACACTCACATTTGCCAATAGTTTCAAAAAATTAACAATTTTACCTTTTAAAAAGAATTCACTGCATACAATAAGAAACGGTCAATGTTTTCTGTATCTGCTGCTTGACATAATTGCATTTACTCAAAGGAAAGCAATTTTATAGGAAGGAACAATAATTAACATATATTTTTCTTTTTCTCTCTTTATAAAGTATACCTTGGTTTTTAATAAATAGTAGTGCTATTGAATGATTACATTAGTCATTAAAATTGGATCCAAAGAGATTTCACCAGAATCTGTATCCTTATTTAAAAGATACTTTTTGGAGAGATGGAAATCCAGTGAATTTATCTTCATTACAGAGGCCAATGGTGGATTTCTCAGAAAACTAATCACTTCATAGCCAACATTTGGCAGCTGAAGGACTCTGAAAAATTCAAGATCTTGACAGAAGGTCAATGGAATAGGCTGCTATAGACAGAAAAGTAATTTCCAGGGTTTACTAAAAATCTCAGGGTATGCCAGGTTGTGCAGCAGCTAGCCATTCATAATATTTAATCATAACAGTTAATATTCCTGACACTGAACAAGAAGATATTTGCAGTGATAATGAACATATGGAAATTTAAAAAAAAAAAAAAACTACTGAAATTTGATCATCATCTATAGCAAAAGTGTCACTAGTTTGTCATATTTCACTGCTTAATTTGCAGTAAGAATTCAGACCTCCTTTTAGAGTATTATAAATTATGTGGAAAAAAAGAGCCCAACTGCCGAATATCACAGGTGGTAAAGAACAGAAAACACTTTAAAAGACAACAGAATAACAAAGAAGAATGAAAGCAAAGGAAAAAGTAAAGATACCAGGCAACACACAAAAAAAGGAGAAAGAGTTGCTTGGCACTAATGGCATACGGTCCTGGACAAAGTGAGAAATAACTGAAGACATCACATGCTGTTGTTCCAGAGCAATGACCAAATGGCAATGTGGTGTTAACAGTCAATAACAAACAAAAATCTTTTCAGGAACAAAAGAAAGCTAAAGCTCAGTTTTGGTTACACAGTAAAAATCTGAGCAGGGGGATGATCATGGTGCTTCTAGATACTATTGACATATTTACCAGTGAGAGCTAAGGGCCTAAAGTTTTCATCTTCCACTTCTCCTACAAGTGTGTCTCATGAGGTGTTCATGTGCCTAGGTATGATGAGCCATGATCAGAAAGTAATGGAGTGCCACATCCGAAAAGAGGTCCATGCCTGTGGGAGGCCATCCTGCAAATGCCTGGACCAAAAGCTGGACCTCAACTGTATGTTCATGATGTCTCATACTCTCCTACCACACAACCAGAAGGACTCACAGCCTAATCCCAATCTCTTCCTCCAGTTCTTAATCCTGATAACCCCACATCTTTAGCCAAAGCCTGTACTGTAATGGGGTTCATGTTTGCATGTCTGCAAGAGATCCAGTTGGTCTTGGCAGAAACATCCCAGGAACCATAAAAGCATTCAAACATTGAATTATGTGAATGTCCCCTACCCTGGCCAATTTAATATACTTCTGTAGAAATACGCATTGTTTTTAAGCCATTTGAGAAAGAATAAACAGTGTGTTCTAAGTCCCATGTTATATCTTTGGCAGTGTCTCTCCGGGATGCAGGATTCTGATCCCACATGCTCCTCTTGAATATGAGCACAGAACCATAGAATCATAGAATGGCCTAGGTTAAAAGGGACCTTAAAGATCATCTATTTCCAACCCACTGCCATGGGCAGGAATTCCTTCACTAGATCAGGTTGCTCAGAGCTCCATCCAACGTGGCCTTGAACACTTCCAGGGATGGGGCATCCACAACTTCTCTGGGCAACCTGTTCCAGTGCCTCACCACCCTCACAATAAAGAATTTCTTCCTCATATCTAATCTAAAGCTATTCTAAACCTACTCTGTTTCAGTTTAAAACCGTTCCCCCTTGTCCTATCACTACTCATGGCCAGGCTTTGCAAATGAAGATTTGGAGAGGGCTCTAGCCATGTCTGTTACAAGTGTGCTGGTGGCTAAAAAGGCCAATATGAGATAGGCACATCCGGTTGCAAAAGGCACAGCAGAAAGACTCCTTAGATGGTGTATTATGCAAGGCACAATTCTTTCTGCGTTGTCTTTTCTCCTCGAGAGTGATCCTGGGTGTGTTCTCAAAGGCATCAGCAGCGTTATAGATGGTGTGTCTCCAAACGTCCCGACTGGAGACCAGAGTAGACCAGTTTTGTTGATCAATATGGCCAAGGCTGAGATGTTGTTTCAGGGAGTCCTTGAATCTTCTTTTTGGGGCACCTCTCAAGCAGCAGCCGGTGGCAAGTTCACCAAAAAGCAGGATCTTAGGGAGGCGGTGGTCCTTCATCCTGGAGATGTGCCCTGCCAGCACAGCTGTGTTCTCAGCAACATGGCCTCAATGCTTGTGACTGCTGCTTGCTCTAGAACAGATGTATTGGTCACATAATCTGACCAGTGGATGTTTAGGATTGTACAAAGGTAGCATTGATGGAAGCGTTCTAGGAGTCGCAGGTGGTGGCAGTAGATGACCCATGATTCAGATCCGTATAAGAGAGTAGACAGCACAATGGCTCTGTAAACACTGATCTTTGTACTTTTCTTCAAGTGTTTATTTCACCAAACTCTTTTATGAAGCTTTCCGAAGGCAGTATATGCGTTTGCTAACCTGTTGTCTATCTCTCCGTCAATCTTACCGTCCGAGGAGATGAGGCTACCTAGGTAATTAAACTGTTGGACTGATTTGAGCTCTGATTCGCCAATGGTGATATGGAGATGATGGAAGACTTCCTGAGGTGCATGCAGCAAGCTCCAACAGAAACTCCATGACAAACAGAACAAGTGGTGGATCAGTCTAGCTGAGAAAACACAATTATGCGCAGACATGGGTTGATCACAGAGGATTCTATGAGGCCTTGAAAACAGCACACAGGCCTACGTACCAAGCCCAAAGTCCTCTACTCAGCACTGATGGTCAAACGCTTCTGACGGATAAAACCTCCATTCTGGATTGATGGTCTGAACACTTTCAGACTCTTTTCAGTACCAACTGTGTAGTCCAAGACTTAGCTATTCAGTCCATCACACAATGGGTGAAGTATGAATTGGATACTGCCCCCACTTCAGGAGAAACCCTCAAGGCCATATAGCAGGTAAAAATTGGCAAGGCAGCTGGGGTTGATGGAATTCCACCTGAAGTCTGGAAACATCTTGCACTCTATGCTAAATTTCACGAGTTTGTGGTGAGCTGTTGGGAACTAGGCGACCTACCATCAGACCTTCGTGATGCAGTCATCATCACCTTATATAAGAAGAAAGGAATTAAATCAGACTGTTCAAATTACCTGTCACTACACACCCTTGTAAATTGACTCTCTATCTTGTAGGCTCCTTTCAGGTTCCAGAAGGCTGCAATTAGGTCATCCTGAAGCCTTTTCTTCTCCAGGCTGAACAAGTGTTATGGACAATCATTTGAGATTCAGTTCTTCTCTGATTCAGTTTCACTCGTCTTCTGAAATCCTGTGAAATCATGTTTTCTGGGTTTACATGTTTTTCCACTTTGCTAACAAACATAAAACAACTCTCACTCTGGACGAGTGAAAGGAGGTCCATCCAGTGCTTTCTGTCATTGTATGCTCAGTGTCTATTCTTCAGGAAGCAGAAGATAATAAATCTATTTCTACAGAATAAGGGCTAACTGCCACACATCTCAATACGTCAGTCGTTAATTTCAATGAACATATACCATAAAAAAACCACATAAGTTGAGAGAGTATGCAGGAGCTTTTTTCCTAAGTCACTTGAATTTGCAAATTGGCATTTTTTGAGACAAAAATGAACAACTATTCCAACAACTTTAGATTTTCTTCTTTTTCTGTTTCTTCCTTTGATGCCTTGTCAATATGAATAATGAAGAGTAAACACACAGCTGGTTACACATTAGATATCAGTCTAGCTTTCTCCTGGGAATGGAACATGCTATATTCTGTGTAATATAAAAATGGTGCAAAGTAAAGGAGAAAGAATAAGAAACCCCAACATAAGAATGACTTTCTTTTACTCAGTTGGCAACATTTTTAGATTTTTTTTCCATTATGTAATGATAAACATCTTCAACTTCAGTTGAAAATGTACAGAATGGATTTCCTTACACTTTAAATACTCCTTGTCTGAAACTAAGAAAATATAAGAAAATTATATTAACGATCAGTAAAAATTGTTCACTCAGTCAAGGTCTGTTTACAATAATATTACCTCTAGCAGCCAGAATTACAGAGCAAACCAACAATAAACTGTCATGCCCAATTCTTATGGAAATTAATGTATGAAATGGTGGTCTGTGATGCAATCCCTTTAACCAGCATGGAATCTGCTGTAATGGTTTGTTATAAAGTTTCAGATAGACCCCAAGCAAACATTTACTGCCCGTATTAAAGAAGGGAGAGGCATTCTCAGGCTTTTACTTCAGGATGCAGTATTTTTCCCAGTCTTTCAAAGCTCATTAGCTGTCATGGCGGAGGCAAACAGCAACTGTGACATGAGCCGCTAAAAATACCTCTTATTGGCATCTGTTCTGTGGTATTTTGTGTTCATTGGAACCTTCAGTGGGTGTGTGAAATTTTCCAGCTGCTTATAATATGTAGGGCTGAGCCTCAAATGACTCAGTTATAGACCTTGTGTTACAGAGAAGGGAAGGTCTAGAAAGGGTACAAATAAAAAGGGTATCACTACACACTAGTACACTGCATGGTGCTTTACACCATGTAGAAGTTTGCTTGCAAATAACCATGTTTTTGCAAATTATGGTGATAAGCTATCCAAAAACTAACTGATTCTATTATTTCCACAAGTTTGCTAGATATACACCGTGTTTTCACCCTGCAAGTGTCTGCTTGTTTTCTTCTCAGTGTGTAGAAGATTGGAAGTGACTTCCTATTTTTGCTTGTAAGGAAAGTTAAGCATTTTTTTTTTCAGAATGCCATATGTGATAGCTTCACCTACATTTTTGACTCCCAATAAAGTAAATAAAAGGCTGAGAAAGAGGAACTGGTCATTTAGGTTTATTTTATATGTTTAGTCAACAGTCTGGAGAAATCACAACTAGCAAGACAAAGAGGCAGAAGCCACTGAGCTGGATGTTGAGCCAAGACTGTCTACTGTATGGGAGTCTAGCATGCAGTGGTGGGGCGAAAGGCTGCCCTGTGCCACTGCTCACTTTTGTCACCATCTTCAGCATATTAACTGCCGTAATACGAGGCAACACAAACTGCAAGGCTTATTCAGTAGAAAGGGGCTTATATTGCTTTCTGTAGCTAATTTCCATACATTAAAAAATGTTTTCTGCCTTACTGCTTTCTCATGTTTGAAATGAAGACATGTAAAAAAGAATAAGAACTGTTCAACATTTCTTTATGATTTCTCATAATAAAGAAAGCACCAGTTAAAGGAATCAAGTTAACTTGCAATAACAACTTAATGAAAAGCTGTGGGTCTGGTCATCTATCTGAGCTGATATTTGCAGTAGATATAGCAACTGTCTGTGGCAGGTGGTTGGCTAAAAACAATAAAAGGCATGAGGAACACAGAACTACTTGCGCTCAATTAAGGAAGTGTCACAATATGCGGCATTAGTAATACCAAACAATACTAATGTTGAAAGAGTTTAAATTATCTCAAATGGCAGAAAGAGAAAAAGCTCCACCACAACCTGTATTCAGTGAAAAAAGCCTGAGTAACCTAGAGAAAATCCACCTACATTATAACCTCTTTCCAACTCTTCAATGTGCATTCTGAATGACTATACGAGACAGCTGAGATAAGCAGAAAGCCTCCTGATTAAGAATTACTGCCGAAGACATCAGTTCACTGTGTCTCCACAGGGAAATTGAGTAAGACTTTACTTACGTCAGCAGATCCAGTAAGGAGAGCATTAATCACATCACTTTATGGAATATTTTGGCATTACTAACTGATCTTTTTTTTTCTAAGTTGTAAGACAAGACACCGTGTCTTGTGAGATGCATAATGAAGAGTTACCACTTAGACAATGGAAGAGGGCAACTGTGAAGTTGGTCTTAGATAGGAGGCGCTCAATATGCTTTCATGAAAAATCTCCAGCTACAGGAGTTATGAAACCCCCATCATCAGACATATGAGTCGGTAAAGAAAAAGGATATAACTATTCATATGGGTATCAGACATCTCTTTGAGATTATTTGTATTACTTATATGGGTTTTTCTGATTCAAAGAGATAAAGAATAAGAAAATAAACTGTTATATGCTAAAGGTAATGAATATTAAATTATTTATTTCTCATAGATCCGCATGGAAAATTTCAGTGTATGGCTAAACACACTTAAATCAGTACCTTACAAGAAAATGTGTACTGCGATGTAATAGTGTATTTGTAAGCCTCTTAGAGTAATGAAGATAAACCTACTGAGAAAGTGAAAGATTGCACTGAACCAACAAAATCATCACCTGGTTTTGGGATCTGTAAAATCCCATCGGGGACTCTCAGGATCTTGGATAGTGTAAAATTTATTAAGAGTTAATAGCTCTGGCAAGTATAGGAACTTTCAATGGCAGTTATGTAATGTTCAGAACTCAATCAGCCTGACTCCATTGTGGGCCCTTCTGCACAGGGAGTTACACCACACAAAACTGTATCTGGTTTTCCTCTTTCGAAATACGCAATATTAGATGGCACCAAAGGAAATTTGATTCCAACAAAGTGAAATCAAATGAGCAGATGCAGCTAGCAAGTGGAGCAGGAGAAGAGAATTTGGCACCACAACTCTTATCCTCAGCCCACCTCTGGCCCCCATAGCTATGAAAAACATTGCCTGTGAACTCTGAGGAGTGCAGTGCGGCATTTGTACCTTCTTTCCCAGGACCAACTGTCCCCTTGGTGACAACACTGTCAAGCTAAAAGCATGCTGCAGGTTGCCAGTCCTTCAAACTGAACTCCTTCCCATTGCTACTGCCAGGAGGGAATCCTGCTGCTCATAGGAGAGGGCTCAGGCTGTGCTATGGGGCAGTGGCACTTCGGATATCCTCTGCCAGACAGCTGTACAACACTCAATCCTGGCAGTGCCTGCTCCTGTGGCCAAAAGGAGAGAGCTTGTGGCCTGGGATAAAGATTCTGAACGTTCCTGGGCGGTCAGCCTTGCCAGAGTTTCAGACACCAGCCCAGCTCTCTACATGAAGTCATCCTCATGGACAGGGAACATGGACGGGAAGTAGATCTGACTGTGTGTGCTGGTTTAAGAGTTAACCAGCAGGGGAAATGAACTCAACTCAAAGGAGAGATTATAAGTCAGAATAACAATTTACTAAAATAATACAGTAAGTACAATCATACAAACAAACAATTGGTCTTAACCCACAAAACCCAAATGTATAACCCAGTACCCTGGGGCATGAACAACGTGGTGTTCCTTGGGCCCCGCTTGAGTCCAAAGTAAAGGGAGAGGGGAAGAACCTGCTGGTGGGAGAGCTGTTGCAGTCTAGTCAAAAGTGGTGATTGCAGTGAGATGCTGGGGGGAGAGCTGTTGCAGTCTGGTCAAAGTGGTGATTGGAGTCCAGTATAGGGTGGTGGTCCACGTCTGTTTGAGAGCGATGAGCCGCAGTCCTTCTCTGGATCCCACAGAGTGGTTAAAAATGTTCCAAGACTCCAAGATTATATATCCTGCAGTTCAGGCAGGAATGCTCAGCACTTCCCTCAGGGCGGGGAGTTCCACAAAGGGTGTGAGGACAGGAGCATCCTCCTATCTCACAGGCCTCTTAACACCTAGTTTATAGCCTGAGGAGTCAGGCTCTATGGGCAGATGGTGTAAATGGTTCATTGATAACAGTTTCTGGGAAATGGCATGGAAGGTTATAGAATACACAGTTTTGGGTTACACCCATACCCTGATGAACTGGTCTCAGTTGTCCTAACTAGGACACTGTGGAAATGGGATAGGCCAGAGCTTTAAATACAATGTCAGCGGGACCCACAAGTACCAGGATGGCAACGTCACGTCACTGCCAGGCTGCACCTAGCAGTATAATTTACAAATACAATGGGGTTCCTGACTGGTATCTAGCACAACATTTGGAGAGTAAATGCTTTAAACTTCTTTTAATTTTTTTTTAACATTTAATTTAATTTTCATAAAACAAAAACAATCCTAAAAATATCATCCATGAGTTTTCTAAATTAACAAGGAGAAGACAAAGAATAGAGAAAAAAGCAGTGGAGCTGATGCTATGTTCAGAATTTGGAAGAGAGTGTGCTGAGCAGAGGAAGTTAATGAAGCACAGAGAAAGAATCGCAATAATGGCCCAGAATGACAGCAGTGAGAGATAAGGAGAAAGCTGAAGGACGATAGGTAAGAATTTAGTCATCTGTGAAACAGGTGCAGGAAGATGACAGTCCATAGACTAGGAGAAGTGATGGGAGATTCACACTCTATGTAATGCTGCATTGACATGATGAGAAAATTACTTGTGGAAATATCAGCTTTTAATTCACATGCTATTTTTCTCATGGCCTATCACAATCCCTCAACAAATTATCTAATGAATTACAAGGCACAAAACTTCAGTGACTTAAAATACCCTCTCATCATTTCCAGAGTAAAGTTGAACCCTAATATTTGTACCATCTGAAAAAGTAATTTAGCTTCCATAACTTATCACAGATGTGCGACACAGACTATTTCATCATTGCTCAGGAACAAACCAAGAATAACTTACCACAATCAAACAGTGAACTAAAACCCCCAACCAAACCAAAATTTGCCATAACTTTCTCTTCCATTTGTAATAATACAGGTCCCTATATTTTGATGGTGTTATACTAATGCAATTGAATGTAATATTTGCTTATTCAGAGAGGGTTGTTGTGAATAGAAGATGACTGCAAACCAATGCATCCTAGAAGTTACTTTATCCTAAATATGTCAATATATAGCAAGGACTAAATAAGATAGACATTTATAAAGGAGATGCTAAAATATATTAAAGAAAAGAAAGGTAAATGTAAAATCAAAATCATTTAGAGTATTAGAATATTAATGTGGAATGATAATGTGTGCAGTTGACAGACTTTCCATCTCTAATTGTAAGCTGGTAAGCTATTGTGTAGCATATACAAAACCCGAAGGCTTCATTGTAACTATTTTAATGCTCACTTAAAGAGAATCCAACCACTGAAGTCAAGATAAAAATAACATAATTAAAGCTAAAAAGACGAATTAATGGAAATAAGATCAATCTTTGGTTACCCATACGAACAGCATGGACAGAACTTGTTGCTCTCTACGTATCATAGGTTTTTCAATAAATCCCATCTTTTCACCAATTTTGTATTTCAAATTATGTTCTCGAATATTTTATCTCCATGTTCTGATCATCCAAAATGAGGTTTTGAGCTTCACACATTATGACTGCAAATATAAAAGATAAAAACAAACAGGGGGAACATTTCATTCTTCATCTCCCACTTTAAAGCACACAGCTGGTTAAATATCACTACAAAATGTAGAACAGAACACCCTGTATTGCAATGGTCTTCTCTGCCTCTCAGATGCCATACCCATGAAGGACAGTTTATTTTTGATGCAGTGTGATCTTTTCATGCAAAACATTCATACTATAGTGTATTTCATTATTTAAAAAAAAATCACAAAATTATAAATTAAATAACCTGCCATTAGCTTCCTATTGTGAGAGGAAATACATTCTGTAATCCAGGGCAGGGTATCTGTAATCCAGGGCAGGGCATCTCCGAGCATCAGGAACATAGAGCTACTCTTCTTTTTAAAAAAAAGGCACTTATGAATTGCTCTTTAAATGAACAGAGTCAGTGGGAATTTGATAGCATTTTGCCAGAAGAATGTTTTGCCTGTGGTCTAGAACTGCTATGGGCAGCACAGTGTCACTTCAATGAACTCCAGTTTACCAGGGCATGTGTGAATGATTTCTTTATGCAAGGCTCTCACAGCCAACGTGCTTCTGAACGAAACACTGTTTTCAGAAATTCTAGTCTTAGTCTTCTCTTCCCTCCCTCAGTCTATAAAAATAAAAAGTTAGCTTAAAAATGTACTAGAGAAATAAAACTGCATCCAAATAAAATTTATTCACTCTCAGGCAACTGTGCTTCTATTTCTAGCTTACTGGCAGAAGATGAATTTGCAGTTTAAGGGCAGAATTTTACAAGTGGGAATATAGCAAAAGAGGTACCTTTATGCAGTATGGATTTCTCTACTTTGGAATAAGAACTTCCAGACTTTCTATGTTGCATATCTGAACCTCATGAATGTTCATTTTGGGATTTTTATGTTTCTAAGATTCTGCTGTTTTGAAAACTGTGCATTTAAAAAAGCGACAGTACAGACTAGATACTTTTCTCAAAGAAATACATTCATTTTACCTGCTCTGTTAGTCTAGAATATTTGATAGGTATGTAAACTATAATATAAATTTCTTGGTAGAGCTGCAAAGTTTCTTCATTATCAAATCTCAGTTATATCAGCATGAATAGTCTTTTTTTGGTTTGGGTTTTTTTTTGTTTTCTTGGTTGGTTGGTGGGTTTTTTTGTTGGTTTTTTTTGTTGCTGTTGTTTTTTAAATTACTCTCTGGTTTTTGAGTTCCTTAAACAGAGCTAATAAGGCCTGAAAATGTGCAATAAATATGCATGCTTATATGTGCAAATATAATAATAAATAATCATTAAGCACCACTTATGAAAACACAGGAGACAATCAATAGGAATTTAATGCCTTTCTCAAGATGGAAAGAAGAAGCTTTTCATCTCCAGCTGTATGGCATTCACAATAATCTCCTTAAATCAGCTTTTAGCAAACAAGGAGAAAGTGTTGTTGTTTATTCTGAAGCCTATTGCAACACACAGCATAGAAATCAAAGAAGAGCGAGATAATTTTTTTCTTTAAATTGGATTTTTGTAAAAGTGAAGAAGGCACTGCTGTTTCTTTAAAGATAGGACACAGCCAAATTTATACTAAAGTCTTTCAATTAATGGTGATATAATGTTCCTGCTGTTCCAAATAATACTATTCAGATAATATTTAAAAATGGCAATATAAATTAAGTCTTTTCCATGGAATTGGTCTAAGTGGTTCCTGTTCAATGGTGTATGCACTGCAACATTAAAGCATATTGAAAATAATTTTGTATTGCTATTATTGATCAGTGTAGAATTACTAATTCATTGCTGTGGCATCTGGGAACCAAATCACAGGAAAAAAAGGCCATATCTGCATGGTCTAATATATATTTTGGTCCAATCACACTGTAATGTATGCAAGTCTGGTACCAGTTTTGAAGATCTAAGAGCTCCTAAGAGCTAAGAGCTAATTCCTCTAAGAGGAATTCATGTTTGGGTCTAAAAGGATAGCCAACCACAGGCACAATGACAGGGTACAGAGGTAACACGGTAAAAAGGCCAATGGGATTTCCCACATGTAGAAAATAAACTAGTCAGTTAGCAAAACATTTTAATTAATAATTTGGGGGTAGTTTTTTATGATCTTGAGAAACAATTTGCTAGACAAGTGATGATATGTCACATACATACTCACGTATTTTCACGTAAAGAATAACTGCTTTCTCTAGGAAAATTACGTCAAGACACAACATGGATTTTAAAATTACATCATGCTTTATATTTTTTCTAAAAAGTCACTATACCATGACATAAGTAATTCAGTAACAGAATCTTGTCATTACTTTTAGTCTTTGGAGGGTATTTCATGGAAGCAATTCCACTGCTTCCACTAGTGTAGCTGAACTGGAGATAAATAATACAGACTCCTACTCACTGAAGAAACAATAAGTCAACTTCTTGTGGAGATTTAGTTAAAACAATATAGTTTTATTTCCTTCAGATAATTATTTACTTTAGATTTATTAATATAAAGAGGACACTACAATCTACTAATGATTTATATTCTTTAGTGGCTGTTGCATTTATTAGTTGTTTCTTTCTCATTTAAACTTCTCTATAAACCACTGATTTTTTATTACAATCTAGATTAATTTTGTACCACTTAATTATCCTGACATCATGACAGGTTTCTTTCTCTGAGTAGTTTCAAAAGAAAATGGGAATCCAAAAGAGGCAAAAATCCAGAAACAAGCCAGCTAATTTAGCATAAATGGTGACTCAAGGGAACTCTGCATGTTCTGAAAACTGCTAAATTATGAGTCTTTTGTTATTATGAAGAAAGGGATAATGGATTTTGTTTTACAACCATGAAAAAAACCCACAAGAAAACCACAGGAAATATAGGAAACGGTATCTGCAGGTCTCCTATACTTCACTGTTTTGATTGTATCAAATACACACATCCTAAGCAGAAAGCTTTGGTAAGGCACAGCAGATGGCAGGACTTCTGGAAGAGAGCAGGTAGGATTGGTAATCTGAGACCCTATGCTCTAACCTTGACTGGTACAATGCTGTGACGAGTTCAAAGGTAGACCTTCTCAAATATAAACAATGGGGATAATGTTGCCTTCTTTCTGGGGCTGCTGTGAAGACTAATACTGAGGCAACACTTCAAAAATGCTTTACAAGCATTGCATATTAAGAGAGAAGGAGAATCTTTTGGAAGACTTAAACACTTTGAGTTACACCCTCAGGGCTCCCAACAGAGTCAACAAAAATATTATTGGTTTATATTTGGCAAGAACCATCTAGAAAAAAAACCTATCATTTCTTGAGCAAAGACTGCAAGATGTGTCTCTCCAAAGGTGCTGGGATTAGGGAACAGTGAATTGGGGTGGGGGCAGTATCTGAATGCACGTGCAAATCCTCACAGCACTCGCAACTGGGGACTGAAGAGCTACTTCTTTTGTAAAAACAAAATGTGCTTCAACCCCTCTGGAAAGGAAAAAAGTCTGTCATGAGTCAAGAGTTGAAACTTCCCAGAATGCTATAGGACATACTTCTTTGGGATGGGGACATTCTGGGTCTCTTTCACAGAAAGCACATGTTCAAGATATAATACAACCCTCTTGCCCAACACCTTGGTTGGAAACTACAGTGACTGAAATGGGCAGAAGCTATGCTGAAGCTCAGTAACTTGGTATATGAAGATGCTGAGCTGTGTTAAAGAGAATTAATTGGCTTCTTAAGCAGGTTTTGTAGCTTATGCAGATATCTACTCTAACAAGCATCCATATCAACCAGTTACACCTCTGTTTACTACACTGGTGTCATTTCTGTAGACACTAGTTCATTAGTCATATTTATAGTTAAACAATAACTCCTTGGAAAAAATGCTGGCACACATTTTAAAGTGTCAAAAGAACAAAGATAGCTCTATTAGTGATGACCAGATTTACAGCAATTTTAGAAAAATAGGTGCTATCTAATGGGTTTAAAATGCTTGTGAAAATTGATAAAGACTTCCTAAAAATGAAAAGAATTGTTGTTAGTATAATTCCTCAAACTATGAATATGTATGAACTCCTACTCCTTTTAAGTGTATGAAATTTTTAAATGTATGAAAAATTTTAAGGATGCAGACTAAAAAAGACATCTCTGTTATATATTAAATCATCAAGAATAAAAAGACAAATTAAAAATTAAAAGTTCAGACTAAGGACACACAATAATATAAGCCAGGAAAACACTGGACTTTTTTTAAAAAAAGTCTTATTTAATAAAGAGCATCACTATTCTGCTTTTGCAAACGTTATTCTGGCATTAATATCATCAGTGTATGCAGTTTAATTTACTTTTGATTAGATATGCATTATATGAGTCAGTGCAGATCTTAAAAATCTATTATAAAATACCGCAGTTAGGAGAACAATAGTTAATACAAAGCAGTTGACTCTGTCTGCTGATTGAGTTTGATTAACGTGGATGGCAGCCACACATGCACAGGAAGAAAATAAAACCCTGCAAAAGAACTCAGGGCTCTGTATGTCAAGGTGCTGGCGTAGAAATCTTGGTGATGTTTTTCCCCCAACATATTTCCAGAAAGGAGCAAAGCAGACAAACAAATCCATAATGACGACATGTTCCCAGTCTACACATCTCAAGAGAGTTTGCCTTAGTTTTCCTGGCTTGCTTGGCTGGAATAGAGTGAATGGCATAATCAGAAAGTGGTTTTCAAGTGTAACTCGCTTTCTCAACACATTTACAATACTCTTCCCTGTTAAAAGAGTAAATGATTTAGTTAGAAACCTCTAGGTGTCAGCGAGGAACAGGGAAGGGCTCACCACAAAAAAGTCTGCTAGTAATAGGCACTGCTTCGGTTTCCCTGGGATCACCCTCACCACCAGGACTCAGACACATCTAAAGATCATTAGACATCCAGATTTGACAGTGAGGACCAACTCCTCTGCTTTGCACTGCCAGCTCCTGGAACTAACAGTTTGTATTTAGAAGGGTTATTAATCTCCATTTCAGATGCTGTTTATTTGAAAATTCTTTCTCTCCGATAAACATATGCTTCCAGAACAGCCTGCTATCTTTGTTCTCCACTTTTCTTTCTGTACTTTCTAAAGAATGACATAATTAAGTCATATTCAGGCACATTAAGAAAAGCACGTACTTTACTTGCATGTCACTCTCTGAAATAGGGGTAAATGAATGCAGATGATAAAAATAACTTGTACCTAATCACCTACAAGTGAGGCACAGGAGATTGGCAGCAAATCTTTGTGGTCATCATGCTGGCCAAACACTGTAGGAACAAACAACAGCAGGCTTCTGCTAGTGGTGTTCCAGTTTCACAGGATGACGTGTGACCTGAAGCTACTGTCAGACTTGAAGCGCTCTAAACCCGTGTGTACATTATTTTCCTATCAGATGTGACATTAACTTAATCACTGAACCATATTTATTGTAAGGCATCTAAAAAAAGCACAGAAAACATGGACAGTAGCAAATTACAGCCACTTGCCATCAGGCTAAATGCATCAGAACTCAGCTCGGTTGCCTAAACATTGGAACTCATCACCACTGGAGATGTACTGAGACATCTGCACAGGACTGGAAGATGACAGAAAATCAGTAGGAGATCTGCATTCTCCAGAAGCCACAGGTGTTGGTCTGGAGAAGACCTGGAGAATCTCAAACAGCACCAGGTGCCTGTGGCTAGGCACTAAAATGACCCTAAAAAGATACCATAGAAAAGTTTATAGACGTATGCCTCTATTTAGTAGAATTCCCAAACTTGATTTAAATTGTTGGTATTCTCTATAATACTTGTTGGTATTCTCTATAATAAGTCCAATGAATGAGACTGGACTCGAATCTTAAATGGGGCCTTTGCAAGTATATACTATTTTTTGAATGGAATAGTAAAACGATCTATTCACAATAAATTGTCAATTGCTCAAGCAGGACTTGTAAAGAAAGATTTCACCTTAACAGTTTTTCAGGTAACTGCCAAAATATCAAAGTACCATGTCCATAGCAGTGTGCTGCTCCTTACCTGAGCCCCAAAAATAGTTTGATACCACAGAGGCATTGTCTGTCAATGTTTTTTAGTTTAGCTATATAATTTAGCCATATATTTTAATTCATAAAGTTTGAATAATGAGCAATTTTTCTTTATCTAATTATGTTTGGAATCCTTGAAATCCTGATTTTGCAAGACTGCAATAGTCATAGAGATCACAGTAATATCTTCTATTTTCTTTACATTCAAAAAGGATAATCAAGTGGATATCAAAGTGTGGCAACAAGAAACACATTATATTCTGAAACTGCTATACAAATGCAAGATACTAAGGATTAAAAAATGATTTTTAAAAGGGTTTATAATTTTTTATATCAGATTTAATTTTACTTAAATTAAACTTGAGATAGTTCTTTTTCTTTCTCCAGTCTTTCCACACTGGTGTCATAGTTTCTGAATATAAACATATTACACTTTGTAAATTAAGGCATTAATAGTGGAAACGCTAAAGATTTTCTAAGTATACTGCTATTAGTACTTAAAAACAATGTCTGACCTTTTCTCATGGCAGTCCATTGGGACACAGAAAGTTAGGCTTGATTTTCCCCAAAGGAGGAAACATTTAAAGATTATAATGAAGTCTCACATCAGTCAAATAAACCCAGAATATGGTCCAGATGGAAAGTTTTAAATTTATTTTAATTTCAGTTGCAATGATAGTACCTTGAAAGTATTCAGATAGGACTCTAATCAAACAGGGAATATTCAAGAAAAGGAATGGAGTCCTGTCTGTCTCCTCTTTCACAGAAATAGGAGTTTGCTGCTATCTTACTCTATTTCTCTAGTCATTGCTTTGGGAACACGGATCTAAAGCTTTCTCTAGTCATCCATCTTTTATGACGGAGGAGATCTCTGTCCTTTAACTGTTTTTTCATAAACTCACTGTCCAGGGCAGGCCTTAGCCCCATGTGGCATGACTGTGGCTAGTCAAAAGTCGGTCACCACTTTCCCCAAGGAAATGTTTTTGCTCATTAATGTCAATCCTGTATTTTCCATTTCCATTCTCCTTTGTAAGCCAGATTCCCCAGTGCCACAATACCTTCTCATGGACCATGTTTTTGACAACTTAGAACACGTGATTAAAGAAATATGTATTGACTAGAGGATGAGGCTACAAATAAACTCCTCTCTGAATTCAGGGAGATGAAATGGTAAGAACACCCAAGTGAAAGCATTGCAGCTTTCCTTGCTGAGATGAGAAGGTTTTATAAACTTGTTTTTGATGAAAACCCAAAACTTTTCATGGAAGGTCAGCATTTTTTGAAACCAAAAACAAAACTAAAACCAAGCTACAAACCCCAAAACCTTTAATCAAAAATGTATTTTTCTGTCAAAAAAAGATTTAGCACAAAGGGTAGTATTCACTTCAACTATTTTTCATTAACATAAGGTTAACTATATTGTATAATATTATCCAGGCTCCTTGGAAATATCAGGACACAGATATCTCCTAGTGTAGATTCCTCCAAAAACATATGTTGAAGATACTTCTGACATGAAGAAGTGAGCTGGAGCTGCCTTAGATCAATATAAGCTTTTGCCTCACCACCCTCCCACCCTCCCTCCATGCACTGGCTCACTAGGTATCACAGTGGTTTGTGCTCCCAGGCTGTGACACAGACTGAGGAAATTAATGGTCTGGATGAGAAGTGTCTCAGGGGTTCTTACGCTGAAGATTTATCAGTTCTCCTACTGTTTGCAGCCAAAGAGGGCAGCACATTTCTATAACATCAAACCAGTTTATGAGTCGCTGGATGAACTGGCAAATTCTGTCATGGACTGGGAGGGAGCTCAACTTAAACCTGAAGTTAAGCAAAATACACTTTATCTGAAACGTTACAAGATTCAGATTTACTTACAGTAAAGTAAGTAAATTTCCATCTTTCTGTCTCTTGCGTTTTCTTCTGAAGCTGTACAAAATTATTTTAAGATCTTTAAAATGACCTGACGACTCTTTATTATCTGTTTGATATATATTCCAATATAATACCATCCTCCCCCTCCTTCCAAAAAGAAAAAGGCGCTAACCTAGATATATCCTGGACTTTCCTCTTTTTAAGAAATAATGCTGGTGTTTTAAGAGGAACATTTCAAACATACCTCCTCAACTGATTACATTAACTCAAGCTCAGCATGGTTTCAACTGTCCCATGTGTGGCTTTTTCTGTGGTGTAAAGATGTGCGTAAGACCTCTCAGAACAATTGCTGTAATTATTTCCTCAGTTCTTTGGCCACATTCCCATTTCAATCAAATTAGCACCTGCTCTTCTTCATTCTTCTACCTCTGTAAGAGCTGCTGAATTGTCTTGCTTCCAGTTCCTTATGCCAGCAAAAACTGGAGAAAGACAGAGAGGGGGAGGGACAAACAAGCAGGAAAAAATGAAGGGATCTCCTCTCACAAGTACAGTTTGAGTATGTAAAAAGACAAGGATAAAACACTTAACTGGCAGTACAGATATAGTCACTGGTTTTGTATGGCTTCTAAAGGATGACGACTACTCTTGACTGTGACTCTTGTACTCTGATTCTCAAGAACTACTGATACAGATGAGCAATGAGGCTACAAGTCTGAGCAAGTATTGGTTCTCATTCTCTAGGACACATATCACAGGCTTGTGTTGACTGTAGACATTAGGCTGACTGGAGTTTATGATGAGAATATTTCATATAAAGTTGACTAGGTTTACTTCCAGTTCATCATCTGACTTCCAATTTGTGACTTATTCCTGTACACTTGATCTCACAAAGTACAGATTTGTCATAATATTTTCTTCAGACACCTATTATTCCCTAGAAGAGGTGATGACTGAAAAAACTTGTTATATTAGTGCATTGTTGACAACTCTGAGGCTCATTTTGCTTAATTGGCACATGTTCTCTAAGAAAACTGTAACTTACAGAGCCAAATTATTTGCTGCTGAATGCTAATAGCTCATTTGCAGCTAAGGCATGAGAAAATGAAAGCCTGTATTGCCTCTTAAAGTTATTGCTTGAGATAGGTTAGGTGCTTGAGACACTGGAATGCAGGAAAATTGTCTGCTAATTACTGATTGTAACAATTATTATTGATTGTGACTAAGGATATCAAACATTTTCCAAAAGAGGGTATCTTGTTTTAATTTTGACAGGACCACAAGATGGTATTTCTGTTTTAATTAGAACTACATAAGACTTCAGCCATGTAAATGGAAACCAAATAGCCTAGGAAAAATAACATTACTCATGTAAAAAATTATGAAGATCCCTTATTTGAACTACTCAAAACACACACAGTTTAAGACCAGAGCAGAAATACCAAATGCTCTTAACATCCTAAAGGCCAGGAACATGAATCACAGCACTTTCTGAAGAAAGCAGTAACAAATGAAAGAGGGCATCCATAAAGGGGTGAATTTGGCATACAGATAATTTCTCCAGCACTTATCCAATTTTCATTAATGAAACCAATGTAAATTTAAATTTGTTTAAATTAAGGTACTTTGATTCAAAACAGTAGTCTGAGTTCACAAGCATTCTTTGAAATAGTCCCCTTCATAGCCTTAACTCCCACATATTGGTCAGCATGTAAATCTATACCTTAAATTGGGCTGTGAACAAATGTGGATAACAGATATGGGTTGCTGCTAATATTTGTATTAATCTCTTTAGCAGAAGGATATTCTGAGAAACACTTGAAATTTTCAAACTGTTAAAAGAGAATATGACATGAGAAAAGCATACGTGGGAGAAAAAGAAAAATAGGTTCTTGAACCCATAATTGTGACTCCCACGCTGTTTGTTGCAACTGTCCGTGGTGATAGTGTTTATAATACCTTATCCCTCCAAGGCTGACACCTCTTCAGCGTGGTTAAATATTAAGCTTATTTATTATTGTTACAAAATAGTATAAATTTTAGAGAATCTGGCTGTGTTCATAGATTTAGAAAGCAAGCAGCATATTCAGGGGGAAGTGTGGCGGCAAAAGCAGTATAATGTTCATTTATGCTAATACAGTCTCCTACAGTCCTACAATAAAGCGTATGCCCATTTGCAGTTGTGTTAGTATTGACAGCCTAAGTGTCAGTGCACTCATAGAAAAAGCAAACATGCATTCAAATTGGCACAAATCATGCTGTACACTAATAGAATATAATAGAAATTTGTACTTATTCAATAATTCTTAGGTGAAGCAGACTTTGAGGATATTTCTTCTAGTTTTCATCCAGATGATGAACCAGTAGTATTAAGTAGTGGATGCTCATATATCACTGACTTCCACAAAACTATTCCTGGAATGATTCAAGTTCCCTACAATGCAGGATGAGACTCACACTCCAATTACTGGATCCACTAAATTAAAAATTCAGATAAAATGTACATATCTACTCAACAATTTTTCAGCAACTAACCAAGATAATTATCATTGTGTCAGTACGTGTAAAGTAACTACCAATTAGGAAACTAGCAATGCAAGAATAGTAGTTTAAGATATCCAACCAATACAGTCTCCAAAAATAGTACAATGCTTGACAAAATGGAGGTGATTATGCAGCTATAGCACATATTTTTTACTAATTTATTATTTGTATCTTAGACTACTTTCCCTGTCCTAAGAAATGAAAATTTTATTAGTGTCAGTATGGTATCTAACTTGAGAGAGAGCCACGTACCACTGCAAGCTACATACATTCCTTTAATTTTAAACTACCCTTCAAAGGTGCTTTGGACTAAATCCATATCTTCAATAACTAACTTAATACACAGGTATTTTATTATCAGCTCCTTTCTAAAGCAATAAATCTGGCATGATATTAAAAAAAATTGAAATAAATCCTGTCAAAGATGTGAATAAAAACAGGATGGGTGTAGGACAGAGTATGGTTTAAGTGACAGTTTCATTAATTTATCTTGCCTCTCTGCTGCTCAACAACAGACCATGCCATTCACAGAACTATTCATTTTATAACTGCTCTGACATATGCACAATGAGGACTTCAGTGCCATTACTGATTTGCGGAGCACGAAGAAAGGGGCTGTTTCTCTCTGACACACATTGAGTACCTTTCCTCAGCTTCCTTACCAGATACACTTGCTAAACCACAGCTGTGTTGACATGCACAACAGGCAAACAATGTGCTGCAATAACAAATAGCTGGTGTTGAGGATCTGGTATTTGCAACATAGGAATTTCAGGGTTTAAGCCCAAATCAAGCTTCGTCCTGGAGACTGAATGCTAGCTCTTAGTGGCTGGAGTATACTAGATGCAAACACCTGGGGCACATCTTTTCAGTTTTACTCCAGAGAAAACCATTTAAGGGGCTACAATACTGTTCATGGTGAAAACCAAACAACAGCTAGTGGGGAAAACATGGACATTCACTTCAAAATAGCTGAACAAAAATGTTAACATAGACACACTCTATGAAGCCCTGGACTGTGCTTTGGGTCCAACAGAAGGGCTACAGCAAAAGCGAATGAGAAGGGTTGTCCCAAATGAGAACAGGCTATCCTGCAGAGATAGGCCAAGAAGAAGGTCTAGCTTGGGGACATGCAGCAGAATGATCTCTATGGCATGGAAGACTGGGCAGGCAGATATCTGACAGCTTTTCTATAGGTCTGCACAGCTCACAGCTACTTTCCTGACCCTCTGTGTGAAGACTAGCAGAAGCCTCCTCCCTGCTGAGATGAACAGCCCTCCTAAAAGAGGCATGTTAAGCAAAATTAAAGCCTTGAGTCTTACCTCTGCCAGCAGGGAAGTGAAAAAGAAGAAATCTGATTTTCATCTGCCTACACTCACACTTGCTTTTCATAAAACCTTTTGACCACCTCTCTGTAACTTAGGAGAGGTCAGCAATAATTCACTCTCCACTGGTTCCAAAATCAAAGCTTCCCTCAGGAAGTCTAAGAGAATACATTCTCCTAGGTGGAGTGTGAATCTAACATACCCCACAGTGGTATTCCCTATCTTCACTTCATTGGTCTGTAAGAGGCAACCAAAAGTAAACAGATTTTAAATGGAAGGGTGAACACAGCTGGTGTCTTACTTCTGTAATTGCCAAGCACCTATTTTTATACATTTTCTGTTGTGCAGTAATCAAAATTCTATGGAAACCAACTATAGAACCTGGAGTGATTTTGCTATGTCCACAGAATACAGAGAAATATTAGTATGCAACAGACATAAACATACAGATATAGGGACCATTTACCCTATTTCATGGTAGAGGTTCTGTGCCCAGAGTTAAACACTTTTGAGGACACTGTGCATACCAGGGATGCTTCTGAGAGGCACTATTTTTGGAAGTCTGTCTCAAAATTTATAACCAGCTACTGAAGAATTTTGCATCTGTCTACTGTCTTGAATTTTACTGAGTTTACTCCTACTTAACTGCGTTAAATTTTAAGTTAAGTTATCTACCTTAAAAGATTAAATGCAAGTTGGCTTTAGTTACCTACATGATGCAAAAGAGAGAGAGATCGTCTAATACTGGGTTCTGGACTCAAATCTTTGGTGTGGAGTGGATGAGCTTTCACAGCAGACACTGATAGCCATGACATGGAGCTGAAAAACTGCCGCCTTGCTCTTTCCCACTCCCTTTTTGAACATCTGGAGTACCATTCACTGGTGGCATTCACTCCTGTGCAAATTAACCCTAAAATGTATTCACCCTTATCATCAACAGTTCATAATAAACAATTACACTTATATTGTACATATACATTAAAAAAACCACAACCAAACAGAAAAAGGAGCAGTATTTTCATTAAGGTACTGGGCTCAAGATTTTTATTTCATGTCACATAGCTGGTGAAGGAGTACATTAAGATACTGTAACTGAAAAGTGTAATTTGGAAGTCTTGAAGGTGTTTTCCGACAGAAATTGAAAATGTAAGAAAGGGATGAGTGAGAAAATCTGTTCTGAACTGAGAATAGATTTGAAAGGGATGAGAACATAGAGAAGGGATGTGAAATTTGCTTAGGCTAAAGATTTAAAACTTCTGGAGTTTGTATCCTACATGATGTGAGGGATCTTGTGGTACCACTGCAGACATATTTGATCAGGCTTAAACAAAACTGGGCTGACAAAGAGCATTTACAAGGAATGACATTAGGACCTCAATGCTGAACAATTTAAAATTAGCCAAAAGCTCACTTGATATGTTTTCCAATTATTTAAAAAAAAAAAAACACACAACAAAACCAAACCAAACCAAACCAAAAACACAACAAAAACCCCCCCAAAAAACCAGAAGTTGAAAAATAGCATGACTAATAGGAAATTATAAATATATTCATAAACTACCACGTCTGACATGGAAGAAATTGCAAAGCTTGACATCCTGGTTGTGGTAGAGCTTTTTAACCTTTTGGTAACCTTTACAAAAAACTGAGAGAAGTGGCACCTGAAATGACTATACAGTTACATATAGACATTTAATAATGCCAGTCATATTGAGGGAATGGTGAGGTTATACCTCTCCTTAGAAAGGGAGGAGGGAGAGTGTGAGCTGAAGCAAAAGATTTCAGTATTTTGCAAGTATCCAGAACAGGACATGTGGCAATACCAATTTAGAAGTACCTAGCCACTGAGTAGGAGCTAGCTACAAGTTCTAGAAGACTACATCCTATTAATAATTTTGGCTTTAAGCTGAGACTATTCAACTGAAATAGCAGAGGAGAAAAAAGAGGCATATGGGTGGATCAAGAATGGCTAAAAACCATCAGTGTCAGGTTGCTGTGGAAAAAATGTTAAATATGACCTTGGATTTTATTAGATGAAGTATTTCCAGTATAGACAGAGTGATATTTGCAGCACTCTCTGGAAACTGCATCCTGCCATGTACAGCTTTGGTCACTGTTTAAGAAAGAGACATTAATCTGAAGCAAAAAAACCCAACTAAATGAGTAAGTCACGGAAGTGAATTCAACACAACATGAAACTGTAAGAGCTTGTCTTGTTCAGCCCATCAAAGCAACAGCTGAAAGTTTTTTGGTTGCTTGTTTTTTTTAAAAACATGAGTGAAATTATCATGCAAAAGAGATATTTAACTAGTATTCAATGCTATCACATGTTGTACAGACTGTGTGATCATAAACTACCTATGAAAAATAGGGCTGAAAATAAGATTTCTAATAAAAATTGAAAACAGTGGGACTAGGAAGTGAAGAATACCTAAGCAATTTCAAGATGAAGTTCATAAGCAAGAAAACTTCCTATGAACATATCACAGAATCACAGAATAGGCCAAATTGGAAGGAAATCACAGGGATCAATGAATCCAACCCTTAGCCCTGCACAGAACAATCCCCAAGAGTCACACCATGTGCCTGAGAGCATTGTCCAAATGCTTCTTGAACTCTGTCAGGCTTGGTGCTGTAACCACTTCCCTGGGGAGCCTGTTCCAGTGACCAACCACCCTCTGGGTGAAGAAACTCTTTCTAATATCCAACCACAGAGAAGAGATCAGTGCCTGCCCCTCATAAGGAAGTTGTAGACTGCAATGAGGTCTCCTCTCAGTCTTCTCCCGGTTGAACAGACCAAGTCACCTCAGATGCTCCTCATATGGCTTCCCCTCAAGGCCCTTCTCCATCTTCGTTGCTCTCCTTTGGATGCTTTTTAGGAGCTTAATATGTTTCTTACATTGTGGTGCCCAAAACTGCACATAATATTCAAGGTGAGGCCGCACCAGTGAAGAGCAGAGAGGGACAATCACCACCCATGACCGGCTGGCGATGCTTTGCCTGATGTCCCCCAGGACACGGTTGGCCCTCCTGGCTGCCAGGGCACTGCTGACTCAGATTCAACTTGTCATAGACCAGGACCCCCAGGTCCCTTTCCATTGCACTGCTTTCCAGCATCTCATTCCCAACATCTGGGGTTGCCCCATCCCAGGTACAGAACCCAGTACTTTCCCTTGTTGAACTTCCTATGGTTGGTGATTGCCCAGTCCTCTAATTTGTCCAGGTCTCTCTGCAGGGCCTCCCTGCCTTCAAGGGAGTCAGCAGCTCCTCCTAGTTTTGACTTGTTGGCAAACTTGCTTAGTTTCCCTTCCAGTTGTGCATCCAAGTCATTTATGAAGATGTTGAAGAGCACTGGGCCCAAAATGGAGCCCTGTGGAACTTCAGTAGTGACAGTTCACCGGTCTGATGTTACCCCATTCACTATTACCCTCTGTGCTCAACCCGTGAGCCAATTGCTCACATTTTGTGTTGGGTTTATCCACTGTGTGCTGGACATTTTGTCCAGAAGGATCCTGTGGGAGACAGTACCAAAAACTTACTGAAATCTAAAAGGATTACATCAGCTGGCTTCCCTTGATCAGTTAGGTGGGTTACCTTGTCATAAAAGGAAATCAGGTTTGGTAAGTAGGACTTTCCTCTCATGAAGCCCTGCTGGCTGTGACCAACAACTGCATTGTCTTTCAGGTGTTTTTCAATATCTCCCAGGAAAATCTCCATAACTTTACCAGGCACTGAAGTGAGACTGATGTCACAGTTATGAGTAGGAGCTGATGATTAGACTCAACAACCCAGGAGTAATGTTATATAAATAATGGGCTTACACTGACAGCTAAACCAAAGCAAGACTAGAGGAAAAAGCAGTTCTGGTTGACTCCAAATGGAAATTCTGATAGTCAATGAAATTAAATGGGAAAACACCAGTTTTTAATTCTACTTTCAGTCAGTAAAATGATTCACTTTATTCTTGGGTTACTTAATAATTTTTAAAAGCCTTTAAAATTTTGTTTGGTTTCAAAACATTCTTTCAAAATGAAAAGCTGAAACATTTGTTTTAGAAACCACTGAAATGCCATGATTCATCTTTTCAAAGGTGTCTACTCTTCTTAAAGCTATTTAAGCAAAATCTATTTGAGGATTCAACACAAATTCATCAATTGTTTCCAAGGGGGTACAATCAGCTCAACTAAAGAAGTTAAAATCATTTAGACAAATCTAGTCTTCAATGACAACAAATAAGAATTTATCTCTGGTCAGAATCTTGGACTACATGTTCGGGATTTAAATATCCAAAAAGGTGCCTCATTTTAATTCTCATATTGGATTTTTATTTTTGTCTTGACAAGAATAGTGAATTGAAGAGTAACTTAATCAACATTAAATAGAAGTTTTTAATATTAAACAAAAACTGTCTGTGGTAGACAAAAGAAATGATCACAAGAGTATGTGTGTGAGAAGCTGTCGACTTTCAAGACTTCAGTGGAGTAGAGAATTTAATAAAACTGTTGCAAATGCTTCTATATTTAGAGAAGTTTACTACCTTTCTTCCTTCTTTCAAACACAATGATTACATGAAACTGTGAAGAAGAGAGTTTGAGAAAAGCATTTCAGTAATTTTAGCAATGAAAATGTTTATTATTAACAAGGACTGAATACACTATAACCTTTTCCTTCCTATCAAATTCTATCACAAAATCCCATTCTGTTAAGACCACTTTCGATGCATTAGGGAAATGCAGTTTTCCTGAAAGTTGTAGAGGTTTAAGAGTTAGTGAAAGAAACCAGAAATTTTCAGTCACTTCCACCTGCTAGCAGAGTTCTTTTGGTTAAGGACTGTGATGCTTTCCCCTCATTCCTTGAAGATAGGTGATGCAGGTGTGTCCCAGACACTTTGGCCTCTGAAGCTGCACTTACAGAGTGAACTTTCACTCCCTGTGGAGCAGCTCTTGCCTTTGTCCTTATATATATCCAGGGCAGAGAGTTTAAATGGGTAACCAAACCATTCTTAAACACATACATTTTCCATGCTCCCTTAGCAGAGGGCCTATCCTCTCAAGGTGCTTGAATTAAGCAACTGAAATGTCCAAGCAAATTTGTGGCCTGAAAAAAAAGTATCTCTGGGCTGTTCATATTTATTTTTAATAAATCCTGAAAAACTGGGCAAGTTCCAGGTAACTGGGGGTGAACCAGAGAGAACAGAAAAGCTGACAAAGGTAATTTCAAGACTGAAGGGCTCTTAAGCTCACACACCTCTCCCCCCAAACCTCAGTGGATGACTGATACAGACTTCAATAAATTTAGTATGGAAATAAGGAAATATTACTTAGAATCATTTCACTGAAATGACATCTGGACAAATATACTACATGCTACCCTAATAAACTTATGTGCCCAGTTGACAGAAGGAGCTATATTGATGCATTAAGATTAGATATATTAGCTTATATGCTCTTCAAGTAACTTAGAACAGTATAAGTGCTAAAAAAATTGTGGTACAATCACCACAATCATATTCAGAAAATAACTGTCAGACTTAGTATCAAATTAGGGTCTAATCAGTCTGATCCTGCAGGAACTGGTTGTTGCCCTGTGTTGTTCATTTGTTTCATCAAATGAGGTACACAAATATGTCATCATAAATTGATATGCATCACATTCATGAGGCAGGGTGTTCAGGTGACATGTTATTTGGGTTGAAAAAGAAACAATGACAGTTCTTAATCCATCTTTATCTATTTTGCTGAAAGGCTGAATGTAACTTTATATTTTTTATTCATTTAAGACAGATGATTTCAGAGAAGGTTAAAATCTCACTAGTGACTCAAGGTCTGGAAAACACAGGTTACGTCATCCATTTTCATTGGAAGTTCACACTATACAATTTATCAAAAGCAGGATTAGAGATTTGTAACAGGAATAACCTGTAATCTCTGACACCAGTCAGTTCTTCAGAGACAAAGGTATAATAAGATCATATTACTGAAAGCTAAAGAGAGGATTAAAACTGGAAATTATGTGAAAGTTCTTTTATCAGGAAGGCTGGATTAAGATATCACTGAGTAAATGGACAAAGGCAGTTTCTATTTCTATCATGAATGATGAGGCTTAGTAATGATATGAGGTCATGTGTCTATTGCCTGAATTATGAAAGATGCTCACGACCCACTGCCTAGCTTTAGTACCTTTGAAACTGTGAAATGAATGGAAACTCACTTCCAGCTCTGAGAAAAAAAAATCACAATGTGTGCTTTTCTGATGACTCCAACTACATGAGATTTGTAGACTTTTGCTTATACCTCCCTGGTAAGACATGGCAATGTCAGTATCTGAAAGGTATTTCAGCTGTTTTTGCCTTTACCACCTGAACCGGCATCTTACCCAAACATTATTTTTAAACCACTTCAGATTATCAGATCACCTCTGAACCCTTTTTTACCTTTTTGTACCTTTAGGACACTAAAATATTCAGCACTGAGTTGTAGATAAAATTAACAACTGAAGTTCAAGTAAAGAAATACCAGAAACTTTTTGCCTCCTCTCTGACCTCAGTTGATAGTTATCACAAAATGGATGCAAAACGCTATTCGGAATTCTTCCACCATTCGTATAGACAGTAAAAATGAACACCTATTCTACTATTTGTTCTCTAGGTATAAATGCACACTCCTCTGCCCTGCCTATAACTAAACACCCACGCTAAACAAACACTGAACTATTCAGAACTGAAGAAGCAGCGGACCCATCTTGCTGAAATCATGATCAACTTCAAATGGTGAAAGAAGTGAAGAATCTGCTTTCTGGTATTGTTGATCAACTATTAGAACAATAGTTATTGAACTTCTGTTACTAAAATTTCTTCTTACTTCTCTAAGAACACAAAAGAAGGATAATTAGGTTCATTTAGGCAGAAGGAAATACAAGGCAAAAATCAGTACATATTGAACACAGTGGTAATGCTCACTAGGTCTCAAGTTCTGCTTTGGCATAGCGCTGACTGGCCCATTGATGCCATAATTCAACAAGGAAGTTTTCTGTCCCTGTCAAGAAAAGAAAGTTGGGTAGCTTTTGTATCGGATTAATATAAATGTAACTTTAAGTAAATGTTGCAGTATAATCCTCCTCAAGGCTATCTCTTGTTGAATAAGCAACAGAAATATAACTAAACACTCTTCCAGGTAAATAGCCTTCTATGACTTCTATCACTCTTTGTTCCAAGTTCAACAGCAGAGATCAGTCATCTAAGTCTGTTGTTCAGTGCATGCCACATTGGAAAACCAAGATTCAAAATTGATCAGAATAGTCTTATTCTCTATTATAGTGCATATTTCGAGTTTTTTTTGCAAAAGTCAAAGATTTAACAATTTGCTCAGATAAAGACATACCAGGATAATAGTGCGTTATCACAAATGATGGACT
This sequence comes from Pipra filicauda, assembly GCF_003945595.2. Classification (NCBI taxonomy): domain Eukaryota; kingdom Metazoa; phylum Chordata; class Aves; order Passeriformes; family Pipridae; genus Pipra; species Pipra filicauda. The sequence continues at coordinate 229,597 of NW_024104560.1, read as the reverse complement.
CTGTGGTAAGTGGTGCATTAAATAAGCCTAGCTTGACTTTGTCCACATGAGAGCAAATTCCAGCCCTGATTAATCTAAAACCAATTTCAGGTACCAGGGTGCTCAGACTAGGGCGCACAGTTGCCCTGCACATTCCACTACAGTTGGAAGAGTCAAAGAGAAACTTCCCAAGGAAATTCAGTTCTGCTAAAATCTGAATTGTCTGCTGGAGTTGCCTATTTGTGTTGGTAAATTATGGACAGAATTTTGGCAGATAGCCAATAATCCTGAAGTAGCCTTCTTAGCTACGTACCCAAAATTACGTGGCATTTAGCTGAGTATCATTGCCATGTAACATACCCCAGGAACAGTCTGGTTGATAGTTTACTAACATATGTGGACAATAACGTATGTGGACAGTTTTAATTCTTTTCTTCTTACTTTATGCTGAAAACTCCCAAAGCAAATTTTCTGATAGGAAATGTGAATGTTAACTGAACTCATTCAAAGTCTCAGCATAATTATTTTAGAAGTGACATTCTAAAGCAACTGAGTTAGTGAAAATGTTTCAGCTGAAAGTGGTACTGTATATTCTACTTTTTGTTCATTTGCAACAGTTTGAAAAGGTTGCCTGCTCTGCCTAGGTAGTTTTCAAGCCAATTGGATGCTGGCAGCCTGCAGTTCCATATCTCCCCACATTTCAAATGTTTTAGGTTTCAGTGTTCTTCTGCTAAAGAAAGTACCAGAGAAGACAGATAACAAAGACTACATACTCTTTGCACTTCAGTCTGATTATTTGTGCAGAACATACAAATCTGAAGCACCACGCAAGTATACTTCTCAGTTCTTCCTTCTCTGCTAAATCGGTACTAAATTATTTGACTGTTGCAGGATTGCTCCCTGATACCACCAATTTAGACTGTGATTTCATTAAAATAATAATTTCCAGGGTAATATCACACAAATGAGTGTGCAGCTGGTGCAAGAAAGTCTGCTTTAGTTCCACCTCTTTGTACCTGCTTATATTAAGAATAATGAATATGTACAAAAACCTATTGCTATACAATAGAACCTGAACACTTTACTTACTGTTTTATAATCCTGATGGAACAATTTCCAGCAACATCAAAAGAAATAATTTTGCCTTTCAAGATTTCTTTCCTCACATATTTCCTGCTCTCTTCAATTTTTGCTTGTCACACTGTGAGTACTCTTTTGAGATTTTAACTGGTCTGCTAGTTTCCCTTTCTGGATATAAAATATAAAATCCTTCAGGAAGCTCAAATGTTCAAAGCTATTATGGTGACCTATCTCACAAGTAAAAGATGAACTACAACATACACATCAATAGATGTAAGGAAAAGAAAAAGAAAGCTGGAAGCTATATGTAATATACCTCTTTAATTTGAGAAAATCAGCATTTAGAAACCAAAGAACAATAACACTTTTAGAGTTATTGTCATAACAATGACAACCATGTTCTTTTTAAAATATGAAGTACTTGCTAAATTATCAATCAACAAGTCAATTATGATAGATTAAACAAAGAAGTAAATTTTCCTCAGGCTCCATAAACTTCGGATCCATCAACCTATATTCCCCATGAAGAAGCAGAGATTACTTGACAAGTCTCAGATATGGGTTTTCTTAATTTCTTTTATGAACCCACTATCCTGTTTCACTCACTTATTTCTATTGCAGTTTCCTAACTTTCCCTCTGTCTCTTAAATCGAGTAATACACATGGTAAGTAAGCAACATGAACAACCATTTAGCTTGGTTCTGTATTGAAGGAATTTTTTAATATATAATAGAAGAACTTTGTTTCAGATAAAGAGCATTCTCATACCCAGACATTATAAAACTTCTGAATGTCTGTGGAGACATTCAGTGGAGAAAAGGGCTATGTGTATAGAATAAAAACTAAACACCTCGAAAAGCTTTGAATTTGTACAACTTTTGCACAAGCAAAGAGGTACTTATTCTGGTAATTTCAAAGGCAAATTTGACAATTGCTAAACACTATTTCTTCTAATAAAGCATGCTAAGGTTTCATCAGACCACAGTCTGAAGTCATAACATGAAGAGGCAGCAGTGGTTATTTATCAATAACGCTAAAAATACATTAGTAACTATGGCAAAATCATGTGGGTTATTGTGAACGCACAATGTGAATTGAAAAGAGAGAACTGAAAGGGCTATGACATTTAATGGTGTAATTAGAAACATAATGATTCTGTTTGACCTCCAGGAGCTTGGGATTCATTTTGTTGCTTTAACCGAGGAGATTTATCTTTCTGGATTTGAATGCCCTTTGTAGTTGACTACATTTCTACTACTGCTGTGTCAGAGTCTTTGTATCTGAACATTACTGTTAGCCTTTATCTCATCAGTGATTAGCTGACAGGATGACAAGTTCAGAGGTGCTTTTATTGTCTGGGTCTTTGGTGACTTCTTCTGTTACAGCTTTTCATCTCTTATCTTCAAGTGTTTCTCTGCACACTAGAAAGAAGCTTCTTGGAGACAATTTAACAGGTTGAAGTGACCTGGGACATTCTGTCTCTTTCTGTTTGAGGAATGTAGGTCTTCTATAAGAATTACGTGGGGCAACTCTAAGTACAAGATGTACTAGAACGTAGGAGGTCCACCCCTGCTATTTTAAAATTGCATCCAAAGATTAACATCACAGATACATCTAACAGATACATTACTTCAGGAAAATACGTTTATGTCTAGGTAGTAATTTTTAATGATGTTAGAGCATGAGCTAGTTGTAAAGATTAAGACAAAGCAATCATAATATAAAGTGTACAGAATATGGAAAACAAATGACAGATAGAACCAATAAGCCACCTAAAATATAATGTTGGAGCAGTTCAAGTAATAACGTTCAAGCTGGCTAGAATGCTTTTAGCTTGATCCACTTCAAAGGTGGAGTAAGCAAGTTTAAACACTAATAACATTTCAGTTACAATACTGACTATTTTGGAGAAACTCAGAAGTCAGAAACTAAGTAGCATTGGTAAGTGGCATGAAAAAGAGGAAAATTTGGAAACAAGAAAGAAACTGGAAAACTTAATGTCAGTGTATCTTGAAAAAGAATTGAGAATACAACTGCACTAGTCTTTTCTGTAGGAAAGCATACAAATTTCTTGAAGACATAAAATTATTTAAGCTAGCAGAACTTTTAGATCTGCATCTAAATGAAGCAAAACCACTTGAGATTTAAAACCTGCAGTTTTACAGTTAAAATCCCCTTGCTACTTGCAGATATAATCATTCTAGCAGCGATGGACAGGATTGGTAACCTAGGGTTTAGACTAATCCGTTTCTATTTCTCTGAAATTTTTATAGTTTTCTAGTTGCAAAGTTGACTTTTAATGAGGAGTGAGATGCCAGGGATTAAGCTGGCTAATTGTATGTCCAGCTAGGAAGTGATTGCAGATGTACAGAATTGGAACTGGCCTCAAATTTGCCAGAGATGATTTCTTCCTGATCTCTATCTTTTATGCTAGTACACGAAGATAACAAGTTCGAAAAGCAAAAAATAGCGACTATGCAAATGTTAAATGCTGATGTATGCTATCTGCAAGTTCCTATAGCATACAGCATTTCCCAGATGATTAGCTATACAGTGGCAGTAAATGCATTTGCTTTGGAGTTTCTAAAACACAGAAATTTTTTTACAAGAGACCTTACATTCTCCTCTCCCAAAATGGTCATAAGCCACAGAAGGACAGAAGAAGATTTTAAATACCCAGCTAGAAGTAAACATATGTGTCATACAGACACCTTCCTGACAGTTCACTTGATTTTCTTTGTATGGGCAGCATTTCCCAAGGACCTCGATCACAAGAAATGAAGCATTCAAAAATAAGACGAAGTTTGTTTGTTTGTTTGTTTGTTGTTTGGGGGTTTTTTTGTATGGGTGTCTAAGTTGTTGTTCTGTTTCTTTGTATGTGAAAGATGGTTTTCCTTCCCATAGACTGAAGTCTAGAGCTTCTAAAGACATACGGATGATACCAATTTACTACAGTTACTAGCTAACTTCTTAGTGGCAAATAAAACACTAGCATCCATAATGTGCTGAATAAGCCCTCTAAATTAAAACCTGTAAGAAAAAGTAGAAGGTCTTTTCTTCTATATCTGCTTTCCTTAGGCAACTGCCCACTTTGTAAAAGGTTAGGAGAGTTGGACAGAACAAAATAAAATGGAGAGGAAATAAAAAGTAGGGAAGACCATTTGTGTGTTATAAAGTTATATTTTATTCTGATTTAAAAATCCAAGTATTGTAAAACCTTCAAGATTGTGCTTGTTGGCTGCTGACGAAACATACTAATTTTCTGAGAAAATAAACAAACACAAAACTTGGGAGTAAACCTCCAGAAAATCATGTTAATATGAATCGAATAGTCATTATCAGCTCTAAGAAATAAAGTCCCCTAGTTACACATTGCTCACATGCAACACAGTCATTGCTAGGCCATGTCTGAAACCAGCTTTACCTGGAAGGATACCATGCTTACAAGAATTTAAGATCTGTTTTTGGCCTTCCTTTCCAGACTTTTTTTCCAATACGTGGCATATTCAGAAAAGGCACCTTCCTGCCGACATTCAAATTAAAACGGACAATTAATTTCATGCAAGGTGTAACACACAATGAGACAGGGAGGAAATATAACCTTTGGCCAGAAGCAAATCAACAACCTCCAAGTTAACATGCATCTGAAGAAAGTCAAACACTCTTCGATATATCATAAGATGAACAGCTGAATTGATCTGCTAAATCTTCATGGACGTAACATCTGTTTGAAATATGTACTAACTTCTGTGACAGAAAAAGAAAAAATCACAACAAAGGAGAAGACATATGAAGGAGTAATTGCATCATCCAGAGACCAGTCACACTGGAGCATTATTTTCTAGTATTTTCCATTATTTTCCATTTTACACTTTTAGCTCCTGTTGCAGTGCTGCAGAAATATATGTGCTCTGCAATGAAATGCAATTAAATGCATTTACATCCTCTCACCAACTGTAACTAGTGTAGTTACACCTCAAAAGCCACAAACAGGAAACAACATACAGACTCAGAACAAAAAAAGAAACATCTGGGTAGTGGTAAAACGGCACAAGAAAAATCACCATCTGATGCCTCTCCAGGCACCCTTACACAGCTATGTCAATTAAATAACATGTATGAAACCTCACTAGAACCTTACAGACCAAGAATTACTTAGGACACATGCCAAAATTCAATACCATTCTGCTTGGATGCAGAAACGCATCCATTGCAACTTCTACTTTGCAAATATACGAATTAAGTAAAGCACTGAACTGAGATTTTACCACAAATGTTTTTCAGACTGCTCAAATCTGTGTCCTTGCCCCCTTCCTTCCCCGGACATGTTTAAAGACACAAATCTCTGTAGGATTCCCCTTCCTAGTTTTAAAAAAAATCAGTTGTAGGCTGGTTCCACTTGTTGCAAAACCATGACCAAGAGATGAAAAGCAGAGCCACCCCTCAGCCATCACAGAGGTATGGTACCCCTTAGCCCAGAAGCACCTACAGACACCCTGCCTATGGTCTCCTCTGCTATTCACAAGAACACATCACCCAAGGATTGTAAGGAAAGTGGTCACTGTTGCCTTGGGAAGATGTGAGGGCAAGTCTTGTTTTTGTCTCTGTCACCCTCCGCTTTCTAGGAGCCTCAAGCAGTGTTGGTTCAGCCTTGGTGCAGCTGAAGGCTTATTCTTCTCTACCAACCTTTGTTGAGCCATCAGCAACATCTACTCAAGAAATAATGAGTTCTCCAGAGCAAGCCTACGTTACTCTCCATGTTTCTTTATTAGAATTCCTATCCTGAAAAAATAACATCCACCATATCGGCTGACCTCCAAACAACACAGTGAAGGTTTTTTCACTATGCAGAATGTAATGCTTTAGATTTAGGATTGCTAATATTCAGTGGCTTGTCTGATTGAAACTGTATGAGTGAACCAGAATTAGATACACTTGAAAAAAAGAATCAATCAAAAAACAGTTATGATAAACAATATGAGATCTTTTTCTCCTTGGCAACATCTAAAGTGAATAGGTTTACCAAAAATTTCAAATTTCATACAAGTTTTCAAATGAATATGTAAGTAGGAAGCATTTTTTAACAACCCTGCCACATTACTAACCTCATTAGTCTGCTTTGTGAAGCACAAATCGAAACAGAGGAAATGTCAGTTTATGCCTAAAACTAGTCAACAGTTGGCAGAAAAAACTTCAGTAAGTTTGAAAGACTCCAGAATGAAACTTAAACAAATGTGGGTCTACAAGAAGAGAGAAGGTACACTGCCTCAAAAATAGGAGGAAATGCTACTAAAAATTCAAACCCCTCATAAAGCAGGAAAACTATCAATTAAAAAAAACAATCAACAACCTCCCCTCCACCAAAAACAAACAAACAAAAAGTGTGACACGATGAATCACTGTCAGAATAGGCAAAGCAAAACTATAAAAATAATTTTTCTAGCACTTCAGCTCACAAATACATGGAAATGCCAACAGAAGGATGCCTAAAGCAATGAGAACTTTTCAGATGCACAGTCTTCAGTGTTGTGACTAAGGGTGATCATAATTGCCCTTATGAACTCCACTTTAAAAGCCAAGCTATTTCAAATTACATTGAAATATAAAGTAGTGATTACACACACTGTTTGGAGACTTTTAGGGAGGTGTTCCAGCCCACATAATTGGAAGTAATTTTAAAGCCAAAATAGTAATTTACTTCTGATCCCTAGAGGTGATTTACATTCAAAGAACAAAAATAAAATGGTACATACTAGAAAGAAGCTGTAAGATTTTTAGGAGTATGAACTTCAGTCAAGTTTGTTTTGATGTTCATTACAAACATGTAAATGTTGGGTGCCAGTGACTGGCTGAGCAGCACTTAGATCAGTTTTTATGTATGTGAGTGGAACATGAGTGGCAGAAAGGTTTGTTTGTTGCCACCATTAAATTGGATGAGCAATATCACGCCTCTTCCATCTGACCAGTCACACGGTAATGTAGCACAGACCAGTACGCATGCCTCCCCAAAATACTTTGAATAGATTGAAAGAACTAAAAATTAGTTGCAAAAATGCAAACTAATAATCTGAATAAATAAGAAAGTGTGAGAAAATAACAGGTTATTCACAATATCCACAGATATGAAAAAAAGCTAATGTAATTAAACACATGGTTTTTAAAATGCATATTTTATTTGTTCTACTTTATTTCTAATCCCTTTGCACTTTAGACTAATTTTTTTTTTTTTTTAATGTTGCAGATCCATCAGCAGGAGAAACAGGGATACCTGTTTGCTCTTCCACATCCTCTGCCACAGAAACACAGAAAATTATGTTTTAGCTCTGCATAGATTCTGTGTCAAGCAAATGAATAGGAAGAATTCATAAAAATGTAGTGCCATTATGTTAATATCAATGTCTACTTGTATTTTTATCATCACACCTCAGGAGTATCACTACTGTTTATACTCACCAGTATAAACTTCAAACTACTGAACGTCCAATGCAAAGGGTGTGACAGGAACACTCTGAAATCCTTAACATGCCTACGCTGTTTTCCACACTGAAAGCACATGAACTGCCTTTCATCCCAGCAGGGCCAAAACCATTGCCACACAGCTGGCCAGGCGACTAAAGAAATTACCGTGGGCATTAACTTGCTGCACATGTACTGTGCTATTCAAACATCAATAGCATGTATTTAATAAAATATTAAATGAGAAAAACAGATCTCAACACTACAACTAGATTACAAGAAAGGTGTCCAGACAGGTGGTGGAACCTCCCCCATGAATATTTCCACGATCTGGCTAGATGAATTCATTGTGACATGCTCCAGCACTGGAGATACCTGTGCCTTGAGTGGGACCTTGGACAGAAGTTTCTTTCAGCTAAGATTTCCATGATTCTACATTTTCAGTATTGTTTTACCAAACCAATTTTTTTGTGGGTTTGGGTTGGTTTTCAGTTCTTGAAATTAAAGGTTGTTTCCTTCAATGTTTTACACTTGTTTTGTTATCAGAGAGGCTTCGATGCAAAGAAGTAACTTGCATCAAGGAACTCAACTACTGCATATGAGCCATGTTTGATGAACTTCAAGAAAACATCTTTAAAAGTGAAGACAAGCATTAAAGTTTAATGCAATAAAGACACAGGAGCCGGCATAGTGCTTCATGGACATGGGGTGAGAATGTCAAATAGTTTGTCTGACAGATCATTGTATCATCCTTATTTTACATGGATATTTTACATGGACAGAACTGCATCTGTCAAACAAAGAGAAAGTGATTTTGCAGTAATCACAATGCAAGACAGTGCAGACGCAAGCAAGGGATTTACGTCTGTGGAAAAAAGGGAGAGAGAGTTCTCTTGGAGATCACATATAGAAATGACCTGAAAGACTTGTCATGGTCTGGTAATGAGTTTCTATGGAAAAGATTGAGTTAAAGATGCCACTCAGGCCATATTGACTCATAGTCAATATGCTAGTTTGCACAGATAAAGCTTTCCATATACATCAGGAAAGGAGGCATTTTCTTTGAATGCAAAGAAAAAAAATTCAATTCACATTTCAGTTAGAGACAACTCGGCAAGAAGACAACACGGCAAATAGGTCCTAGATAGGAGAAAGTAGGGTCAGAGCAGATATGTGAGTCATCGGCACAAAGATGACGACTTAGTCTATGGTCAAGAAAAACATCCACTGATGTGATAACAGCAGTAAAAAAAGACTTGAAAAATAGACACCTTGGGCACCTTCACACAAATCTGAATTAGGGAGGAAAAGACAGAAATCATTAGAAAAACAGATGTTAATCCAAAGGAGGTAACAATTACAAGACTACCTTTTGTATTGTCTCCAGTGTCCTGGAAAGGTCAATGGGAAAAGCAGAAAGTTGGTGGTAAGATTTGACTGAAAAGATGAATTAATCAGAATTCTATAAGTAAAATACTAAGAATTAGAACCCAAGAAAGACTGTGTTTTTCTGCGTACCTCCTTCCTTCCCACAACTTGTTTCTGGTAGCTTTCTGACTGCCCTCTCATAAGGTATGTTTAAATTATGGGTCTCCAGAAGCTGAACTTAGCACTTATAGACAGGAGTTGCATTGGGATCCTGGACTTGAACTTCAAGTTGGCATGGTGTGAAAGAGAGATGTGACAAAACCAGCAAGACAGAAGGGTGAATTTGTTTCAGATTTTTTTTTTTTTACTTTGTTTTGTTTTGTTGGTTTTTTTTGTGTGTGTGATATCTGGCAGTATAATTAAATCTTTGAAGAATTTCAGACACGCATTGTTGACTAACGCAAGAAAATAATGTGAATGTTCTTATAATATTTTCCCTTCCACAGAGGCTGTCCTAGTGTTAGTGTTGTGTTTTCTTGGTAATCATGCTATCCAAATACCCCTGAGAAACACAACATACAAGGCAACTGTGCAGAAATATGCTAAGAACTATAATTGAAACTAATTTGCCAGTGAGATGGCAATGTTTTCCTAAATTAACAAGCCTGGATGTAATAGGCTTGGTTTTGATCATTTGATCATTTAGATTTACACCTGTATAATCAAGAGTGACATACTTAAGAGAAAGTTTTCACACCACTACTACCACTTGTCAATATCTATTTCTGCAAGTGCAATACTCCAAAGTTGGTATGTTCTAGTTTGTTTCTGAACTCTCAGCTATAGGTATTACTTGTATGTGTATGTAAATGATCTTGTGTATAAGAATAGGTATTAGCATTACATAAAAGAGGAAAGCATACGTCACAGGAAAGCAAACTTTGAAATATTATATTTGAACAGATGACACTGAAAACATGTATATAAATGTCTTTAACATTCCCCTGTTTTATAAAGTCATTTTCCCCCTCTACAGAAGTTTATCATGCTTAACAGTATCTAGAGATACTTAAGAAAACAACAGCAAGTGCAAAGTAAAACTGCCAACCTAAAATTTAAATCAACACTCTTTTCAAATAATTGCATGAATAGCTAGGAACATATAACATTTCCTCTTGTTAGATAAATGGATACATTTCACAAAGAAGAAGATTAATGTGCATTTGAAATAGAATAACAGCTATAAACAGAAATTAAAGCGGTCCATTAAGATACAAGATCCTAAACACAATATTCTTAATCTAATCTCAGAGAATGAATAATTGCTGCACCTTTGCATTCCTCTTAATGAATCTATTTACACATAATTAAAACTATTTATCCTCTTTCAAGTCTGATATGTCTTGGATGACATATTAGCAACCTAAAGTCTTCAGTTTGCAATTTCTTTTCAAGAAAACCATTGTGTGGGGAAAGAGTAATATTCCTTTCAATTTTACTGAACACAGATCTTTTATTTGTAAATTATTTCATGCTAAATATATAGTTGAAGTAGAAGATATTATCTTTTAATTAGCAATTAATAAAAGACATTGTTATTTTGGCTACATACCTTAGGAATTACTAATGAAAAGGTGGCAGTATCTGTGATTTGCACTTGTTAAAAGTGGCATACTATCTGCAGTTACTATTTACTTTATCACTGCACCTTTTTTACAAAAAGAACAGCATTTATCTTACAGTACTGACAGTTTCACTATAATTAAAATCACATTTTGTTCAGTTTCTTTGATGGTGTCAGAAATAGCATGACTGCTAGTTCCAGTTATGTTGTAGAGAATCACTCTTCCAGATGCCCTCATCACATGCTGGCTGGACTTGATCTTTCTTGAATTTGGGTGACGAGAACTGCAGAAGGCATTCCTGCAAAAGCCTCAAGATCATCATTTCCAGTCAATATTTCCCTGTCATATTATGACCACATTTACCTTTTTCACAGACCCATTTTTGTGAGACTGGTTATACTTCAACCAGCCAGGATCTGATTTAGAGCTGTTTTCACCACTGTGCATACCCAATTCCATGCACAATGAAAAGATGGGGCATTCTTGAAGTGATGGAGAAAAAGGTCTGTGCTCTTCCCCACAGCTTTCTTTTCTGTATTCTATTTCAGAAAAAAGTTGTGCTTTAGTCCACACTTGCATATACATCTGACTTTACATAGTAAAGAGACACTCTTTCACTGTTACCCTCTGCACAACGGAAGGAAAGCAAGATTGCTAACAAATAGTGGCTATGAATAAGCATAGGATCATAAGTCTGTTGGGCCTTAATTATAAGGAACAGCAGAGAATCATACTTTAAGAAAAAATTTAATTGTATTAAATGGTATTCATTAAAGGGGAGATTACTGTACATTAAAACTTGTCTAGTTAAGCAGTTATGTCATTACTGGCATAACTTATCCTTCCCTTTTATGAAAAGAAAATGATTTTTTTAAAGTTATAAAAAGACAATCTAGTCTTAAAAGTTGCATTATATAAAATGCAGCTCATCTTTTAAAACATTACCTAAAGTTCAGAGTTCCTGGAAAGTTATCAAGAGAGGATGAAAAGTTCATGATGAATACCAGCAACTGTGCTACCACAGAACAGATGGAACCATTTTCAGAAAAGATCAATTTCATTTAGAAATAATAAATAAAAATTCAAGAAAAGAACCCTTGTAACTTATTTTCTAGTAAAATATGATTGAAAGATAAAATATAGATGTAATGTTAAATTAAGAATTCTGGTTCCAGTATGGTCAATGGCAGGAAAAACACTGTTAGGATAAAAAAAATCCTAGGTCTCTAGACTCCGAGTTTGCTGCTAGAAACAATCTCCATCAGGAATAAACAGCTTGGCTAATTGTTTCACAGCAACCGAGGATGCAGTTCATTCACTGAACATTTGCTTTACCTGTTCTTAATGTCAAACAGAAAACAGTGATACTGTAAAGCATCTTACTCTTGGGATTATTCAGATTTTTTAAAATTACAAAGCATAATTTTGTCAATGGAACTAAGACAGTCATGATTTCAAATCAGTGAAAAAATGAAGTATAGATTAATATTAATTAATAGATTATAGATAATAGATTATAGATTAATTATAATACAATTTTTTCATCATTAACAAGAGAAAGTTTTATATTTCAAAGTTCAAGATAGCACAAAAGAAAAATCTGTGAATGTGCTGACAAAACTGTGGAACAGCTTCCTTACAGAAAACTGTAGGGGTCTTCACAGAAAAATTGTATTTCTTCTGTTACTTTTCTGCATGATTCTGCTACTTGTCATGTAAAATTAAGTTTAATATAATAGAATTAAAAAGAAAAATTCTAAAAAGCAGTGCAGACACACAGCATAAATTGAGACAGAATGTAATTACAACTCTTTCTCCTAGAGACTGATGGACTCCAGACATCAAAATCTAGTTTGTAAACTAATTTCCTTGAAAAATTCAGCTTGAAAAACAAGAAGTGATTCAGATTCATGGTCTGTTTGCTACCTTACTGTACATTTATTTATTTTGTTTATTAACTAGAAGGTATTTGAAATTGCAGAACTGCCATTCAAAATACCCAAATTTGTGTAAGCACTGTAAAATATCTTGCTACACAAAACAATATGTCATTGCTTTAATGCAGCAACTGATGATTTAAACTCAGTAAAGGCTAGGAAGAGAGGAGTCCAAAAGGAATGATACCTGCCTTTAAGTACAAAGATTGATTATTCAAGGCACAATGAAACATTTGAAAAGCAGAAATTAACAGTTGCCTCAAGAAGATACAGCTTTCTGTGCTGAATATATCCTCCCCAAAGGCAGACTAATGTAACTAACAACCCTTTTAAGACCATTCATATATCGTAGAAGCAGTAAGAACAAGCAAGTATCTCCAGTAAGATACATTACTACAAGTCCAAAGTCATTTATGTGAGGCATCTATAAGGTTAAAGAATTAAGCACAGTGCACCTATCTGTTTACAGTTACCTACTTTCTTTCACTCTTAAAAAGGCAGAGGTCAGCATGGGTGGTGAAAGCCTCCTCCTAATACGTATTCAGCCCCCATCCTTGGAGAGTCAGAAGCACAGATGCCACACCTGGATGTTGTATAGCCACAGCAGGTGATCCTCTCTGGGCTTCTTTTCTCATCTCATCTGCTCCCCAAAGTACTACTGTTACTCTCTGAGGTTACTGGGCATCATGCCTCTAAGAGAATAACAATATATTTAAAAAAGGAGACACAGTTGTCTTCCAGGAATCCCCACATGAGAAAGGCACATGCCATTGGTAGAAGAGTGGGAACTGAGTCATACCAATGGAGTGCAGTAACTGCAGTTCACAGGAGAAAGCTGGGAACTTGCTATCCCTTCGGCAGGCCCACAGGACTGCCAGGATCAGAGCAGGTAGCTCCTCAGGTTCCTATGCAGCTTGGAGAGACCTTTAAAGCCATGATGAGGCTCTTTCTCCCTACACTGTGAGTTATGCATACACATGAAGCATGAAAAGATGCATGAAAAGAAAAAAGATTTTGCATTTGGACACAGAAAGGGGATTCAAGCTAAAGTAAAAGCAGTTGCTTACAGTCTGTTTGCAGGCTTTTAGTTGAACTCTGAAATTAGAGATATTGCATTTCTACAGACTTCATGTTTTGTTAAAGCATTTATTTATTTAATAGTATTTAATTATGTTATTAGCACAGGGAATTAGCTAAAGCTAGTAACATTTCAAAGTAGAATTATTATTTTCAGTACCGAAAGAAAGCCTTAATTTACACAATTAGATATTAGCTGCAGCAAGATCTTAGAGAAAGTCTTGGCATCAGTTGCTTCCCTGAAGCTCATGTTAACTGATGGCTTATTTTTTACATCTGCTTTTACAATTTTCTCAAGTTGCATTAGGTGAAATGCAACTTATTTTTCCAACTCTAATTATTTTTCATTCAGGAAAACCAATGCTCGATGCTGAGCTTAAATTGTTGAATTTTTTGAACATGGACATTCTTATCAGACATGCATTGTTTTCTCTGTAGCACCTTTGCCTCAAATATTGATTCACAACTACACACAGAATGTATTAAGATATAGCAGATTTTGAAGCAGCAGAAGTGGAAACGTATCTCAGGGTTAAGTTTAGCTAAAATGTCACAAAACTGCTGATCTGCTGCTTTCCAAGGTCCTGCTATTCATCAGCACTATAAGCCCTACACTCAGGGTTTTGCAAGGAAGGAGGAAGCAGGGAGATACTAGGGAAAAAGAAGAATATTGGGAGTCCAGCCAAACCACAGGTACCAGTAGCATCACTGAGATGCAGCCAAGTGAGAATGAAGAGGTGTCTCTAGTCTCTGGGGCAGCACTCCTGGACAGCCTCCTGGAAAGCTCAGGCCTGGCCTTCCTATTTATTTTATTGGATTTACAGCAATGTAACTGCACTGATGCTGTGCTCATTGGTATAACGCTATTTCTGCTGCAGACCCTGCAACTCCCTGGATCCTGACAAAGCTGCCACGGTCTCTGGACAGCTGGAGGTGCTGCGATGGGTGATCCTCACTCAGCCAAGAGAGTCACCTCTGGCTGTGACCCCTTGAAATGAAAAAAAAAAAGACTCTGACCCTGACTTGAAATCACCTAGTTAAGATACTAAACTGGAGAAGAATCATCACTCTTCCTTTTGCGAGGGAAAGTAGAAGTAAGGGAAAGTAAGGAAGACAGAAGAGAAGAACATCAGGTAAAGACTCTACCTAGGAGAGCGAAAAGGGAGAACAGGGCTCCTACCAGAGGTTAATAAGGGAGGGAGATGTCAATATCACAAAGGTCAGTACCCAAAGAATGGATGAAAACTGCTGTAAAATTGAAAGGTGATAAAATTCAGGTACAAGAAACCCACAGGTGGTGTGCATGACATCTGCTGCGTTTGTAATATTGAGTAAAAATTTGTCCAATACAAAGTTATCATTTATGATTTTAGGATAATACATTTTATGTTGTATTGAGTAGTACTAATTTAATTAATTTTGAAATTAAGCTATCTAAATATACCATCCAAACTCTAAACTGTCAGAGTCGCTAAATTAGATGCAATGTGGTTTTTTAAAGTGATTACCTTTTCTCCCAAACTCAAAGTATTGTAATACAAAGCTTGTAAGAGCAGCGAAGAAAAGGTTTTACAAGGTCCTCTTGATTTTTCTTCTTAGGGAGATGCTTTTAGAAAAGAAATCATAAACATTTCTTCACACTCACTAACAACATTTATCTAAATCAGTATTCCAGTTTAAGAAAACAGACCATGAGACAGAAAATTTGAGAGAATGACTTATACAATACACCAGAATAATCTGAATATCTTTCTAGATGAATGAGATTAAAATTATTTTTAGAACAAGCCTTTCTACTGCAAAAAAATCTAATGTCTCAAGATAGTTCATGGAAAAACCCATAGAAACCAAAATATTTTTTAAAGGTTTTGAGTTTCTACTCAATTCCCCCTCTACATTTATATTGCAAGAAACCTACAAGGATTGGAGTAAGCCCCAATAGGCAATTTATTACATTGATCTAAGAAAGTAGGTACCTGACTTAATAAAAAAAAGGTGAATTTAAAATCTAGGAACACACTTCAATTCTGTCTTTTCAAAACCTTTTGTTATGAATTGTTCCCTGAAATTTGAATTTAAAGGATAATTCAACAGTTGTTACAGATTGACCTGGCTAACAGTTCCTTCATGAAAACCTAAGCCATTATAAACCCAGATAAACCTTTCCTTCTTACTTCTCTTTCCACCTAACATTTAGTAGAAAAACATTGCATTACCTGGCTACTGGAAAAAGAGTTTTTGTGCATAGTACATGTATATTTCTAATAGTTCAGTTTAAATCAATTATTTTATGATCTGTTGGACATACATAAATATGTAAGTCAATATGCTAATAAAAGCAAAAACATATGCCAGAAGAAGTGTAGTTTCTCTCAATGTATTTATGCATATAAATCTTTATTTAAAATATTCCCTCAGCATAGTTTCTACTATTTAATCTATTAAGTTGCTGCGTTACCAGCCATAGAGAGGTGGGGCAGACCCTGATGAGGCCGAATCAGCAGTGATTTGAAGAGTTGTCACCTTGTGCTCACCAGGTCTTCTCCGATCAGTCACTGCACTTGGGAGCTTTCTCGATGGGTTGCCTATATCCCAGTTTTCACAGCTTCAAAAGCAGTAAAACAAAGTGCAGGGCTGTGGCCAGGGACCAGGCTTATGAAGACCCCAGGAGCTCTGAATTCATGTGGATTTCAGCCTTTTAGGTAAGGTAGGAAAGCAGGAGCCCCCAACGCATGCACAATCCAAGGAAGCTTGGATACCAGGGCAGAGGCACAGCCTTGCTAACTGCTTCGATGCAGACAAGGGTGTTGTCAACAAAACCAGCATCTAAGGACATTTCAAAATAAAGACAGTTCCTCCTATCTGTAAGGGTAATGTGGGCACACAGTTCTCAAATATATTTATATACTATGTATGCTAACATGATATGGCAGAATTTAGGCATCATCAATTATATAGCTACAGTTTCTAGCAGTTCAAGAGTTCACCTGTTTTCACAAAAACTTTAATGCAAGCTTTTTTATATTACTAGAAATAACTCAACTTAGGTTTTAAACAATCTCTGCTCAGTTGTTAACCAGGTATAGTTGTCCTATTTTATGTTGCATATCACTGGCAGACAAGAATCGGGAGAACTTACTAGAACCAAACATTAATGATATGTGCCGTCCAGCCAAGACAGGAAGGCACCACGATCCAAACAGTCCCCTGGTGGCATGTCCTCTCCTCCCGGTGAGAAGACCAAGACAGACACATTCAAAAAGCAAACACAAACAGGGAAGCATTGAAACCAAGGAGACCCGGATGTCTAAGAGCACAATACGTTCAGAAAGAGGTTGCTAAAAGTAACTAGGTACAAAGAAGTGACAAATGAATACAGCTGTATTTTCAGTGTTCTGGGTTCAATATATGACATAATTTAATCTGCTGCATAATCATATACATTACTGAAATGAACTGCAGAGAGATGACATCTGAGTGTTCAAGCATCAAGCTGAAGTGTAGAAGGGTATCATGGGTTGATTAACTGATTTTTAAGAATAAAATCTTTTCAGCAAATATATTATAAAGGAAATACATATGTTGAAAATATATTCATTTTAACAAAAAAATCCTACCAACGCAGGCCATCTGCTTTTGACTGATAGGTTTGGTAAACTGTCAGAATATCATGCAAACTGTTAAAAAACTAATTTAATGAACATTTCGAAAACATACGTAGCTCATATTACTGGCAAGATTTTAATGAAAATATATATCAAAGAATCAAATATGTGTGAAATCTGAATTTCAATACTCAATAAGATAAAGAACAAAGGCTGTAGAAAAACAGCAAGAGCTCCATCTATCAATTTTGAGATGAATCAAACCCCCACGAATTATCTGAGTTTTGGTTATCAACCTCTTAAGAAATATATTTTTTCCATTTCTAATTCATTTAATATTATACAGCGTTTAAAATGATTTCTAGAGACAAAAAGCAAACGAAGAAGAGAATACAAGCTCAGACCTTCCATGAATATTTGCAGAAATTTTGTTCAAAAGGTAGCTATTCTCCACATTCCTTTACATTATGTGAAAATTTTCATATTTCCCATTGCCATCTCATAACAGTCCCCCAGCATAGTATACTATGATGACCTCGTTGAAGATCCCTTTGGTGTCTAACCACACTCTTTCTGGACAGCTTCTCTACACGAAAGACAAACTCATGTACTTTCCTCCACAGGATCATGCACTGATGTGCATGTGATAGGTTCTCCCTCTGTTTTAAAATTTTGTCCAAAAGTTCAAGTTCTCTCTTTATTTCAAATGCATGAAACATTTACCAAGAGAACTTCTATCAACGCTCAACTGACTTCAGAAATAATCCCTAATATTCTTGAACATTTAAGTTTCACTGGCATAAAAATGCTAGACTCTAGAGACTTTTCACTGTGATAGGAAATCATACATGCAAAAAGAAAAAATGCTTTTTCCATCACAACATGTCAGGTATAAGGCACTACAGCCCCACCCTTTCCTAGGCATCTTTCTTCCCTGATATGTGCTGTTGCTCTACTCCTTGCTCTCCACCTCATCATGACTGAGTGCATGGCTACCCACATAGGCCACACCTTCACGTAAATGCCTACATACAAATAGCTTAAAACTGTAAGAATTCAGCTTCTGTAGAAAAGCAGGTGATATAAACTAAATGTCATGTAGTCTCAATGTTTTCTCTACAAATTTCAGTCTCACGCTACAATGTTAGTACTGAATGGTGTGATAGCCCCATACATTAATAATGACATATAGCGAATGGAGTAGGTGCAGGCAGCTGTCAGATTCTACAGAATAACACTGGAAAAATGCAAACTATTACTTATCATGTCTAGAAACTCCGTGTCTCCTTTCACAGCTCCTTTTCTACAAGCTCTCTGTGACGGCAAACAATTTTCAGAAGGAGGAAAAGATGACACTGCTTCTCCCTCTGAAGGCTGCAGTTGGATTTTGCAGACTACTGGAGTCATCCATGGTCTCTCGTCCCTCTTCTTTGCGTGTACAAATGCTTTACTAAGTTAAGCATTAGATTCTCATATAAATCTGCCTTACCCTGCCACTAAAGTGCTACCATAACATGAAATTCAACTTTGGTTTTATTTCCCAGGGTAGGGATAGACTCCAGAATCTCCCCCTATGTATTTTATTGATAGAGTTTTTACACCCATTTTAAATTGCTTTGCTATCCCAAACTGTATTTCACATTACCCTATTTTCAGTTTCTACAGCTCATATGCTTTGATTTTGAAGCACCTTTTTCTTTTTATCAAATTGTATTAAAAAAGTTTCTTTTTAGTTATGTGTATTTTTATTATAGCAGTAAGAATGGCAGCAGAAACTCAGAATACTCTAGCCTTGCTAAATGACTATTTGACAGCATATAATTTCTCTGTCATTAAAAATACATATTCTAGCACTGAGTTCATTTTGGAAGAATGTTACCCCAGGGAACATTTTTTTCTCATAGTATGTAATTTAAGTTTACTTAATATATTGTGCATTAAAACAAAAAGCGGTCAGTTCTGGGAAGAGAAATTCTGATATAACTGAGCATTTATAACAATGGGAAGTACAGCTACTTCTCATAAAGGAATTTCAGAATACCATTCATTACATATATTGTCTTGGAAGGGTCTGATGGTTAATGGGCCAGTATCTTAGCTCAAGTGTTGTTACCATACGATAAAATACACCTGAGATTCTGGAAGGCCATGCAATAAGCATTGTGCACAAACTAATTATCCAGTCTACACTTGTAACATATCTACAGTAAGGATCTGAAAAAATGCTTGATGTTGAATACAGCAGTCTTTAAGATTACTTTTTCCAGTAGTATTTTTATCCAGTAACATGAATTTTTAAAGACTCTTCTTCTATTCTCCTACAAACAGCTCAACAGAGACTAGCTCCCTTTTCTTCTGTATCTTACCAAATGCCTGGCTAGCAATTATCTGGTCCCAGCAATATACAGTGCTGAGAGCTGATCTAGCTCACATTTTAGAAAACAGCAGAAAAACTTCTGAAAATCCAAAGAAGACCTACAGGCCTTGAGAAAATGTTGGAATTTGGAGAGGAGATATGCAACAGCTGTTCCATCTCATGTAATTTTCCAAATGAAATGAAAATTTCATTTTGTAGTAAATGGCAGAAATGATTTTTTCTTGAGCAGTTATTTTTGTATACACTGTTTGGTCTCAGTTTTCTATCCTATGTAAGACAATCATCATTAAAGAGCATTTGAGTGCACTCTAGAAGTGCACACTACAGAAGATTATTGCCTTTTACCTTCTCATTTTAGTATCTCCTGTGGCAGCAGTACTTTGTCAACTTTAATAGTTTTATTTCCAACAGCAAAATTAATATATATATTTACCTTGTTGCATATTTAGAAAACTATGGCAAAGATCAAAGAAACAGAACTGCAACAGCGCTGGATTATGCAAAGTTATTTCATCCCTGCAAGAGCCCCTGCACATCACCATGGGAAAGTCACTGCTCCCACAGATACCATTTCATCAACACGGGAACACTGCAACACAACACAGGAGCTGCTGACCCCCCTGGGGACAGGCATGATATGCACATGATAAACACAAAGTATTTTGGGCTGGTTTCCTAAATTCAGAAAGTTTGGTAGAGCAGAAGTGGTATGATGCCCGAGGGGTGTGCGGTGCCACCCCCAAGTCCTCAGAGTGTCCCCCACCACCATGCAGGCACAGAACATGCAGACTGTTACAGCTGACATTCCTATTCCAAACTGCTGCAAATAAAACACATTAGTAACCCACATTAAGGTACACATGGTAGAACAAATAGGAAAGGAATGGTAAATGAATGTGAAGCAGATACTTTCATACCACATTTTCTTTAATTCTGGAATTTTCCAATTTATTATGACAGGTAATAGCTTGGAAATGTCAGAGTTATTAGTTTAGAAATAAATTTAGAACCTCCGTAAAGCTCTCAAAGGGTGCAATTGCACCAGTCATTTCATAGTGGGTATCCATCAAAAAAAATGTTTTTAACCATGAATGCTGTATTTACCACATATTCAGAATATACTGAATCATTAACGTGTAAATACAAAGAAAATACTAATTGCAGATAACTGTAATTTTGCTTTCAAAATAGATAATGGGACAGTTAATATTTTTCACCCCCTTTATATGTTTTACTACAGATACCTACATATTCAACTGATTTGATGATATTTGAAATAGTTTTGTTTTAAGGTTTAGAGTGGGATGATTGAGTGGTAAGAAGTGCAGCACTTTACTGACCCTGTAAAGGTTGGACTAATGTGTTTATGTTGCTTCTCTTTTTGAGCTACCATGGTCAGAGATACCTTGGGCATCTCTGGACAGCAATGTGCAGCTCTACACACATACATACATACTTCAGATCTGCAGCTGCAAATTCATCATTAGTGTTCTGTACTCAAGAGATTCTGCTAATTAACTAAGCCACCCACTAGTTCATTGTTATTATTTCCTGCAGCATTTGTGGATGCCTAGGTTTCCCATCAAGAAAGTAAAACCTAATTAATGTATGAGGACTCAATGGCAGGACAAAGTAGCTGCAAGCTATGCAACACTGCTCTTTCTCACAGATAATCTTGTTATGCTACCGAAGTTTTAGTCTGGAACAAAGATAACACATGGAGAACTGCACAGTACTCTAGTAGAAGTTCAATCACCAAAATATGAGGATTAGGAAAACAACTTAATGGCTTTACTTACAGAGCTCTGGGGAAGGGGAGATTGTTTGCCAGAGGGAATTTAATTTGCTGTGGAGCAGCACAACACTTAAGCTGCATAGCCTTCTTTCCAGCCCCTGACTAGAACTTCTACGGACAGCAAATCCTAAACCAGTAACAACAGTAAGCAGCCCAGATTTCTTATGAAACATTTGTAGCACAAAGAGTTCAAAAAAAATCACTGATGCCCTCATAGATTGGCAGCTGATTCATATGATGATAGTTACCATGGTAATTTTCAGTTCAAATTTATTAAATCAGCAGATAAAATATATGCATGTTCTACTGTCACTACAGACCTAGAAGTCACCAGAACTACAGGACTACACAGCTGGTAGAATAGAAATATGCACAGAAGTCTCTTTACAAACCAAGTCAGAAGTCTGAAATCAGAAGATAATGATAAATTTTACAGTATTATTTGAAGGTCATTATTTAAAATTACACAACAATTTATCACAGAATCACAGAATATGCTGAGTTGGAAGGGATCTACAACGAGTCCAACTCCTGGCCCTGCACAGGACCATCCCCAAGAGTCACACCATGCGCCTGAGAGTATCATCCTAAACTCTAGCAGGCTTGGTGCTGTGATCACTTCCCTGGGGAGCCTGTTCCAGTACCCAACCAATCACCCTCTGGGTGAAGAACCTCTTTCTAATATCCAGCCTAAATCTTCCCTGACACAACTTCAGGCCATTCCCACAGGTTCTGTCACTGGTTACCACAGAGAAAAGTGTCTGTCCCTCCTCTTCCCCTCACAAGGAAGTTGTGGACTGCAATGAGGTCTCCTCTCAGTCTTCTCCAGGCTGAACAGACCAAGTCACCTCAGACGCTTCTCATACAGCTTCCCCTCAAGGCCCTTCTCCATCTTCGTTGCTCTCCTTTGGACATTCTCTAATAGCTTAATATCATTCTTATACTGTGGTGCCCAAAACTGCACACAATATTCAAGGTGAAGCCGCCCCAGTGCAGAGCAGAGCAGGACAATCCCCTCCCCCGGCTGGCTGGCGATGCTTTGCCTGATGCTCCCCTGGACATGGTTGGCCCTCCTGGCTGCCAGGGCACTGCTGACTCAGATTCAACTTGTCATAGACCAGGACCCCCAGGTCCCTTTCCATAGCACTGCTTTCCAGGATCTCATTCCCCAGTTTGCATGTATATCTGGGGTTGCCCTATCCCAGGTACAGAATCCAGTACTTTCCCTTGTTGAACTTCCTATGGTTGGTGATTGCTCAGTCCTCTAATTTGTCCAGGTCTCTCTGCAGGGCCTCCCTGCCTTCAAGGGAGTCAGCAGCTCCTCCTAGTTTTGACTTGTTGGCAAACTTGCTTAGTTTCCCTTCCAGTCCTATGTCCAAGTCATTTGTGAAGATGTTGAAGGGCACAGAGCCTAAGAGGGAGCCCTGCGGAACCCTACAGCGACAGGTCACCAGTCTGATGATCCTGAGAATCTTTTCCAGTGCAATCTTTCTATTTTACTCAAAACCAGCAGAGTACAATTCATTTTTCCACCACATTACTACCTGTGCTGGAGCATGCCATGGGGGGCTGGCTGGGCTTTAGCAGAATAAGCTAAAGTTAGATGCTAATAGTCAGCGGGAGATGGCAACTTGTACTTAGGGTTTGAGGCTGAGACACGCCTGTGGCTGGGGACATCAAAACCTTTCAAGTCACCTCCACAGCTCTACCCTGCCAACCCTGTCCCCTGACCCAGGGGCCTGTGCCTGACAAGTTGCCTCATCACTCTGTTGAATTTTTTGGTCTGGTTTATTGATCATCCCTTTCATCTGTGATCTGTTTCTGACGCATGCATATTCAAAGACAGTAGGTTTTGCAATCTGTTCTAAGCCTGTCTTTTAATTTCTTATCTGATTTTAACATCTTACATTTACAGCTGTACAGTTTTCCACCCAACTTGTTGATAGCAAGTTGGATGTCATGGTTAACTATCAAATATCTCAATTTTCCCAAACATGTTTTTAATACCCGGTTTTCAGAACATAAATTTTCCATTTTGTATTTTTCCAAAGGCCACCTTCATGATGGGTCAACCCTCTGGTCCTGGAGACTATGCCTGTGAGATATTACTGTAAGAGAAAAAAACCCTGAACAGGGAAGCAGGAATTAAAACACTTGGAACAAGGCTTAGAAAAAGAGGCACATTTCCTGCCAGAATTTAAATGCTGGAAGATCTTTATCACATAGGTTGTTAAAATCAACATTAAAAGTATTTTTAATTGCTTGGATGTATAAAGAAATGTGTACTTCAGTTTGTGCCCACTGAGTCATGCCCTTTCAAGAATAAAGAGTGTTCCATTGGCATGGTTTGGAAAAGTAGATAAACACGTAAAAGACAAGACTTCAAAAGACAATTCTGGAGTAATAACTCTTTCACAGCTTTGAACAGTATGCTACTTAGGATGCTGTGTGGAGTACTCTAAATGTATTTTAATTATAAAAAGAACGAACCCTGTCAGATAAGAAAGAAAAAGACATTCACAGATCTTCCCACTCCTAAATTTGGGAGATTTAGTAACTGATGCATGAAAAACTCTCAACCACAGTTGCACTGTGGATTTTTTCTTTGTTCTGTTAATAAACAGAAATGAGCAAGGAAGGTGCTACCACATCCCCTCGCCTACAAAGCATCGTGGCACTAGATAAAGCTAGTTACCATCATCATTTAAATTATTTAAACTGGAACTTTCTAGAGAACTTGCACTTCTGTGAAACAATGTTGGAAGAGAACTACAAATTCGGAAAGGGCTTTGCCAACTTTAAAGACTGAATTAAATAAATTAAAATAATTTGGGTGATTAAATGGAGATAGGTTTTTAAATTACTGGCTTAAATGTCTAAGCCTTCTGATAAAAAAAATAATGATCCATGGATGCAGTAATAGAGGACCTGGAGAAGAGGCTACTAAAGTCTCCTTTTGTCACTACAATAACTCAAAAGGTCTACAGCAAAAATAATACAGGAAAATGAACATTACATGAAGGGAACAATGGCTTTAAAGTTCTGACATGTACTTCCACGCTCCCCTCCCTTCTCCCCCAACACTATGCAGACTTTAATAAGAGTCTTTATTTTGAGATCACAATTGACAAGATGAGAATTATTTTAAACTTATGTGTCAGACAGAAAGAAATTACCTACTGCTTAAATGTGTGTATATATTACACTAGATTCCATAAAGAAATATATATTTACAAATAATCATAGAAATAAGACTGACAAATGTTCTCATTCTAAAACAAAAGATGCATATTACTTTATCAACACTTTAATACATTTTAATTCATAAATTAAAGAAATTAAGAAAACATCACAGTACCAATTAGTTAATTATATATAGTGGGAATGACAAAAGGTGGCAATCTGCAGTGTTAGGCATGAGGCCGCACACACATATGCTCCACTTCCTAGCAGGAATATATAGCAACAGCCTTGTATTTCAACAGTTAGCCACTTGATATGACAATAAAACACCAAGTAATCTTCTCATTACTATCATACAAAATTAGGGTGAAAAGATAGCACATGTTTTTCTAAAGAGATTGTATTTTGTTATTCATTATGCGCCTGCCAAAGAATACAGAATCAAGGAAATACTTTTATTGCTCCACTTTTGGCACGCTGAATCATAGCTGCCACAAATAAAGTGTAACAGACTCATGTTCTGGATTGTTTTTCAGGAACTGATAGATAATTGAACAAAAACTTCAGATCTTTATTCTTTCTAAGCATCTAAAATGCTCTTGCCACTATGTTATATTAGAACCAAATCACAAAGAGATCAGATTCAGAATCTTCTCTCCGTTACAACTACAAACACATAAAAACAACCTGTTTATAAGATATCTTTGTATGATACCTTTGCTCTGTTGTATGTACAGGATGAACTGGGAAAGGTTACTAATTATCAAATAGGACTACTACCATATTCATAGAATTATAACAAGAGTATCAGCAAATTTTCATCTAAATAAGGCTTCTTAATGCTATGTTTAGCATTTCTGATTTTTGCAAAATGCAATTTTCTAAAAGTGAAATATGAAATTTTAATAACTCAAAAAATAATGAGGAAACAGAAATATGGGCAATAAAACATGATTTTAGGGAATCTTTTCCCATGTTAATACATAGTAAACTGTTTGTGCAGTAATTTGAGAATATATTCACATATATACTTACATGACTTTCTGTAAGATGATGCTTTTTACCTACCAAATGATTTTACTGAACTTTTACTTCTGTGGCAATTATGCCATACTAGTCTTTGGATACAATGACTCTACAAGCAATACAGTCCAAAGAATACAGACAAACTCTCTGAAAACCCACCACCGATTTATAGAAGCTTTTCCTTCCTCTTGACTGTGGATACGGAAACATGACTATCAATAAACAGAAAAAGGCATTCCATTCCTGAAACATTTTTGAAAACCTACATTATCAAAATGGATAAAATATGACAAAATGCTTTTATGCATTTTCAATGATGAATTTTCAATACTCACTGTTGTGAAATCATCTTTTTCCGTTTCATACAGTCATTACACATTACTTGTCCTGTCTTTTAAACATTTAGATTCAAAAAGTTGTTCTTCAGTATCTGTAAAAAATCTTCATGTAACATCCAACAGAAAGCACGAATAAATTACAAGAGAAGGAAAAGCTGATGTGGCTGTCCTGCACTGTTTCCAACTGTCTAAGATGCCTCCATAAGCAAGTATGAATCACTGACTATTTTAGCATCTCATAGGACAGCTAATTTGAATTAACTTATTAACTCACTTTTATTCTGGTATAGCCCCCCCCAACAGTTCCTTAAAGGAAGCTGTCATCATTGCCTTACATGTATCTGAGTGTTATAAAAATCACAACAGGTTTTCTACTTCAAGAAGGCTTCATCAGTCTTTAAAAACAATGTTGCTTCTCTTGCTGGCCTTGCATCAGTTGAAGTCTGTTCTCCATCTTCTGCTACATGCACACACATATACTGGGAAAAAGCATAGTCCAATTGGTTTGTCTCAGACCTAATTGAAAGAGTTGGGTGCCTGGAAAGAGCACTTTATCCTGTCCTAAAATGAATATCAAAGATGATAGTTATGATATCTTTGCCTCTCAAGGTGCCTTTTGTCCTCTCCATAGGTTTACATACAACCTTTAGTTGCTGAGTCTTGTGAGGCTAAGGCAGATGTCTTAAATCCAGATATCCAGCTTCTGATTGGTGAGGTGATCTCAATTTTCAGATCACATAAAATAGATCGAAAAATAATCTCAATTCAAAAGCCTTCATTAATAGTGATAGTCTTAAAATATTTTATTTTTCTCATGCTTTACCAGCACACTGATGACTTAACACATGTCCTTTAACACCCACTGTTGTCACTAATATCAGTGTAAACCCACACTGAGCTTTACTTAATGCATACAGAATTCTTTTGGACTTACTTGAACATAAATCAGCATCGCACTACAAAATTTAGTACTAACATTCACTGAATTGAATCCTTGAGTTCAATATTCTTGCATGAATATTTAAGTAATCTGAAGCATATACTTTTATACTGTAATAAATTGAAACTTCTATTATTCAACTCCCAAATTCCTAAGCATTAATCTGCAAGAAACTCTTATTGAAAGAAATACCATATCCAGCACTTTTAGAGAGGTAAGTGCTGACAATAAGTACCATCAAGCTGGAGAACAGAATGCTGGAAGAGAGTTGAATGTCCAAGTACAAAGAGCTTCAAAGTACAGTTTGAGCATTTCTCAATGTAGCTCCCCGCTGAGGCAGTGCCACAGTTCAGTGGAGTGTAGCATATCTTTCCATACTTGTGCACATTGGCAATCACAGGTAAGATATCTGACCAACATGGCCTTGTGTATGTCCTTAGAGATGAAGAAATTAACAGCCTGAAGTAGCATCCCCCATTGAGACAGAGAAGTAATCTGCAAGAGACATAGGTGAGAGGCTTCTCTGGCATACGGTGGAGAAATCCAGACAATTGTTTTCAAAAAAACCCTGAGAACTTCCTGTATGAGGAGGGTAAGACGAAATGGCTGTTTTGGCACAGCAAAAACAAGCCAAAGGGAGTATAATCCATATGCCTGGATATACGAGGGGCAGTGAGGGAGACTTGGAGACAAGACGTGGTTGGCACAAAAGCAAAGGCATATAAACTAGCAATGAAAAAATTCAAGCTTCAAGTTAGATATCTATTTCTCACACTAAAAATAGCTGGATTTTGGAACATTCCTGTACAAGGTGTCAGCTAGTTCAACCAGAAGGTGCCTTCATTCAGGTGTTCATCATGCAGGGCCATTGCTAATTGCTCAATTCTTACTTTAGGACCTTAAAATCTCTGTAGTAAAAGAGTGCAAATATAGAAGTAAAATAGTTGCACAATTTGTGTTTCACGTACAGAGGTTTTTTTCTGCTTACAATTTTAGGAGTCATTCCTTTCCAAAAAGCTGTTAGGCAAAGCTTATGAAGCCGTATGATTAAAATGAAAGATAGTGTTCATTGAAGTAAAAAAAAAAAAAAGTAGAAAGAATACAAAATTAGAATTACAAATAACTATGATTTTTTTTTCTAAATATACAACGAATAAGAAGGCCTACATAGGCAAATTGCATTGAAAATATAATGAAAATATCAGGCCATTTGGCATTTGTTTTCACTGGACATTTGACAGTACATTCGACTACAATAATTATCTAATATTTCAGTTCATTTCAGTTCACTATAAACATGCTGAGAACTGTAAGAAATCAAGGTCCCTCTATGAGATCTACAAACTTTTGATGTAACTTTACAGTTAGAGGAATTTCTCCTAGATCACAATTTTACAAAGATAAGATCGAAATTAAAATGTCAGGAAAAAAGCTTAACATTTTTTGACATGAGAAACTGGAGGAACCTCTTTTATATTGAAAGCATTCTATAATTACAGTTGGGTTTAATTCAGATACAAACTAAGTCAACTTTTCAGTGCGCACATGTATAAACTTAAAAACAGTTTAAACAGAAATGATTAAAGCTTTGTCTGTACTGCAAAAACTGGTAGAAGATTCTGGATGATTGCTACAATTTCACCTCAATCCATGAAAAGTCCAGAAAGCTGACCTTCTACAGTTATCACTCATTTTCTAAATTTTGTTTCCTCATCCCAAATAGTATCATTACTCGGATGAATAAATGTAAAGTCCTGGGTGAATTACAAATTCTTATTTACATCTTACATCTGTTACTGTATTTTTTAAGCATAAGTAAATTGATTTTGCTATCAGTCCTTGAATTTCCCTGGAAAGCCTGCTGTGCAAAATCATGTAGCAGCTAGAAATGAGAAACAGCCAGTCACAGAATTTGCCTGGTCTCTTCTGGCAGTAACTTCCACGGTGGGGGCTCTGATTCTGAGGATGGTTTGCACAGGAAACAAGCCAGGAGTCTCTTCTACTATTCTGCGTGGTATATGGTAAAGAATGGTGTGTTTTGCTTCTTAAAAGGTAGACATTTCCAATCTATCAGATGGTTTTGTAGGTGGAGAATTTTAGCTCTGTTCTGATGAGACCAAACTGCAAGTGAAGTTCACAGAGGAAAACTACATATTTGTTTGGCCATTCTGTTGTCCATGAAAAGCACTGCTGGTGACTTCAGAATAACCACAGAAATCCACTGGAGCACTGGATAGGTGAGAGTGCTGAAGTATATCCTTACGTTAGTTCTCACTATATTTTTCAGTTATGCAAAGCTATTTTTCTTATCTGAGATACAACAAATGAATTTAATTAGATTACATAGTTGCTAAAAACAGAACTTACATGGGCTCAAGCGCCCTAGATCCTGCATTATGTGACACCAGTGATGCAATGAGCATGCTGAAGGTTGGGCCCATACTTCACGACCCAAAAAAGTACTCAAATCAGAGCAGAATGTTGCATGGTCTATAAAAAACAGTAACAGCACATTTGAAAAGAGTTCTTCCTGTTCCCTTTTTTGACTTTTGGTGGGGGGACTCAGTCACATTTCACTGAGGTATCACGGACAGTGTCACCTTTGGGTTGTGCTTCTATGGTATATCGTGTGACTCAATTGCCTCCAGAGTGGAAAGGGTTTATAATAACAAAAGCTCATGGAAAGTGAAAGCAGCAGTTTGCTGGCTCTTGCTGCCAACCTGCAGAAATCTTTCTTCTAACACAACTGTGATGGGTGTTGACAGCCTTTGCAGAGAGCAGCAAAGAGATCTTCAATGTAAATGTAAGCCCCAGCATAAATGCAGTCTGAGCCATCTTAGTGGTTTTGGTCTATGGTTAGTCAAACAACTGTGTTTGTTTTATTTGGTAAAATTAACAGTGGCTTGGAAAAGAAGAACCGGTTTGCACCTTCAGAACAAATCTGATGAACAAACTACTGGATCTGCCTGAAAACTCCTAGCAGTCACAGTAAAAAATAGATTTATAAGGAACAGTATTGACTACTCGGTCCACCAAATCACATACAGAGTCTATACCCCAATTTTTGCTGTATTTCTTAAATTACATGAAACACAGTTTGTGAAAATCGCACCTGTATGTATGGATCTGGTGTAACACCCAGTGACTAAAATTATTCAGTGCATTAACTAACTGAAAGAAACCAAAACCTTAAAACTTTTGATATTAAATTGAGAGATTTCTTTCCATCATTTTGCTCAAATACAGCAACATCAGTAGACATCAAGTTCTGATGATACTATTCAGTATTGTCACTGAACTATTTTGAAAGCTTCCTTCTGCCATAACCCCCAAAAGCATCAGCAGCTTTTTGGGAGGACAGGGACTGAGACCGTTTCTACATTCGAATCCAATATCAAACTAAACACTTTCTTCCATTGTACAATATTAGATACAGAGAGGTTTTTCTGCTTCATTTACACGAACTCTGCATGTGTTCTGCTCAGAAATCCTGGATTCCAACAATAACTCCCCCAGCAGCAGCTGAGCCTCTCAACCTCAAGCTCAAAATACTAAACTTCTTGCAAACTTAGTAACCATCATTCCTCTGTAAAATTCTGCCTTCCTGCCTCTCATGTTCACAGCCCTATATATTATCCAGGCAGAGGTAAAAGTACCAACACTGTTCAGTTGATCAGTGGGACTGAGAGAGCCAAGAGCCTGGCTGCAGAGCAGTATACACGATCTGCATATGCAATCATTACCAGTGCAAAAGGCAATAATCCTGTCTGAATTCTGCAACCTTAATAATCTTGGTTTTTCTCCTCTGATATTTCAGATTTATCCAACATCCTTCTTTGTAATTTAGCTCTTTATTTAGCTCAAAAAGTAGGCATTATCCTAAGTAGTTAGAGTATTCATCTTCTGGCGTCAGTGCCAGTTACCCCGGCAACAAACCTTTGAAGGGAAACCTTGTTTTCATTTGGTAATTCAACATAAGACGAAAGGGTCAACTGCAAAGCAAACGCAAAAAGGCAGCTCTTAAGCCTGAAAAATGTTCAATAAAAAGCCTGTTTTCACCTGCAGAATTCAAATGTCAAAAAGAGATTAATAATTTTTTTTAAATTCGCTATGTCACATGACTGGAAAACCCCCTTAAAACTAACATGCCAGTTGCGCACTTAGAAAACAGATGCAAGAGTGTTTCGTTTCAAGAAGCACATCCACTTGGGAGAAGCCTCAAGAATGCAGATGACTGAATTTAAATAAGAAACCACACGGTCTAATGACACAAGCTAGAAACAATGACAAGTTTTATGACTACTGTGTCTGATACACACCTATATACATACATACACCAACGGTATATGTCACCCTTTCCCTGCACTGAGACCTATGTGCTATACTTGTTGAGTTTTGGACAAAGTGGTCAGTATAAACACTGAATTAAAAATGGGTCCTATGGCAAATGAAAAAGGTAAAACAATTGATACAGGAGTTAACTGAGAAATCTGAGTTATTTGGATTGTGGAGCAGGGGTGCTTTCTGCAGAAATGACATGTGAGTCTCCACAAAGACATGAAAACAGAAGACTTTGACTATCTTCTGCCAAGGCTAGAACTGAGACCTTAGCTTGGTTTGGATCATCTGAAGCAAAATCTCCCAGGATCAGGATAGAAAAACCACACCTCCTCTGCTGACAATGGATTCAGTATAGGTTTGTCATCTGTTATGGACCTGGCAACCTTGAAAATGTTTCCAAGGCAGAATGAGCTGAGAGCTCAAAACAAGACAACTCCAGAAATGCCATTTACATTCACTGTCACTTCTGGATACTTTACATATACTTAATCATGGCAAACAATTGAAGATAAGTGACAGACCCATAATTTTGCTTTGGTTTGGTTTTTTTCTGGGAGCAGTTAGGTTGAAAGACAGGAGCTTCTTACTAATAGTTATCAAAAGTACATGGAAAAATATAACATAATTTAAAAATTGCTTTGTCTCGAGGAAATAATTAGTCAGTGAGCAACACTGCAATTACTGACCAAGCATGCATAGGTCAACATTGCTCAGCAGAAATATTAACTGCTATTTTTTATTTTAATATGTGTTTATAAAAATAGAATCAGCACACGCAGTTATTTGTTTCACAAGTCTTGCGCATACAATATTTAACATTTTGGCATAACCTTCTTCTACTCAAATTAATCAACTGACACTTATTTCAACAAAAAAAAGGGACTGGTTCATGTTTGCAATACCATCTACTGTGTATTATTGCTTCCATAAGCAAATAATGGAGGACATGTGATGCTTTTATTTTCACTGCTTGGATTTCTTCTCTCTGAAGTGCATTAGGATAAAATTAGTAAGCTATATAATCACCCACTTGTGATTAGCAATACTCACTCTTGTAGCCTAGTGCACTTTTCCCTTGTGAAATCTAATCAACATCCACTTTTAAAAAGTCAGATATGTAGATACATATTTCTTCTTCTTATGTAGAAAAAGAACAAGGAAAGATGATAAAATACTGTATAATAACAAACAGGTCTCTAGGGTGGGGAAAAAAATTACTGAAGAAGGGATGTCTACACAATCGTGAAGTGAAAAGAAAACATTTACTATTTCTCATGGTTCAGAAATTAGGGACATAGAGGGAAAGTATGCAGTGAAATATGCTTTGGTTCTACTAAGCACAAGAGAAAGAAGTCAGCTTTCAGTTTAGAAAGCCCTGAACCCTTCCTTATAATTTGAGGTAGTTCCTAGGGGAGACCTCAAGGAGGATGTTGGCTCCTTCACTCTTTCTCTAAGAATCCACTGGCTTGTCCTGGAAGACTGTAAATAAGGGTAAATAAGGGTAGCTAAAACCGTAGGCTGACTCCATAAGGCTATTTCATGAAAAGAATGATGAGTGGTTTTTTACTCAATATTATAAATTTCTATTTTCTACTGAGAGGAGTCTGCTTCTATAATACTATTCTTCTAAGGTTTTTTCCTAATCAGAAGCAAATTTGTGCTCCTGATTGACCTTCCAACTGACTTTTGGTGAATACTCATTTATCTTATTCCAGTTGGAACATTTGATTTGTCTATGTGACAGACAAATCCCCCATTATGCAACAGACAAATGTATGGAATAGATAAGCATATTCCTGTAAATTCGATTACAAGTCCCTGACGAGACCCCAAACTAACACTTATTATAGTGTTACATACTATTAAAACTATATCTCATAAACCTTAAAAAAATCCTGGTGTAACCAGTAAAGAACCTCTGCTACAGGTGCCACTATAAAAGCCCTGGTGCAAGGACCAACACCTTTACACTACATCTCTGGTAGTAATACTGCACTCTGGTGCAGTATTATTAAAATCTGGGTGGATGGAAATCAACTGAGTGAGTCTGTGTCTAGGGAGAGAAAGAAAGTGATTACAGATTACCTTAGAAGCAGCGCCAGAGACGCACAGAAGATACATTTACGTAGACAATTTCTGGACTCTTAATATGAACAGGTAAACTTAAGGCAAACTTTTGCCAGTATGAACTGCTGAATTGAAGGCCTATTCAGTTCCTATTGGGTAGATGTTTCTTTTTTTATGCAAACATTTCCTGTTTTGACCTGCTTCTTTGAAAGTTTGTTTTAGACCACTGAACAGCTTCCTTCATGTTGTTCCTTTAAACTCAAGATTCTGTCAGTGTTACCCCTGCTAAGAAAGCAATTTACTGGAAAATAGCCTAGACTTGATTCAATTTGGTCTCTCTTCCTCATGATATTAACTCATACCCATGGACACAAATCAATCTGTGTAAAAAAGGGGAAATATTCTGGGTTTTTTCTCTCTCTCTCTCTCAAGGTCTGAGTCAAATTGTACAGGAGGGGAAGAAAGCACTTTTGTCTTTTGTTGCAATTTACATTTTGTCAAAAGAGTCTCATGCTCAGTCAAGAAAAAAAAAAGCTGGAAAGATCTGAGCTTATCCAAAAGCAAAATGGATTTTGTTTGCGATGCCTCTGACACAACGACTTTTCAGGAAATGCAGATATCAAACAGTTTCAATATCCCATTCAATGCTCTTCTTTTTAATCTAAATGTTTTCCCTGGTGTTATAATGAAAGCAGTAAAGGTAATAAAACATTTGTGGATCAATTTAAAGAACTGAATTTATTAATTCAAAATAGTATGATTCTGAATTATTAAGAAACCTTTATTTAAATTTATTAAAATATTTTCTTCAAAATTTGCTTTTTAATTTGGTTTTCTAATAAAAGATCTATTGTCTTGATTGTTAACTACTAAAACCTGTTGGTTTCCAATTAGCCACAACTTTTTGGCACTACTTGTTGCTAACTAGAAGGCTACACAGGTAATATATATTTGCACACACAGAGACACTAGATATAAATGAAAACATATTTACATAGCTTTGTTTCAGAAAATTTATTAATTTGCTGACATTTCACTTTCTAATTCATGAAACAGTGAAACAGTAATTTGTGTCAAACTGCATTCAGATGGAAATTAGAATCATCAAATGTAGAAAATAATGCTCTAGAAATAGTCATGTAAATTTATCGGGCTTCTGGATTCATACACAAAGTCTCCTCCCTCCCCACCATTATCCCCAGTTTAGGAAAATTATTTACAAATCCAAAGAAAGTCATATTTTCAGCTCAATGAGCTAAAACTCCTGACGATCACATATTGAAGGAATTTAAGTTTAAGAAAGCCTTATTTTATATGTAAAATCAGGCAGAATGCAAATGCATTTCAACTACAAATGAATCTCTTTAGTTATTGAACTAAACAAGCTGAAAATACTATTTCTTCACTCACAGAACATACTAGGGACTACTACAGAGAGGTTAAGCCTGAAATTTTCACATTTGGTGGTATGTCAAACATGATGGCTCTAAAATTTGTAGCACTTAGAAATTTTTGAAATAAAATATAAGTAGTATATAACAGTAAATATTGACAGCTATTTTGCAATTTAAAACAGAAAGTACAACTGTAAAGAAAAAAACAACTTGCTTGAAAAAACTAGGCAAAACTGACTCAGATTGTTATACCACAACACACATATATACATATTATATTCACCTCCTGAAAAAGATGGGGGTGTGGTATGAATCCTACCCCTTTCCAGCTTTCCACCCTTGTACTGGGCAGTATAGTATTTTCTTTTCAACATGAAAGAAGCCATAAAACAGTTCCTCTGTAGCTGCTGTTGTCAGGAATCACGTCCTTTTTAAAACAACCCTAAACCAAAAGTGGGCAAATTGAGTCACAACAGCCAAGCACTGTGTGGGACAGCAGCTTCTGCACATAGTCCTGAGCCAGGCAAGATCTGGTCATTCTAAATCTGCCTCACTTCTCATTTCATCATCTTCTTCTGTTCCCAGCAGCAGAGTTGTTTTCTGGAAGAAGACCTCCCTAGTTTCTGACAATCCTGTATTTCAGTGAGAGCCAAATACACATTCAGGATCAACCACAGGAAAAAAAAGACTGATTCCTCACAGAACCAGGGTGGTATCAAAACAGTTTATGAAAACAAGTATAACATTCTTCCAGTCTACACATAAGAAACTCTACTGTGTATAGAGAAAAATGTACTAACCAGGTAATAAATTGAGCTCAATTTGCCATGAATTAGCAATCACTTTTTTCCCCCTGAAGTTTGTTTAAATGCTAAAAAGTTCTAATTTCATAATACATTTAAGTTTACGTCAAATTGGAAATCTCTTGGCACAGATCTGCTAATGGATACTTCTGTTAATGTATTGGCATTTTGTTAAGAGGCTACTAGACAATGAGGATAAGCCTTAGCCCGCTTTGCATGTATGACTCTGAATCTATCAGCTATTCCTGAAATAGAATTTGGGCAAACTATATTCCTTTTGTACTTCATCAAGTCCAGCTTTGTGTCTAGCATTGTATTTTCTCCCATCTAATTTTGTCTTTCGAAGACCATTTTTGCTAAACACCTTACTTCTGCAACCCATAGACTAACATTTTTTAAAATTTATATTATCAGAACTGTAAATAATATCTCACTAAATTTTATTTCTAGAATGAGGAGTCCTCATTCCTGACCCAATCTCAATTCAGTTGGAAATAAGTAAGGGAAGAAGAGTACGACAATGCTATGAAACAATAATGATGGCTGAAGCAGTTTCCAACATGATGCTTCATCCTCATGTAGAACATATGTAAAAGGAGTTAATTCTTAACCAAGCAAAAGCATAATAAGGATTTGCATGTGGCCACTCACATCTTCAAACCAGAGAACCAGCTCCCCACACTGACTGAAGGTCTCAGGGGTCCTGCTTCTGTCTGATTCTCTCTAAGCTATGATGCCAAGAAAATATTCATCTTTTTTGCTCCACAGACTCCAACTATAATCTCACAAAATGTCTTTTTTCCATAAACAAAGCCAAAAATAACTTCTTAGTCATTTGATTATGAACAGAATAGCTTTTTATCAAAGCACTGCACCACTGCTGATAGATATGGCAGTAATTATCACCCTCCCCAAATATGTAACACAGAAGGACATACAGCCCTTATCAGGGCGACAAAAATCCAGCTAAGGGGAACTGCACTCCTTGCTCAATTCTCAATTATTTTTATAAGTCTGTTCTAATACAATTATAACAATTACATTTAGACAATCTGCCTAATAAGATGTAACTAGGAATACCATACGGATACAGGACAAACTCTCCCACAACACATTATGCTAAGAAGCAAGGATTTGGGGGTTATGCTGATTATTTAATGCCTCTTGGAGGCAGGGAGCCACACTGAACAGACGTATCAAATGGCAAATAACCTCACTGCAGTCAAATGCTGGCAGAGGTAACCCCACCAGTGCCCATGGAAAGGGCAACAAATCCCCAGCCTTCTGGGCTACAGTTCAGAGAAAAACTGCTTGTAAGCATCTCAAACTATTTAACTGTGACGCTCAGACTTACCTCAAATCTCACACTGATGATAAAATACTGGTTATGTGAGTCTGCTGTGCGTGCACAAAAAACCTGCCTTATTTATCAAAGACCTCATGTTCAGTAAGATTGATTTCAGATAAACATAGCTGTCCGTGTTGCTGGGAAATGGGAGAAAGTGAAATACTATCATATTTTCTATTATTACAGGCACATATCACATAGCACAACAGGACCCAATTAGCGTTAGAATGACATTAGTATGACATTAATGATTATTAATGCCAATTTGTTTGGACAAAATTGGAGCTCTCGCAAGGATTTGATCAATTCCCATTTTTCAGGATACCTTCCAGAAGCAGAGCGAAGTGCTTTTGTCATTGCAAACGTTAAAAACGCATGTACATTATATTTTGTTCTGGGTTGAGGAAGTTAATTGAAATTATGTCGCAAGCAATCAGGTCACAAAACCAGGATGCTCACTATGAGAGTGGCCTAGAATAAAGGGAGTAAAAAAAGATGCTTCACAATTTGAAATGATAAGCTGGAGCATATTTCATACACAGCATCAGTTTCACCCTCTGATTTCATTCAGTGACTATCTCTTTTGGGGTAAACTGGAAAAAGTATTTTTGGTTCTTTGCTCAAAGACAGTTATTTCTAAGATGAATACAATAAACACCCCAACACCTTCTGGTTGTGGACACGTAGAAGGTAAAAATATCTAGTGCAATACAGGACTCAATTTTAAAATGGGAATAAGATGGTAAGTGTCCCATCTGTACAATGCTCTATGGCAAGAATACTCAGGAAGGATACTGGATGCTAAGCCTGAGCTTCCCCAAAGTCAGGGTAAATGCCCTAGCTGTCAGAAGAGGCAACAGTATCATAGAGTCATAGAGTAGCTTGGTTGTAAGGGACCTTTAAATGTCCCCACAATGAACAGGGATGGGTTGCTTGGAGTGTTTCCAACCTGACGAATGTTTCCAGGGATGGGGCATCTCCATTTCTCTGTGCAAACTGTCCCAGTGTTTCACCACTCTCTTAATAAAAAAATTATTCCTTATATCTACCATGAATCTACAGTTCTTTAATTTAAAACCATTACCTCTTGTCTTATCACAACAGACCCTACTAAAAATCATCTGGAGCAGCTCTATATTACACAAAATACTTTAAAAACTGCTAAGAAACTAATCAACAGATCTCCTCAAGAAGCAGCAATAACAGCTCCCACGAAGCATAATCATATGTATAGAATGTAAACGTACACGGAAGAGATGGACATCCTCCCCTAAAATGCTTTGTAAACTTGTAGATTGAAGTTCACTCCAGGAAAATAAAAAGATAGAAGAGTGACTAACCAAAGATACAACCTTTTTTTCTTGGTGATTTTCTGAATCTAAAGCCAGACAATCTGTATGATGAAACAGCTCATTAAATCTAGTCATTATAAGCCAGTATTTATGATGCTATGGTTAGAGAACCCACAAAGAGACTTATCAAACTCTGAATTTTTGGAAACATCACAGTGTGTTCAATAAATATTTATATACACAATGGAATT
This sequence comes from Pipra filicauda, assembly GCF_003945595.2. NCBI lineage: Eukaryota > Metazoa > Chordata > Aves > Passeriformes > Pipridae > Pipra > Pipra filicauda. The sequence goes on along the minus strand of NW_024104560.1, from coordinate 191,315 downwards.
ATTACAGGTAAGACCCCAAAAAAATGTAAAAGCAAACTAATACATCAAAAGTATATAGAAAACATAATTATTTCACAGAATTAAAAAAAATCTAATCAGTCATAATAATATCTTGAAGCTCTTTCAGAAAATATGGGAACCAAGCCTGTTTGCAGTTATACATTCTAAGCAGAGGTGCTGTTTTGAAAAGTAAAACTTGAAGCATGAAGTTTTGGTATGTGGCCATGGTGCCTGTGGCTTTAGCATGTCCTCTAACTAGAAGTTTTGTTCTCTATGTGATGGTAAAATAAGTAAAATAAGAGATTATCATCAACACAGCTTTTGTTACTTCATTGCCTATTGCGTGTTCTTTTTTCAACTCTTCCCCCCCCCCCTCATTTGGACAAAAAAGGGGGGACAGAGAAAGAAAAAAAAATTGTTGCTGCTTGCTTGCAGAGAAATGTGTACTCCAGATTGGACAGTGAACTCAGAGTTGTTTTGATTTTAATACTTAATTCATTAGTAATGGAAAAACTTCACATCATAGTAAAGGAATAATCTGGTGAATTTCTCAACTCGTAAGACATTGTTTTTGATAATTTGCCAAGTAGAGCGGGAGATTTATTACACAGAGTATGCCAAAATGGCAAAAGGCTTTTCACACTGTAGGGCCACAAAGCAATTGTTTTATGGGACTGAATTTACTGGTTCTTATGCTTTATGGCCCTATATTACTGAGCAAAAAAAAATTAAGTCTGCTGTAGGTTCTCTATTGCATCTCAACAGACTGAGCAACTGGCTGGGATGTTTCATTTGATTCTTTTGGGCCACCAAATCATCTCTGAATACATGTCCTGACACTTTTGCCAACCAGATGGTCAGAAGTTCAACATGTACTTTTGCTATCATTATTTTGTTACTTTTCTATGAGGAAAAATTAAAATATTTCTCCTTGAAGGTAGATTAGTTTAATTGTCTTTGGATATAGTACAGCTGATGTACCCATGTTAACATTTAAATACAAAGTTTATTTTTAAAATTCAGATATTTGCTGCAAAATATGAGCATTTGTCATAGAAGAAGACAATTCTTTTTATTTCAACTTCAAATTTCTCCTTGTAATTATAAACAGAATAAAACCCATTCCATATATATTTATATCTATATCTATAGATATAATTTATTTATGTATTTATTTATTTTCTTTTAAAGCCCTACCATAAGTAGGTTAGGTCTAATTTGTTGATTGTTACACTTGTGCAACTGAAGAAAAATTCCAGTTCTAAAAATATCTGATATCCCATCTAATGATATCAGGAAAATACACAGTTTGTAGTTGCCAGTGGGACACAGTACTATGAGTAAGAAGCATATCTGACACTGACAGGAAAAAGATACAACCAAAATTTGTTTCATAAACATAGGAATATACCTACAGTGACATAGCTCTAGTCTCACTTGTAAGTTAACAAGAGCATAGTCATTTTTCCTAGTTCTTGTACAGTAGTCCCTGACACCTCTTTTTTCACTTAAGAAAAAATGTACATGCTCAGATACAGAAAATAAACTTGAAGCCCAGACTGTTGTCATGGTTACTTGCAGACATCCTAGTATATAAAGTATCTTACAATTAATTTTCATTTTTGTTTTTAAAAAAATATTGATTTGTTTACAAAGTTAGAATTCTTTACTACTGCATGTGTACGTCGCAATACATCCATAATTTAGTGGTTACTGATTTTCCAAGTAATTTAGTTTTAATGGCCCCTGTACAGTGGAAAATGTGGTTTTCCAGAGCAGTTTCAACCAAGATAAAGCGAAGTGCTTTGTCTTGATAAATTGGACAACCCAGCCATAGCATACCACCTTCCAACTGTGGCTTCTGAGATGAATTATATGTTCATTTTACTACAATGCTTTAGTTAAAGGCTGTTTTATTTATTTATTCTGGATACACTTCCTTATACCATTGTAGTTAAGTACTTGTCAGCAATTTTATTTTTAGACTGTGCACTTCGGTGGTAAAAACTGAGAAATAGCAATATTTCACACTGAAATCTCAATTTGTATTGTTTAAAAAAGATGTTTCTTTTCTGAAAACATCTATCCTTTGAACTTATTTAAGAGCTTGAAGATGTGCGATTGAAGGTCATATTTCATGTGTGCATTTGAAAAAACTAGAATTTACATGTGTAAACAGGAGCTGGTAAAAGATTTTCATAAAATTCCCAGCAGCATACAAAACTGTTTATTTTAAATAATGTTTGTGTAGTCCAGATCAGCAACTGATGGGAAGCAATACAAATTTTTACAAACACAGTTAACCTCAAATTTTACAAGTATGCTAATGTTCTAGCAGTTCAAGTGTGTTACTGAAAATGTGAGCTGACTGCAAGCATTGCATTTCTTTGGGGTGGCTTTGTTCAACATGTTCTTGGTTAATTTTAACACAGGATCTTAATTTTAGCATGATTAAAGTTCATGGTGTGCATATGTTACTAGAGGATCAAATATTTTAGGGAACTATTCTAGTATAAAACTAGCCATAAAGGTAGGCAATGATGTTAATGCCTGTTATACAGGAGTTTCATTTCTGTGTGAACAGCAGCAACAAGAAAAACCTTAACTGGTGCCTTTGCAGGAGGAAAGTTCCCTGAGTGTATGTCTGGGTACCAGTTTAACCCAGCTGCTTTCTCTTAACAATGTTCAAGTTCACTCACATATCCACAATGGGTCTCCTTAAATGTGCATTTAGGAAGCACCTTTCTGGAGATCAAGGGAAGGAAAAAAAGAAAATAAAAAGAAGGACTGATGAGAAATGCAAGAGAAAATGAGATTCAATTCAGCAGGCAGCTGGAAAGGAGGTAATTTGAATTATTACCCATTAACTATCCGATATGCTGCAAACACAGACACAGTGACCCAAATTGCTCCCCACTCTGCACTCTAATACTCTCCTGACAAGAGTAAATGGCAAAATGAGGAAAAGGATAAAAGCAGGGACATATTAAAGCAAGTGAGCAGGCTTCCTCTCCCTCAGCAATGCAGGGATGAGAACAAGTGCAATTCACCACACCTTTATGTTTATTTTATGCATGGTAGAAAACAAGGTTGCAGGGAGAAAACCTGCATCACCTTGTTCAGAAGCAGATGGCTTTCTTTACATCACCTGTGTAACCAAGCAGACCCAGAAAATCATCTTAGGTAAAATCTAATATTAATAGTAATTAAATTTAAGGTATGCCTTTGCCAAAACTCCATAAGCCTTCATGACATGAACTAGTGCATTCTCTTCAGCACTTACTGATTCTGCCTCTGGATCACCAAATCAGTATTTCCCCACAGTGCCACAGATCATTCTCCCAGCGAAAAAGGTAGCAAGGCCCCTTCTGCCAGCACTGAAATGTTTAATCCTCAGCCTCTGGCTACGTCGGGTCAGGCCAGAAGAAGCCTCCTTATTGCTACTGCTGTGCCCTGGTGGCAAACAGAAATCAATCACCTTGAGCAGGGTCAGTCAGTCTGGATGGAAACAGCCATGTGAGCCTGGGAGCATCCAGGTTTTGCTAGAGGGAAAAAACCCTTATTCAGTCTATTCCTGTAAACAAAGAGAAAAGCTCGTTTATCTTAATTAGGGCACCATCTCATTTAGATGAGAACTAAGCATGTACAATGTACGCTCACCGTTTTTAAATTATTTAAATCATTGAATGATTGAAATAATTTTGTTATGTTAATTTGTTTCAAGAGGGCCAGTATCATGTGTCACACATACCCAGGGGAGGAAAGGCAAGGGCTCAAAATCCAGCTAAATGAATCAGCCTGGACCCTGATATAGACTTGAGATTGGAAGGAAATGCAACATCTCACCCAAGAACCATGAAGGAAAAAGCTGTCATGGCAGAGGAAGGGCAGCAGAGGGAAAGAAATCCAGCCAACCTCGCAACTTCACTGCACTATTAATTAATTAAGAAATTGAGCAAAGGTAGACATGCAAATGCCATTGGCATCACCTTTACCCTACCCAGACATAAAGGTCCATGGCCAGGTTATCTCCTTTTTCTTTGGTTATGTCATGAGAGATCAGAAAAAAAAAATAACCTTTAGTAATTAATTTCAGGGGGAGAACTCCAGGTGTGGACATCATTTCACAGCTATGTCCTAGCTGCAAAGCAAATACCTAGAGGCACTCTGTGCACAAATTCTAGACTATGGAAAGGCAGGAGGATCTTTACAAAACGGGTGGGGGAAGAGACACCTTGCTTGTACATCCCATTGAGCTCCTTTCCCAAAGGCCGGGCCCATCTATAACTGCAAACCTCTACTCTAAAGCAACTCTGACAGCTTCTTTCCCAGTTCCTTTCTTTTATTTCTGGTAGCTAAATGTAAACAAAAGCATCTCTTTCATTTTTTGTTTGCTGGGTGTTTTTCTTTAAGTATGCTGGAATGTTTTAAATTGTGTTTTTCTAAATAATGCAGGTGAAAGGAAACACGTGGCTAGGAAAAAATCTCTGTTAGTATGGCCCACATCTAAAAGACATGACTGAAAACACATCTTCGAGACATGGATGTGGAACATCAGACAAATCTGAGATCAGGCAATGACGCTGACAGAAACTATAGTTAGAAAAGAGAAGAGCACTCACTGGCCTTAAGTCTATGCTGCCTTACAACCAAGCTATATGTACAACAACACACATATGAGTTCATCATTTCTGAATACAGAAACAGACAGTGAAATGTTCAGGACTGTTCACACATTATCACAATTCACAGCCATCTCCTGTCCTGAAAACATTTATGTCTCCCCCTGCTCCATATATCTTTGCTGAAATGAGGGAATGAAAATAAATAACTCCAAAGGAAAGCACATAAAATATAACGTGACATTAAGCATCTTTGCCGCATCATATTTATGAGAAGCCTTTTCCTCCAAAAAAACCCAATTCAACCCACTCAGCTTTTCCGAAGTTTTCCCTGTGCATCACATAGAAAGCCTAAGCTTTCAACCCATGCTTCCTAAGCTTTCATTTCATTACCCACCTTTCAGCAAAGCTTTCCAAGTGGCACTGCAATTGTAGATGTTCATGACATCAAAGATTTACCTTTCCTTTAGCACCATTTATGTAATTTTCAATATAACTTCACTTTTAAGGACCCCAGACTGTTTACCTTCACTGAATTACCAAATATTAATCTTCTTCCTAAAAATAATTCCATAAACATCTTTGACATTTGAAGCAAGCCACATATATGTATATTAATCAATAAAGAAGACAAAGATGAAGATGCAGCTCAAGGAAATCACAGTTCTTCAAGCAAACTTTGAGTAAGCTGAAAAATTCAAAGCTACAGATTTCAAATTATTAAAGTTCAGTTCTGCAAAGTCAAACTCACAAGAAGTATACTTACTCTCACATTTTTCTGTAATTTGGAATTCATTATATGAACTGGAGACTACAAGGGTTGAGACATTAGCATTAAAAAGCCTTTTCTAAGAAGCATTTAATACAGATTGCACAGTGAAAAAACCCATAATGTAGTTCAAGTATTAAATTGAAACAAGGTAGCATGAACCTTTCATTCATGCTTTTTTTTCCTACACCATCAAATGTCTTCCAATTGATGATTAAACTATACTTTGAATAGCATTTCTGTGCTAGTTCTTAGTATTAAGTACAATTTTTGAAACCAGGTGTGGATTCATGCTGAATCGCATTCTCCATGCGATTGCAGGATGTGATGCCCAATATTTGCTTTGCAAATAAAAATGTTAAACAATATCCTGAATTCTCAGTGGTCCTCCCATGCTGCAGATGCAATCAATGGAAACATGGGAGTACAGATGGTTAAATCTCTCTGCAAGTTGCAGGCAGTAATGTGCTGACTTCAGCTCGTCGATCCCAAATGAAAATGCCAGACAAGTGCCACATATCCTTGTCTCCAGTGTTAAGTCTGAATTTTTTTCTTTTTTTGAAATGTCATCCTCAAAGTGTCTGAGGTCTGTATTTTCTGGCTACCTACCTCTCTTGCCTGTTATTCAGGGAGACGTGGTACAGCAAAATTGTGCTTTGAGTCCTGTTTCTACAACGCTTGGAAGCTTCACTTGCAAACAAAAGCAGTGCTTACTCTCCAGCTGTGGAGCTGACTAAGAACTTAAATTTGTCAGCATTTGGTTCTGTTTTATTTCTAAATAACAAAAAGGGAAAACAGCAGTGAAAGAATGAGGAGTTTCATTAGGTCCTAATTGGGTCCTAACCCAAATATACACTCCAGCTAGTTCCTCAGGTGTTTCAGGAGCTGAGGTGTCCATGGGGAACAGTTAGTTTGGCACGTTCCACACACTTACCAGGTGAAAGCTGGTTTAACTACAGGAGAGGGAAAATGGCACTGGAAGCTGCAAGGGAGGAGAGAGGGAGCCATTGGTCACAGGACAGGCCTGGCACACTTTTTACTTGGAACATGAACTGCAAGTTATCTATCTTGCTGGAAATGGGGGGGAGTAGCTTGCTACGGACACCAATACTGAATTACTGTGGTGATTACTCTCGGACTGCTGCTTAGAGGGGAAATTCAGCTCTATTCTGAGGCTGCCCTGGTGTTCAGAGTGTGTTCAACCAATCCAAAAATGTGTATCTGGAGGTCATGCACCAGGACTACAAAATCACCCAGTCAGAAGGAAAAGATCTGCTTGTAGCACTGTTTCATCCAAACTTCATATATGTCAGCAAACATAAATAAAACAAGTAAAGTCTGTTTAAAGAAAGTGAATTACAAGGCAGAACTTTAAAAACATTATCCCTAAGAATTATTTCCATAGTTGCAAATGTTGTAATTTATTGCTCCTTTAGAAATTGTAAAATACTTTACTATACATCATGGCTAGGTTTCGCGAACGAAGATTTGGGAAGGACTCTACCCACTAAACAATTGCTCAAAGATTTCATAACATGTAACACATTCTTTTCCTAATAACCCAGAAAAAAATTCATCATGCATTTTGTTTTAGAAGAAACATAAAACAAGATGTAGGAGAATCAGAACTACAACAGAGGTATAAACCTTATTAAAAAATGTCTACTAGCTGAACAAATAAGTCTTGTATAAAACACAGAAGAAACCTTAATTAAAATTTGCTTTAGGATGTGAAAGTATTAGGCATATTGCTGTGAGTTCAGGGACATTTCTGTCCTTCAGAATTTTTTCCCTCAAGTTCTGAAATTATTTTCTAAACTAGAATACTCCTGTGAACTTCTGTGGTGAGACTTTTTTCTACTTTCTCTTCACGTCACCAGTCTCATAAGAGTATGGCAAGCTGATAATATGAACTAGGTATTTACATCCTTGCATCTTTTTTTCTGACAATTTAAAAGGAGCTAATATTTCCTAAATGCTAGCTTGTAAAACAGGGAACACACTTTTGTGTGGGTTTAAATACAATTAAAGAAAGCTTTCACAAAGGCTGCACTAAGACAAATGCTACAAATCCACTCTGAAAACACAGAAGAAGCAGCTGACGTATGTGCCTGCGCAGCCCCACGCACAAACACAGAGTAAGATTTAAGTGACGATATAAACACGAACAACAAAAGAAAATTAGACCGTCTGGATTCCAAGACCAGAGATTTATCCTGATTTTATTTCCATGCCATAGAATATACCAGCCAGGAAATCTCCCACACTAAGCAGCAAGGTAAACTAACAGAGCAGAACACAAATAACAGTTGCTTAATAGTTTATTACCACAACATGTAGGTAATAGCCTTTTAATTTTTTTAATTCATGTTGGTAGCTTATAAAGTATATACAGCTTTTGAGCAGAGATCACCTCCAAAGCTTTAAGTGAGATATCAGACCTCTCAATTTGAAAAAGTTTAGCTCCACCCACACTGAAAACCATAATCCACCGATGTTTAAAATTTCTAATTATCAGATAGCAGTGGTACTTTTGTACTCCTCACAGATCAGTAAGCTGCCTTGCCATGATACGGCTCTCAGTTCAGTCTTTAATGACAAAATCTTTCCAATACAGCTTGTTAAGGTTGAGAAGTAGACAATTTCATGGTACAACTCTAATCTAAGGGGAACGAAAAATAATTACCAAGTGATTATACTGAACACCTAACTTTTAAGCTAGACACCATCCATGTTAAAAAGTCACGGTATCAATGAAGAAGGACAACCCCATACAGCAGCATGAACTTCAAATATGCATCCACCACTCATGCCTACAACATTTGGAAGATTATCTATAAATCCAGAAAATCTTTACTGTGACTTGCACCTTCTTAAATTCATTTGCTCTGGTTTACACTAATTCAGAGCTAAAACAAGAGTAGAAAGCCCATTTCCCTACAGGAAATGCTACTGGTGGCATTGATGTTATTGGCTACTGGGGAACAATTAAGCTAGGTTAACTAAAAGTGATTTAAAAAGCACCTAGCTTTCTTTAAAAACATTAACAGTTTCAAGAATACTCACTAAAAATTTGAATTTTTTTTTTCTAATTTTTTAACCTAAACTTTCACCACTGAAAGAATAAATATCTTCCTTATCTGCCTATGATAATTTCTTTGTATAGATGCAATCAAGATGGAAAAAGTATAATGATCAAGAAACCCATATTTTTTCACCATTACTTTGAGAGTATAGAAAAAAAGGGCAATTAAAAATATCTATCTTTGGGTACATTGTATTAGCCTCACTGTGCATTATTATTGAAAAGTGTTTTCTAAAACAAGGTATTTTTCTAACCTTACAAACTCCATTCACTGTGGCAAGTATTTATGTGACAGGTAACACTAATTTTTAATTAGTGTCAGTTTTTAAATTCTACTGTAATTTGAACATGTTCTTTCATAGTTTTAAGCATCCCAGCACCCAAAAATCTCTTGGCATGAGGCAAATGACATGATTAAGATTTGCATAATTCAGCCCTGCTATTTCTTCCCAGGACATGAAATGTGCGTGCACTGTCATTTCTTTTCTAATGTACAGCCTTTGCATGGAACTACATTTTCTTCTGTAAGGTGAAAGCCAGTGACTTGTACCCGAGTTAGACGATGCAAACACGTCAATTTGCTGGGTGCTTCACATAACTACATTGCAAATACTGGGAATTTCTGTTTTTATTTAACCTGGCCTTGACTTACTTTTCCTGTTCAGATCTGTATGGCAGCATCTGCTAAGACAAAAGGGGAATAAATACCTTGTCTCAGAGACGAGAACTAAACTTGGGTTTAGCTGTGCTGGCACACCCAGACTACACTTTGAATACAGCTTCTAGTAACAGCTTTTAATAGTTTGTATCTTTATCTTGGAAATACATTGAAAGCCAGTCATTGGGTGCCAACTTGACAACTTGCTGACTAGGTATAAAGAGTGGGCTACGCAAGACCAAAAGGCTGAAGCCAAGAGCTTCAAGGTGTAGAAGACCAAGCTCAGGACAGGCACACCCACCACAGCCAATGCAGCCAACAACTACTCTCTGCTTTGATGACACCTGAGGTTCCAACTATTTTCTAACACTCTAGCATGTCACATTTAATCAATGATAGCTTTCTTACTTTCTTACTTGGAAAAGTAATTGCTTCAGTAATAATGAAGAAACACAAAACATAGGAATGTATGTTTTTAAATCCTCTGCCAATTTGTGCCATTTATTGCTTCAGAATAGGGTATTAAGTTCAAATTTAGCAGATACTAAACAAATCAGCAGGAGGTTTCCTTCAAAGCTTATTTTATTTTTTGAGAAAGGGTTCAACATTGCTGAAGAAACGTGCTGCCAGAGGTACATGACTGACAGACATACTTGCAGTACCTCTAACATCATCCTTAAATCAACAGTCACTGCTTTCAATTATTGTTAAACAGCATTATACTTAACCAAAAACAGAGAAGTGCTAACCCAATCACAGAGCAAATGAGATAAGGGGGGAATATCAGTCGCCATGGTCTTTCAAAGTAACTGTCTCTTTTCTTGGCGATGGACTGGCTGAGTTTGCCTAACCTTTATGCCATTCTCTAGCAACACACTTTGCACACTTTGCTCATCATTAAAGTAGTAGTTATGCTGCCATCTTTCCAAGCAGTATTAATGGACTGTGAATCATGCTGCAATTCACAGCTGGTACCCATTTAAATGCAAGGTTTAAGCCCATTTTGCGCAAGGAGGAATCTTCTGCTCCAGACCTCAGGCTGAGGCTCACACCAGCTTTTCCTCAGCATAGGCTCTTTCACAGTGCTTGGAAAAATTTGCTGCCAGTCATCAAAATGGTGGTAAATGCCTAGATTTCTATGACTCCAGGGTAACTTCCTCCACACCTACCTACACCAAATGGCCACCTCCAATTTCTTCTCTAGTGTTTAAATATTCCTGAAGCATATGTCTGGGATTCAATGGACACCGATAAACCCCATATAGTAGGTCTCTTCTCAGCCATGTGAAGTTATAAAAGCCAGCATCACTGGCACAGGTGGTACTAAAAATGACATGAAAAAATGCAAGCGCTGCCTACAGAAGCTAAGGTACCCGGAAAATAAGGTGGATAGAAAAAGATGACAGTCATTAAAGAAAAAAGAGATGCCATTAGGGAACATAAGAAAGGAAAGAAAACAGGGAGGCAGAAAAGCACCAACATGCAGTGAAACTGGTGAAGATGTGAAGGAACTGAGACATGGCACAGAAAAAATGTGGTGTGTATAAAGAAACAGGATTGCAAATATGAATGAGTGTTGAGAAATTGCATATAGTCATTGTGGTCCCTGCTGAGAGAGCATAAAACTCAGTGCTTTCTGGGCATGAAAACAGCTACAGTGATTTTGGTACAAGACTTAAACCAAATGCTTCAAAATTAGAAACATGCCTAGAATAAATAAAAGTTTAGACTATGACAAAAAGTGGACTGTACTCAAAAAAGTCTGAAAAGTTACTAAGGTGAATTGACTTTACTGTCTTCAGTAACGAACATTATCAAAAAAAGCACCCAGTTAGGAAAAGTAGCAGGAAGAGATCCCATCAGCAAGCAAGTAATTTGAGGACCATCATGCTGCACCATCCAACAAAGATCAGGACTTTCTTTGATAAAGGAGTGAAAGAAAACCAAGCCAAAGCACACCATAAAAAACCTCTGCCTCAGCATAGCTATTTCCTATCATCAATTCACAATTTTTTCTGAAGCCAGCATGTTTACCAATAGTACACATCTACTGTCTCAAATAGCCACTGTTCTGGGACTTGATCTTCAACTGCTGTAATTGGAATAAATATCATATTTTTAATCAAACTAACCTTCTTTTCCTTATTGGTTTTCCACATTAGGCATGCTTAGAGCTTTGAGCCAGATCTGCAATCTCAGGTCAAATCTTTAAAACATTACCCTCTCAACTCCTGAGGTTCTGTTGACTATTCTGAAACAAATTTTATGATCAAGTTTGCCAAAGGAACAGAATAGCCAAGAGAAATAAAACTGAAAGTCTGTCATATATTCAATGTGAGCATATCTTAAAAAAAAAATCCCAGCACATCACAAAGCACAATTTTTCCTCTGACACTGCCTAACTTTATTTTTTGTTGATATATATATATGTATAAATTATTAAATGACTTTGTTTCAGTGGATCTTTTTGCATCTGAGACATGTAAATTATATCCAAGCACTATGCAAGAGTCTGTCCATTTTCTTCTATTGACAACTTTTAAATCAAAACCTCCATAACCCCCACTGATGAGCATGCCCTAAACTAGATTATCTAAACAGTAGTTCTGGTTTGCGTATACATTTTTCAGATACTAAATACATAAGGATTGCAAGTATTTCAGCCTACAAAATATAGCTATAAAATGTAGTTCAGACACACACACTCTTAATGACTGATTTACCTTGAGATGCTCGAGAGTAAATATTTTCTTCTATCTATGTCATTATTGTCATAGACTAAAACCCAGACATCACTTCTTTCCCAATGTTCCACACCAATTATCCTTCACAAATGAGTGGAAATTGAAAGAGTTTCACCTTAAGGAAGTAAATTTTTGATCGTCCCACTAGAGCTTGGGTTCAGGTTCCTCAACACTCCACCATGTTGAGAGACCCATGAACCTCAGCTCTGGAGATGGGAATGACTTCTTTCATCTTTTACGGTGTACAAACCATCATCTCTGGTCCTTCACCACTTCAAAGGTGTCTTACTGCTACAGAGGCTCCAAGGGAACCAACAGAGAACAATATCCTGAGCCAGGGCACCACCAAACCCCTTCCTTGGTAGTCTGCATGTTGGTGCAACAAGCTTGCAAAAACCTACAAGGAAGTCCTCCACACAGCATAACTCAGTAATGCACAGAAATTCATACACTAATTACACTTTGTGCCATTCATTTTCAGCATGTATTGCAATTAAAATAAAATAACTTGTTTCAAATTTCTCACCATTTCCCTCTCTACAATACAACCAGACTGGAGTATTTCTGTCCACATTGTCTACAAAACAAAACTAAACATGCAAATACAACTTACTCTAACAATTTTAGGCATAAAATCATATTTTGGCATGTTAAGATAAGAATTCTCTCTAGTTTTCCAGCTCCCTTAAATCCTAGTTTTTTATTCCAGGAAGAAAAAAACCCCAGTGATTTCTAAGAAATAATTGACAGCTGCTCCACAATTCTTCATATTTATTTTGATCTTAAATTGCATTTAAAGTCCACAATATTAAAAAACACTGGAAATTTCTAGAGATAGAGGCATATAACTTTTTAAACTGACAGTATAAATTGGCATATGTTTGCAGTATTAAAATATTTTAAATCAAATCAGGAAAATGCTCATTTTTTGCTTTACAGATGTAGGTAGAAATTAATTACATTTATTCACAATATATTTCTAAATGACTTACCACATTCATCCAGATAACCATTCTTACATTAACTCTTGCACTTTATTTCTTTAGGAAGAGTCATTATTGGTCTCATTTTTTCTGGCACCAGAACAGTTTCTACTCTGTAACTTGTGGAAAAGTGGCTTCATTCCCATTTCTAATTTCAGAGTGGGACTGATTATGACTGGGTTATGAACCCATATCCTACAGAGAGCCAATAAAAACATAAATAGGAAAAAAGTTTTTATAAAGAATTTTATAATAATATTTTTTGGCATCCGCAATTTTGCTAGAATGTTTACAACTCTACAAATCTTAGAAACATAAAGGGGCCACTTCTTTAACTTCTTGCACTTTTACTGCTGATAAAAGATACAGCATTTACTTAAGTCTTTTAGAAACTGTTCTCGTCCTTCAAAAATCATCAATATCTAGAAAAAAAAACTTGATTAAACAATGGATATTCTGTCAATTTATTTTCTTTAGTATCTCTAAAATGCTATGAACTGGCTTGTTAAAATGCAAATACTCTGTTACAAAATGATGAGAATATATAGAGTAAAAAGGAATTCTAGGCATTTGTTCTTGGTTGCTTGTTTTTCTTCTTCATTTTAGACATGCAATGATGTTTTTTCCCTATTAAAGAAAAAAATAATCCCCAAAACCCAACCAAAACCAGTTAAAGCATCCTCTTTCCAAGAGTCTCCTTTCCATCCAAACCTTTCAATGGCCTTTTTGTGAAGAAAATGGCATTTCAGATTTCATATAACTTTATTTCTTAACCTCTCTGTCTAGAGGAGAGCTTTTAGCCATCCTGAGAAATAGTGACAAATGAAATGTTGTTGGGTTTGGGCATGTTTTGTTTGTTGGTTTGGGTATTTTTGTTTTTGGTGGTTTGGGGGTTTTTTGTTTTTGGGTTTTTTATGTGTGTGATGTAGATACATGCCCAGAAACAGGCATGATCTAATTTATCTGACACAGACAAACATTAGCCATTGAATAGGTGACATTCAAACAAAGAACCCTAAAGGGGGCTGTGACTTCCTGTGTCACCAATTTCCACAGCATTCAGCACATATAGATGGAATGGCATTCAAATGCATGGGTGACATGCAGCAAAACTATTGCTGCTTTTTGAATTTCAAGCATGTGAATTATGCCAACCAAGTCTTGCATTTAAATTACCTGCCAAGTTTAGAATTGAATGAGTTTATACACAGTCTATGCTCACATACACTCAGTCTCTCCATTCCATAATCAGCTAGACTGTGTACCTAACATTGAGCATGTTGCTTCTAAGGCATTTGGTCATTCTAGATTATTGATGTGTGCTTCTTGTTTCAGACCAGTAATTTTAATTCTATCCATTGCTTTTATATGTACTTTTGTAAAGTTGTCACTAGATAACAAAGAGTTTATTTTTTAATCTACTGGAGATAAACTGGGTTAGGGGAGGGAAACATAAGAGAAAAAGTATTTCTCAGTTACAACTAAAAATCAGCAGTAAAAAATAAAGAGATTTTAAAATCATCATTCTCCTGAATGCCATGAAATGAAAAACAAAGCCCCTTTGGTTGGAACCTTTTTTGTTACCAATATGTAATTTTTCTTTGCCTCCAACATTGTGAATGAGACTATACTAATTAACATGTACAGCCTTGATGAAAATTTAATTGTGAGATATGACTACTTGTCCTTCTGCTGAAGCAGGATATTGCATTTTCTGTGTAGTGTAGATAGCAAAGTCACTCTAAACCACTTGATACTAAAACATGCTGATTTAAAACTGAAATAATTTACTCCAAAACCAATTTATTTAACAGAGTTCAACCACTACCAACTAAACTTATTCTACAGAACAGTCACCCAAGGAAAAGTCTCCATTCAAGACTAATAAAGGTTAATTTTCCAAATCAATAAAGTAAGATACTATTCAGTAATAAAAAAAGTGGGACGCTTATGCTTTTGCTGGGAAGACAAAAGGGCAGAAAAGAAAAATGTGCAAGTGTTCTTTTATTATACAAAACAGTGAGTATAATTAGGATTTTTTTTTTTGTTTCCCACACAGTCTCAAGTATTTTTTCCATCTAATTTAATGTACTTCCCACACCACGGTTGTATCAGCTCCCTAAGGAGTTAGAGTATTTCTGGATGTTTCTGAAGGTGCAAAGCCCCTTTCCCGTACAGCTCCTCCATCCATCCCATTCACCTGGCCTGATCCAAGCAGTGCCCTGTACTCTGCTTTCTTGGCAGCCCCTCTATTTTTATTCAGTCCTCACAGCACTGTGGGCACTCAGTTTATTTAGAGAGTTTTCTTTGAATAACAGTTCCAAGTGCTGGCAACTATGGAGAAAGCACTATCATTGCTTAACATCAACATCTCTCCAGGTTGGTAAAAGAAAAAGGGTTTGATTTTCATTAATCATATTAATTTCATTAATCATATCTTCATTAATTCATATTAATCACCTTTTTGGCCCACAGGGATTAAGCAACAGGCATGGGGGGCACTTAATATTAACCTTTCTGGGAAAACTCTCATTCAATAGGAATGCTGTTCCTGTTCACAGCTGAAGGACCCTGGGTGAAAACTAAGTGGCAAAACAATTTTAACATGTTGTGATTTGTATTTTATTTAGGTTAGCCTTTGAGAGAGAGGACTCATCTTTTCCTAGTGAAGCAGAATGCATGTTTATGGCACCAGAAGATCAGTGTTACTATTGCCATTTATTTAAGTCAGCTCTCCATGGACAAACTAATTGTATTCTAAAAAAATATGCCATGTAGTCTCAAACTGATACTCTTTGCTTCTGGGAATATGGTTAGTTTAGTCCTCTTCAGTAACAGATGGGATAGCAGTCAGACTGGAGTCAGATTCTTACAGAAACAAGACTTTAGCTGATTCTGATCAGATTTGACAGAGGGGAGAATTGACTAAAAATTTTACCTTGTCACCTATTTAATGAAAATAAATAACCTGGTAGGGAAAAGAAACTATGTGCAAATCCTGTGCCAAAGAAAATGTGCCACATGTGACACAGCTCTTGCCGTGCATGAGAAATGCATGGAAGAGGAACCTGCAACATGCTACAGATGAATAAGAAGTGTCAGACTGAGCTCTGATCATCTTAAGGCACCAAAACAGAACACAGAAATATAATGCCACGTTTTATTAATTTTGCTGCTTAAGGAGCTACCTGTTAGTTAAAATCATGCTAATTCTCTGCTCATCCAGCATCTTTTGCATTTTTTTAATTGCTAACTTTACGTGCAAGGAATAGGACTTGGAGAAGAGAGTAACAAATATTGCCTTGGAATCAGTCAATAAACACAAAGTAAGTTTGTGACTGCCAAATACCTTTGCAAAATGTGAGGCATTAACTACTTTTCACTTGACTCAGAGGTCGCAGCAGAAATATCTGTTTGCCAAAGAGCAGGCTCCCCACCACACCTCTGTCCTGCCAAGCCCAGCAAGAGGGTTTGCTCTGCATTTGCCTGGCACTTCCAGGAACTTCAGGGACATCAACAACTCCCTTCCACTGAATTTCAGTATGTTCTCTGTGTCTTGCTTGTTACAAAAATTAACCTGTGCAGGTACATTCTAGCCCAAAACCATAAATGGTGATATCTAACAATAGGTTCTACCCTCATCTTTACAAAAAAAAGTGTGACCTTGAGTTGTTAGCTGTCATTGTTCCCCAATTCCCCTACATATGTAGAGAGTTTGGATCATCAGGAAGTGTCAGGAGGAGCAAGGGAAGAGTCATACTGCAGGGTATCAGCTACATGTTTTTTTCTTCCTCTGAAACCTTAGGTAGCAGGTTATCAGGGAGATCCAAGCAACTCCATAGCAGACCAAACACAGAAACTATGGAAATGGTCTGGGTCAATCAGTTTCCAGCATGTTGCATATTTTTATTTCAAACAAAACATTTAGATGTTCATTTAAAATACAAAATATTCAAGATCTGGAGTGGACAGAAAAATTCCCATAGAAATTAAAAAAAGAATAAATTTCAATTCTTAATTTAACAAGGAGAAATATGAAGTGCAGAATCTTTCCTAAATTATTTAATTTTGAAAAAGTCCATGTGAATGTGGTAGGATCTCCAAAGCTCCAGCTACCAAACTCATGGATGTCTCTGCTCAGTGGGCTTCCCTCCAGCTTGCCTCCAGAGAGGTCCACTAAGGAGATACAGATGGCAAATGGAAAGCACAGGGAGCTGAGGAGGTAGACAGACAGCAGGACAGACAGGTGGGCAGGAGTGCCAAACAAAGTAGTACAGAGGGTCATCAGCTATCTGCACCCCTTCCAACCAGAATTCCAGGACGATTAACAGGTTCCTGGGGCACTTCCTTGTGGTTTTCCTCTAGAAACGACTGTCAACTGAGATCAATAAGGTTAGGAATAACAGAAATTGCCAAGCACACATACTATTTTCCCAGAACTCAGTGCTGAATGACACTTGATTGGTATTTCACAGCATAACATTAAAAAAACCAAATACGAAACCACTGCAGTTTTTAGGTTATTTTCCTGATCTAAGAAATCCTCACTACTGTTACAGCAGCATCTGCTAGAAAAACATAAATGCATTTAAGGCCACATTTTCCTATGAATATCCTTTTTTGTATCAAGAGCATAACTTCAAAAAGCTTGAAACTTGCTTAAAACTGTGACTATTTCAAATGAATCATAAAAGTTAGTGGTTGTTGTACTGGCTTCTCAAGCTGTTATTTTATGCCTCAAGCCAAATTTAAAAGAAGCAACACCAGTGCGCAACATCAAGTTGTCTTCACTTACTGGCTTCCTTCATTTGCATTCTCTCAACAAGGAGTTGTGAAATGTTAAGAAACCTGAAGAATATTTCTAACTTGCAGCAACTTTTCTTTAATTATCCTCTGTTGGTAGCATAATAAAAAGGCTTCTTTATCTTAAAAGTATTTCAGACACAGATAAAAATAGAAAAGTTAAAAATATTACATCATACTACTAAACACCAAAATACTACTACACGCATTATTTATCAGTCCAAACATTTCATACATTCACATGAAGTCCAGAAATGCTGCATTTGGTACCTGAATGGCTCACTTTGATTAGAGGTCTTCAAAAAAATAGATCAAGGTAGAAAAATCATAAGCAAATATAGAAGAAAAAATACATATGGAGTCACTCACCTTTCTTTATTGTGTGCTGGGGGATAAAATACACTTCTAAAACATTATTGAGATACACAAGACTTCAGGTGAAAGCAAGCAAAAACTGTAAGGTTTGCCCAGAGAGGTGGTAGATGCCCCATCCCTGGAAACATTCAAGGGCAAGTTGGAGGGGCTCTGAGCAACCTGATCTAGTTGAAGATGTCTCTGCTCATTGCAGGAGGGTTGGACTAGATGACTTTTAAAGTTCTCTTCCAACCCAAAGTGTTCCATGACGCTGTGATTCTATATGGAAGACAAACATCTCCTTTTAGCTGGATTCTTCTGGAATGTCTACATCTCTTGAGAGACAAAAGCAGAAGCCTGGAACAGCTAGCATGACGACACTGCAGATGGTTCATTAAAGGTTTGCAAGAATTGATCATTCCACAGTATAGAGCTATGTTTGCAGTCATGAGGGATAAGATCTGGGCCCTTGATAACTGTAAAGGCCAAAGTGAGCCTCTTCAGTGCATGTGCTGTGCAAGCCCAGCCAGGCTGCTGGTTATTAAGCTCTGCCACAGGGCACTGCTGCGTGGGCCTTTTCTCCCTTACAGCAGAGGCCCTGGAAAACACTAAGATCCAAACTGAAAGTATTATTAAGAACACAGGAGTATGACTAAGATAGGGCAAAAAACATGGTTACATGTATAACTTCTACAGTTTTAAAGCAGAGTGCTTTTGCACACCAAGTTTCAGAAACCAGCCCAGACAGACTCATGAACTTTTTCACATAATTTTGTTTTTGTGGAGGGGTAGGTGATCAAAGGTTAAAGCTGGAGGTCAGATGGCCAAACTATGAACAGCTTCTAATGCTTTTAACCAAAATTCAGCAATGCTCACACCCTCTCTCTCTACCCTTTCTTTTAGCTCCCCAACTCTACTTTGTACATGTAATACTGAACTGTGCTTCTTAGAGCACCAACCAGAGGGAAGAAGCTCATCTCAGAGAATCAGCCTCCCTCTGTGAATTCCTCATGAAAAATGTAGCAAGAAATCTCTAGTGGGAGTCTCACCTCCTTTCCACATGTTGATCATCTGCAAAGAAAAGAGGGGAAATAGAAAAGAGAGAATAGCTGGTTGGGAATTTTTTGCAAATATTTCTCCTGAAAAAAATAAATATTGATTCACAAGCATCAACACTTTCATAAAACGGAACGATTCATTTTCTTTCTGCTTCTCAGGAATGTTGAGAAGTCTGTAAAACACTTTGATTTCAGGTGAGAAAGTGAATTTAAGCTCAGTATATTAAAGTATGAAAGGGCTAGCACCAAAGCACAGTATTTATCTAAGACATAGTTTTACTTTTGATTTAGAAAACAGTGAACACCAACACTTTGCTGCAATTTGGGATGGAATTTTTTAAATCCTTCATTTTCACAAGACAAAGAATATTCTCTACCAGCTCTGACTGCCAATCACCCCTTCTACACCATGGTCTTGGGAGTTTTGGGTACACCTACACTGCTAAAGACACGGTGGGCAGGAAGAGGTCTTGGGCTCTGCACTGCTGGTCACTTCAGCTGTTCAGCTGTTTTGTTCCTTGTCTTCAGGGACAGTTTGCTCCCACAATCCCTCATTTTTTTGGGGAAAAGGACACCAGATGGATTAAGTGGCCACAGAACTGCCTCACATGCTCCTTGACAGGTCATAAAATGTGTGATTTGAGTTTTGTGCTATAAAACCCACCATTCTGATGGGCTGCAACATAATTTTCTTTCTTTTAGATGGTTTGGACAAAAAAACAACAAGGAACATGTGTAAGGACTATCACTTCATGCCTGGAAGAGATCCATGGTCAAGTATAAGACGGGATAGATGCAGCCCATCAACTCTGGTACAAGTTAGCCCTAAGTGATGTGGAAACGGGAAAGCCTGCATCATTTCACAAGATCAGGAGCTGCTATGTTCAACAACTTGTTTGTACATACATACATGTACACTTATTTATAAAAGTTTTAAGTCCATCTAAAGGTGAGTCTGAAATTTGTTAGAAGTGATTCACTTGCATTTAGAATGAAGAATAACCCAGCATACTAAATAACATTAAATAACAGCTAAACATGCTCATGTTGCACTGGTGCACCTATCAAGTGTATGGCTGGTAGGTCAAAAGAAAAACACCACAAAAAGGAAGGGAAAGCTTAAAACACAGGGAAAATTCCAAAGTTTTGAAAACTATAGAGCAAGGGATAAATGTTCATTCACAACAATATAATTTTTTAAAAAACCACAGTGCATAGGTTTTAGAATGATATTTTTTAAAAATTATCTTCTCAATTTTTAAAAATAAACCAAAAAATACCACAGCAATTTCCCCAAATTTTAGTTTTGGTTTTATATTTCCACTCTTTGTGCCTCCAATGTCACTTCATTTTTCTTCTCTTGGAAATTCAAGATGTTGTCTATGTTATTTACTGGAATTTTAGGGAATGCATTTGTCACTATTAATCTATCTAATTGGATTATAAAATGTATTTTAAATAAAAGAAACTATATAATCTAGTCTTAACTGTTTAATACAATTTTGTGATATGTATATTTTTTAATGGAGACTTTTTAATCTTAAGGTAAGGTTTTGCAGAAAAAAAAATCACATGCAAAGGATTTTTATTAGGGGGAATAAACAAGACCAAAAAGAACCCATATTAAAAAATAATAAAAATAAATGAAGATACACAATAGGGAAAAATCCTAACTAACCATAAATTTGAAAACGTAGTGAACCAAACCTAGCATTCACATCACTACAGACTTCAAGACTGACTACCCAGATCTGAAGTAACTACCATAACAAAAGCAGACCAGTAGCTTAACAGAACCAAAAAGCAAGCCTGGTTTCCCAAACAGCCACCTTATTAGACATTTATTGTTACCTTCCATACTGGATCTACATAACTACTCCGAGGTTATGCAGGACACTGACATTTCCAGGAATGTCTATCTGACATATTTCAACATAAACGGCACTATTTTTTTTCAAACAATTTTTTAACCATTGTATTCCTGTATTTTGTGTGCCTGGAAAGTTGCATAAAACATGTTGCTTCAGGGCTGCACCAAATTATATTGGGCATCCAGAAATAGGTGCATCTGACTCAGAATTTCTGCATGCCTTGCCAACCAATCAAACGATAAGAAATGCAAACTATGCTGAAATTAAGCAATAAACCACTACAAGCTGCAAGTTGTAACGTATTAGCATATACCACAGTGCAAGGAAGAAGAAACAACAGGAAACAGTTTCAAAGTGTATTTGTACCCAGCACTGCTGAGAGTATCATCACAACTGTGACTTTACACACCTTGAGTCAGAGGACCAACTATTCCAAACTGAATGTTACAGAACAGGATTAAACATCAATGAGGGTAAGTGCACTAAAGCAGTAATATCTTTAATTACCAAATGTTAACTATCACCTTTCTAAGCCTTTATAAACGCAAATTTTTTTCATTTGATAATCATTCCTCTCTGTAGACAATCTTCCAGCCAGATTTAATTCCTTTAATGACTGACAAACACAGAACTGGTAGAAAACCAGACTTAACTAGCAGCTCATGCTGAGACTTGGTCATTTACCTTAAGCTAAAATGGTGAGCTCAGGTACTTTATTTTGCAGTGGTCCAGGACAGGTGGGCAATGGACCAGACAGATGACCACAAAAACCCCATGTTTGTCTGGATGTGTTCATTCAGAAATATCTTGAAGACAGCAGGTGCAGCTGAGCTGTTTTATTTTACTCTTTCACAATACGGGCCAAACTGGACTGAATATGGTCCCAGAGATTTCAAAAGAAAATATATTTCATCATGAGAATGGTAGGGTATTTGTTTTCATGCCTCAAGAGTTTCATTAATAATTAGCAATTTACACCAAGTTGCTAGAAAATGTACAAAGCAAAGCAATTAGATTAATCCTGAGATATTTTCTGCTTAAAAGCTAAAAATTAATCATAACCATTACAGAATGGCCTGAGAACTACAAAGCAATTACAGTCATTGACAGCCACAGCATACACAGGGCAGCAATGACAGCAATTAAAGGAGAGACCATGCCAATATTGAGAACTTTCCATGAACAGCTGCTGTTCCATAGCACCATTATAACCTTGCTAATCCAGTGTAAGGTCATCTTATAAATGGGAAGTGATAAGTGTTAAGTTTCAGTTGACAGCTATGTGTCAAGCAATGTGGCAAGCAATTCCAAGCAATGTGGCAACTTAACATGAACAGCATTATATGAATACAGATGGGGTTTTGTATTGATAATATAAAGAACAGTCTTAATCTATGCTCCTTATGGAGCAAACTCTGTTATTAAAAACTGCTTTGCACAAAGGCTGCAAACATAATACAAAATCAGCTATCAAACTAAAATATGCTTAAAAGCTATTTGAAAAATTAAACATTTCCTATTCATTTGACATTAGAAACATTTCCAGATCTCCACGTCTGCAAAGAGAACAATCATTTTCAGAAATGAATAAACCTGTCTGTAGCAATAGGTTATTTTATACCATATAAGTTTTCAAACTCTATGGTTACTTTTGCAGCAGTATTTAATGGCTACTTTTCAAGACAAAGTATTTTGCCACTTACAGTCTCTGTTACTTGTTGCAAATGATTAAAGCAAAGATCTAAAAACGTTGTTTACAGCATACTGTGATACATTGCAGCTGCAGGTGATTTGCTGTATAATATACCTCAGTTCATGCCACACAAGTGGTCACTCATGAGGCTGCACAAGAAGGAGAACACACACGGCTGATAGAAACCTGGACAATTTTTAAAAAAACTACACAGCACTCTTACAAAATTCAAAAATAAGACGATAAAGCACCCTATTACTTTACTGGCATTTTGCTTGAGTAAGAGCTTCTAGATTAAGCCTGGAATTAAAGGCTGGTAAACAGCTTTAGGATTTGGCCTGCCATTTGTACCTGCTAAAGACTTCTCTATCCAAAAGTACTAGTGTTTGACTCAACAAAATATAAATCATGTTCTCTGCTTTTATTAATGGGGACAGCAATGTACGTCAGCACTTTCATATATATATGTATATATATATATCTCACACATATATATATAAACACTTCCATACTTGAACGCATCAGAGTTTTCTGAAAGCCAAAACAGTGTGAGGTGAATGCCAGGATGGTGCTGAAATTTCAAAGGAAATAAACTGCAGCTAAAAGCTGTGCTCTTTTTACCCTCAGCAATGTCCACTGAGTCCCCTTACAAGGGTGACCCTTAGTAAGCCTTTAGGTTTCACTTCCTTGGTCCTCTGAGGGACAACTTGAGTTAAACAAGAGAGCACAAAAGTAGGAAAAGATTATTAGTCCTGGACATCTGGACACAAGAAAGAGAAGAAAAAATTGACTGGCAGAGTAGCTAAAAATCCACTCAAATGGAAGTCTAATATCTTCATTTTGAGTGGTATTTTAGAAAACATCTGAAATTTATGAAGAAGAAAAATGAGCTTCTTTTTCATCTTTCCACTGGAAATAGAATCTAGAAACACTTTGGACTCAAACCTTGTCATGACTCTCCACAGGAAAAAAAAATTCCAGTGGGTTTTGCTGGGGGATTTTTTGTGGTTTTGATTTTCTTTTCCCTCTCAGGATACATAAGGTGACATTCTTACTTGCTTTTCCTTTGGGGAAGACAAAGAGACCCAGTGGACTCAGCCTATCTAGACACCTACCTACCTTGATATATATCAATTTAAACACCTTTCATCCAGAGATTAGTTGGTAAGATAGAAAAACTGTTTAAGACACTTAGTTGCAGAGATCTGAATTGCTGTTCCATCCTAGGTCACGAGCAAAAATACTCTTTTTCACTTCTGATTTTGAAGCACAAAATTTATACACTGTTTTAGAGGTTTGGTAGAATGTCCCAAAAGACACAGTGATGATATCCCAGCAATATGATCAGTTGAAATTAATTAAACAAGATTTAAATCAATTAATCTTGGGAGAAGCAGCTTCATAAAAACATACCTTAAAACGAACAAACTACTCCCATTCATGTGTACCTTTCTATAAGATTGTCAAGCCCTAGGATTTTGACAGCCACCTGTTTCAAAGAACCCATGAGACTGATTTCAGTATATTCTCACATGGTATCCCATTCACAGTTTTCCCCATGTTCTTACCAGTCTCTATCAGCCAGTTAATCTGGCAGGTTTTTTAACTCCCAACCTCAGAGAAAGTTGTAAAACCAGGTGTATCTTTACCACCATTAATTCATCTGCATCCTGGTTTCCCTGCCACACGCTGAGAAGCTGTGTTGCCATTTTGCTTGTTCTTCCACCAGTCATCCATTTCTCTAACTCAGTACCTTCAGACAAAGACAAATAATGCAGGAAAAAGACTCTCATTAACCATGTGATATTTAATATTCATAAAATTTTTATACAGTGAAAGTCCCAGCTAATGTAACAGCTCAGCATCTGCCAAAATAAATGTCACTTTCAAAAAGTGACTGGAAAAAAATACATCATAGTTTTAATTACAGGTTTAGATGTAGCAAATTAGAAATGCACCTATGTTAGTCTACTGCTGACAGCAGTGTATCTGTGAATGAACAGCATTTCTATTGTATGCTGCTTAGGCTGTCAGACCCAGCAAAAAGGACCAGTTTCATTTGTTTTGGGGTGTTTTTTTCCCACTTATTGAATCATGCAAAGCTGACTTTTTGGTTTTGTTATTCACTTATAAATGTAATTTTAAAAATTAACTACACAAATACTTTTTACAGCTACTGAAAGTTAAGAGAAGTAACTTTCTCCCCAGGCTGAGGAGCTGCTGAGAGGCAGGGGTTATACAGCCATGGGGATGAGCACTCAGAGAATACTGCTGAGCCCAGAGACAAGGAGCTTGCGTTGTGCCATTGTGTTGCCTTTCCATATGATTCCAAGAGAAAAGACAGATTTATTTTGCAAAGATTTTTCACTGTTTGCATAGCATCTAAGACGCTGACAGATAGCTAGATAGTTAACTAGAATACCCAAGAACATAACTGATACAAATACACGGATTGTTTAGTAATGAACTTGTATATTCTGCATTTGTTACACGAAAGAAGTTTGCGGATTAGTAAACTACATCTTCCAGAACTGTAGCTCTATATGCCATCATCTTTAAAAGGTATTCTAACAATTTTCCCATAATATTCATTAATTAATGTTTTAAATCAAATTAAAATGCTAAGGATTTTTTAGAATGCATAACCAGAAATTTCCAGGGCTAGACTGCAAGATACCAGTTCTATCCTGCCAGAAAACAGTATGAACTGTATGTGCAGTGATTTGTTGCTGCCACCTGCACACCCTCTAGAGGTAGGCAAGGCAGCCCTCAGTTTGAAATTAATCCACAGATCCATACTTGGAACAGCAGAACCTGCCAACATCACATGTTCCTTACAGTATGCCTCACGTTTAAAGACAAGGCCAAAAGCCAGTGTTTTCTTACTGAGCCATCTCTAAATACTGACTACTGCAGATACCCTGTGGGTTCATAAGACATGACTCTGTGATACACACTGGCCAGTGATGAAAGCAGTCACTGGTTCATTGCAGGATGCTAAATATAGGTATTGTGAGATGAATGGGCCTCCCTAATATACTTATCCCATTTCCGACACCAAAATACACTTCAGATCTCTTGACTCACTCTTCTGTAAATGACTTCAACTGTTCACATTTTCATCCAGGATCACTTTCATTTAAGTTTTATGTCACAGAGATTTGGCTCTTTTATACTCAAGACAGAGAAGAATACAATTTTGCCATGGATTAATAAACCTGAAAAAACACAATCAAAATTTCATAAACTCATATTTCTTAAATACTGAGCACTCTGCTAGTTAATTTTATCTTCCAGATACAAATTATATCTGAAATGTCACTGTATTGTCTTAACATATCAGAGTTCTCAGGTACTATCCATTACGTTATTTATGATTAACTCCTAAAGCTGGAGACAAAGGCAAGCCAAAAAATGTCATGACCTTTCATTGTGGTGAGGTAATTTACAGATATGGGCAGATGAAAAAATTCTGGAGAGCAAAATCATACAAAGGATTTTTCCATGTAAATACTTCTCTTCTGACACTTACTGGTGTAGTATCATGCTTCAGTTTGATACAGCTACTTCGGCTCCAGCTTTCCCATCAATGAACAGTAGCAATAACAACATTTAATCTAACATTATCATATTTTTAGATGTCTTTTATATTTTATGGGTATCATTAACTCAGCTATGGTTTCAAGGAGAAATTCCCTGGACAGGAATAAGACTGAATGAATTCTTTTCTGCAGAAAACGTCCCCGAGGACTGTATTTATCACCAAGCTTCTGAATACCGAGGGGTATTTCAGATGCATCTCCCCAGATTTTCCTCCAGGTGTAGATGTAGCCGTGCTGGAGGTCAGAGGTTGGACTGCATCTTGCTGTCCAGCTGCATCCCTTCCCATTAAATGACCTGCAAGAGCAGCTAAAAAGTGACCTAAGCTTCATCAAAGATTGGACGCACATGGGAATAAACTAGCTGAGGCTCAGCTTCAGCAAGAAGACTTACATGAATATTTACCAAAGGAAAAGCAATCAGAAACACAGTCAGGTATTGAATAAAATTTTCATGTTGTGATATTACTGATTATTTCCTCAGGTCTGCATAGAGGGTTGAGACCCCATTGGAAGAAAAATGTATAGATCAATATCATGTTTTATTTATATATAAATCCAATAAATTGATTCACACTGTTACTTCATCTTTCTCTCTACAGAAAGCAGAAAATAAAAGAGGAAAAATTAAAAACATTTTTTTAATAGAAAATAAATACATTTCTAACCTGAAAGTAATATACAGTACCAGTCAAGTACTGTTACAGTACAGTACACATTCATAAATTCTCCTTCACCTCCATGCTTTTGTTCCCACAGAGATAACTTCTGCCTCTGCAATTTCACAAATGCTCTCACCATAACTCCCCCTATAAAATATCTTCAAACAGCAAAATCTCATGCAGAGTGCCCAGACATACATAATGTAGTAGCATTGAAGATTTCAGATTAGGCTTTCCTCTCTCCTTAGAAGAATTTCTCAAGAATAACTTCAGAAGTTTTATAAAATGTCTAATTCAGATGGATTTTTGCAATCATCTCTGAATGACAGAGCTTTTATCAATGCTTAGTTTGATGATTTCTAGTAATTACTATGTAAGAGCCTAAAACTATTAATAACACCACTAAAAAGTATGTGTAGAAGCATTTTCAGGATGAAAATCAACATTCTTCCCAAAGACTATTTATAATTCAGGACCATCACTTACCTCATTACAGCCTACAATAACCTCTCAATTCCAATACCCCACCCAGACAAATCATGAGTTTAGTCAGCAGTCACTGTGACTTTTGAGGAAAGCTAATTTCCTTCCAGACAGTATCTTCAACCACCAAATTAAATCTACTGTTTCTAAGCTTAAGAGGAAAGAAATATGTCTGCTTGAGCAAACTATTGTATTATATAAAAATTTACAACGGCCACAAATATTAGCAAAGGTGTTCCTCTTTTATTCTAAATTTTGCTTCATCTTCGGTCTACAGATGCAGTTGGGACATATCAGAGAGAAAAATCCACAGATTAAGTAACTAGAAACTGAACTAATCACTTGAGAACATGCATACTTACTGCAACTAACTGTACTTGTACCAGAAGTATAATGGAACTTCCTTGAAAAAGCAACATTTAAATAACATTTCTAGTGAAAACAAGTAGGTGTGGCCAAAGGCATGAGAAAAGGATGTTGAAAGAAAATTGAAGTGAGGTGGGGGATCAGTCGCTTCTTCCAGGTAACAAGCAATAGGACAAGAAGAAACAGCCTCAAGTTGGGAAGGTTTAAATTGGATATTAGGAAAGCTTTAGATTGGATATTAGGAAAAATTTCTTCACAGAAAGGGTTGTCAAGCATTGGAACAAGCTGTCCAGGGAAGTGGTTGAGTCCCCATTCCTAGAGGTATTTGAAAGACTTGTGGTAGATATGGCAATTGGGACATGGTTTCGTGGTGGACTTCGCAGTGTTAGATTTGCAGTTGGACTGTATGGTCTTAAAGGCCTTTTCCAACCTAAATGATTCTGCCTCACAACTACACTTCAGAAGGGTCTGAGACACAGGTCTAAGAAAAACCCTCCAACTGCCAGCACAGCCTCTTCCTTCCTCCATGCTCGGTGCAGAGATTTCTGTAAGCAGCTCATTCACGCATGGCTTTATATTTCCTGCCACCTATACACATCTTTTTGCACGGAACTGCAAAGACCAAGACTGTGCTTCTTCCTGTGGCAATGGTTCCTCTGATATTAGTTAATAAACCTGACTCTACAGAAAAGTATCAACTGCACAGAGATGAAAACAGAAAAAGAGATTTTTTTTCCTCCTAATGAATTTAGAGACCACTTCTAACCTCAGTCAGTATAATGTTGTTGGATGTAAAAGAGTTTTTCAAACTGATAAGTTTAATGTGTGATTTTCTAGACACATGGCAATTCCTCTTCTCCGGTGATGGTCCACCTGAAGGGAAAAGGACATCATCACCTGCTCATCAGCCCCAGCTGTAGTGTGGACATCACTCCAGTCTCATCACTCCAGCTTTGACTGAGCCCTCATCTGTCATTTCTCTTATGACGTGGCAGTTTTACCATTGAAAAAATGCAGTTACTGATATAGACTTGTCTCGCAGGGAGATTGGCCTACATTTTCAAACTCACTACCACGGTTTAGTGCCCCTCTACCCCCACTACTTACAGAAATGCATCCAAACCAATATTTCATCTTAATTTTCACACAAAAGGCCCTCTCGAGTATGTCAGGACTCTTACGCATATTCAGAAAGGCCTCAGCAGTAACTTTTAAGTGCACTCCTGTCACAAGAGCTTGGAAGGGAAAGATTTGTGCATTTGCTTCTAATGGGTAATTCTCAGATACCACGGTTATGGATGAGCTTAGGCCACATAAAGCAATTAAATGCAATGCCCTAGGAGAAGTTAGATGCTATTTCTGACTGAATGACCTCAAAAGAGTGTGTGCAGATGCTCTAATCTACGACATTCATGAATTAGGGAATCATCTTAATGCATTCAGTAACATTTTTTTATTCTCAAAGCAGAAAGTTTCTGTTCTCTTGATTTGGTCATATTCAAATCCTAGAACCAGTCTGCTGCTTCCATATGATATCAGGTATGACTACAATAAAAGAATTAAAACTCTACAGAAATCTCAAAAGGCATAATATGTTTGCTTTGTTGAACTACAGAGTCTCAAAGCAAGAAGGAAGCCAAGACAAACAGGAATATATTGCTTAAATCAAGATGTGGGCAGGTACAGAACTTCCTTTCTTCATTATTTCTAATCAGTTTAAGAGCATGATTCATTTGTTAAACTTCATTCTATACAAGTGGGGAGAAAAAAGTGAATTACCCATTCAATACACAATAGAATAATGAAAGGAAGCTGCAGGTACTCCATGCCTTTGAAAATTACTCACTCTTCAAGAAAATGCTTAGAGATGTATTTATGCCTTTCTCTGTTGAAGAAAATACACACATTTATGTTTGAAGATTTTCTTGGATGAAGGCCAAACAGAAAATTTCAGATATGTCTGGCTGCAGGACTGTGACCACCTCTGAATCACTGGACCATACTGTATATATTAAGAAGTAATCACATAGTCTTTCAAGCAGAAGACACTGCCTGAGACTACACTTCAGTGCCCAAAATGATGAACGTTTTGCTGAGCTTCCTGTAACGCAATTACACTGCAACTCAGACAGTTATCACAAGATAAATCTAATGTCCAACAGAAAATTGAAATTATTGCTTGATTAGGTGCAGCTGACCTATAAGACAGCCTTTGAACTTTTAATTAATATCTTTAAAGGAAAGGTTTTTTGCACATGAGCACGTAACTCCGTAAAATCATTTTGCAATTGCTAAACTGTACAGCTGATGAATTTTCTACCTTAACTCACCTGTGGTGGCAATCCCCTGGGTAATCTACATCTGCTCTCTTACAGGAAATCTGTAACCCAAACTTAAAAAAAAAAATCTCTAAGAGAAAACACGAAAGGATAAAAAAAAATCACAAGTTTCCCCAAACTCAGTATAGCTTATATAACACGTTTGAAAGTGACCCTTGATACACCAGCATTAATTTAAAGAGCCAAGAATGTATGCTCTGTTGTGTTAGTGGTTTGAAATGGGAAAAAAGCTACATTGTGGAATAAATATCTGCCTAATTAAGAATAATGTAGCAAATTATGTCTACTATGTACACATGTTAAAGTTTTTTTTTTAGATAGCATTATTTATACTTTCTACTCCATCTTTTCTACCTGTGAGCAGAAGACTCACTTTTGTTTTAATTAAAATCACTTGCATATTTCATTAATTTTCATCAGACATTTATGTTAATGAAAATATGAACGATATAAGAATGTTAAACACTTGGCAAATAAGTTTTACCTTTGAATTATTAAGAAACAACTACCTTACCACAATGAGATTTATTTGCAAAGTCAGGAGTTTACATTGTCTAGGAATAAAAGTTTTTCCTTCTATATAGTTTCTCCATTAAAAAAATATTAATAAAGTAACAAACCATGTGCTTTTCCTTTCCACTGAAACAATTATGAAAAATGTCACTGCATTTTTATGAGTATTGGTAAGTGTATTACTGATGTTTATTTTCATGTATAGGGAAACACTATTAATGACTGAATAATCATTGGTATTCCATTTGGTTGATGTTAGAAATTATTTTAAATTATTGCAAAAATATTAGTTCAATTGTACTTTAATCCGATTCAGGAAACATAATTAAACTACAAACAACAATAAAACAGGGTGAATAGCTATTAAAAATATAGTCAGCCTTGGAGCATGGAAAGACCACCGAGTCTGAAGAGATATCACAACTTATTTTTGATATAACAAGGTGAACAATGCAGAAACTTTAAAAAGTATTGGGGGGGAAAAAGGTGTCTAGATCATTAAGATATTGTCTACAGCCCACTTTGAAAATCTGCCACACAAATACTGTCTCACAGGAAGTTAAAATCTTTATAATTCTTTCTTGCACCCATTAAAACAACTACTCTTTTGAGAACACATATTTAACGCCACATTAGAAATTCATGTATCAACCAACCACTGGACAAAATATGTAATTTTGAGCAAGTTCTTTCATCATGTGAGACCACAGAAAGTTCCCCAAGAGTCCTCACATCATACAAGACACCCAGTAAGGAAGACAAGAAATGTCACACTGAAGACTGACACAAGGAAAAATAGATCTAAGATAGGAGTCTCATCCATGAATATAATTCTATTTGCATGGGTTTTGCATGAGGGGAAAAAATTACAGCAAAAAGATGATTATAAAGAAACCTCTTAACTCACTTCTTGCTTTAAGATGGAGAAGATCCTGCTTGCAAAGGTTGTACATTTATTTGAAACAAACAACTAACCTAAGTTAGTACCTTACCTTCCGAAACACACTTCCTTATCCCATTTGAGAAATTAGCTCTTCGACAAATTGAAGAAAGTCTACACACATGAACTTTTCCCAGTCCAGGTCTTGGTGACTCTTTATCAAAGAAAGCCTTTTGTAGTCTTCTTTGTAGAAGGTTGTGGATCAATTTTGATTTTTATGGCAAATTAGTTGCTTCCCCTGGATCACTACTCTTGAGTCAGAAAGTAAGGCCAGTACAAATGAGAAAATTTAAAAAAACAAGCCTCAAAAATTAAAATGTAAAACAGTATTTTACTACCATATGCATAAATATTCCTAATACTTAGCTACTGAAAATCCTGAGGCAGACAATAGCTCTCCAAAAAAAAAAAAAGAGAAAAACAAAAACTACCAAAAAAAACCAAGTGAAAAAGAGAAGCTGGATATTATTTATCGCCCATGACACGGTTCCAGGAGAGGACTGCTGGCCATGAACAACACCAGGAAAGGGGAGGAATGAAGCGTGGCTGAGCATTTAATCTTCTCTGCCAATCACAAAGCAAGTGCAAGTGGGTTTAAAGATTGTTACATCTCCACCACTCTGATCAAAACATAGTGACTGAGATGGCACAAGAAAACACTGGATGTGAACTTAAACAGCTGTGAAGTCCAATTCAGAGAAAAGCAGGTATCTACACCTGGTGTAGATTAATCCCATGCATCCATACAGGCTGGGAACCCACTGTTTGGGCAACAGGCCCAGTAAAAAGGGTCTTGGTATTTCTGTGTACACAACAGATTCAGTACAAGCCAACAGCATGCCCTCATCAGAAACAAGGCAAGCAACATACAACTACATTAGCAGAGTGGGGCTGGGAGGCTGAGGAAAGTTTTCTCGTCTACTCAGCACAGTCTCACAATATGGCATCCAGTTGTGAACACTCCCAGCTGAACAGGGATGTGTAGAAGATGGAGGAGATGCTGGAGAGCAACGAAGATACTTAGGAGCCTTCAGCTTTTGTCTTACATGGAGCAGCTGATGGAGCTGAGCATGTTTGGTCTGGCAATAGGGTGATCTAACAGGTGACCCAGTAGCAGCCTAAAGCTACCTGAAAGGAAATCACAGCAATAAAGAGCCAGAATCTCATCAGTGACAGAAAACACGTAAAGGGACAATGACAACTCCCACTTGGGAGGTTCAGGATGGCTCTTCCATTCTTCCCTCTCCATACAAAATTTCCTTTTTTCAACAGGCAGGTGTTGTAGACCAGCAGATCACCCAGCAAGGTGGTGGGACCTGCATCCAGTGAAATATAAGACCTATCTAGACAAACACCATCTGACATGACTGGGAAGAGTGTGTCCTTCCAGTTGGACTGGGTAAACTTCCTAAGGTTCCTTCAAAACAATGTGTAGGTGAGAAATATGCACAATATAGAATCACAAACTACTTCAGGTCCGGCAGATTGCTGTAGATTTATACTGAAGTGCATCTAAATATCCACCATCATTCATTGTCCCTGAAAGAAAATGCCTACTAAAGTTTAGGTGCCACAGTTAAAGAATTTTAAATTTTTACCTCCTTAGTACCTAATAATATTTCATATGCTACACACTTATATTATCAACCCTATTATTCGTAAATATCATGTTGCTATTTGTTTTTAAAAACATATAGAAAAATATTATTATCCTAACAATATCACACCCTGACTCTGAAATGGTGATTAAAAAGATAAAAACCATAAAGCTACCAACAGAGCACTTGGAACTAGCTCATTAAAAGCTTTAAGATGGATAAAAGAATAGATAAAATAATTTCTCCTACTTTCAATAGTATGAGAAAAAGCAAGTACTTAGCCTGTTGCACATTATTGGTTTTCTAATCAGAATGTGGAACCTCCATAATTATACAAAGGGTACAGTACGAGGCAGTGCTGTTAGCTCACATGCAAAGACCTGCTGTTCAATAGCCATCTGATCATTAGTAAGCTATGTCCTTTCTGGCAGATCTGGAAAGCTAAAATAGCTAGTTAAATCTTTGATGGCATCATTAGATTTTTTTCCAGAAATAATTTTTCAGTCTTTTTCCATCGACAGTGCAAAAGACAAGAAGAACAACACAGAGGCTCTTACAATTCATTTATAACTGCATCTTATCTTTGCAGTGGCCAACAGAGGGTGCCTGTGAAAAACTATCAATACACGTCACGCAAAGTCCTACTGCCCTTGTGCACACATCCTGATCTGTGATTTGGGATTGATTTGGGATTCAGAAGCTTCCAGAGCAAAAGGTGTTGGCTTTGTAAAGAGAAGGACATCCCCCCAAAAAACGTTAAAGACTTCTGCATGGAATATATTACAAAGAAGTCAGAAAGAAACAGAAACTTTATTATTCCTGAAATAAATCCAACATGTTAAATTAGGAAACTTACACAACTAATTATATCCTACCAGTATAAACACTATCAAAGAGCAGTATTTTTTTTGCTGAACATCTCATGCCATCTCATTTTCAGAATGTCAATTAAGAACAAAAATAATACAAAATCCGTATGACAGCTGAAGATGAAACCCAGAGTTAAATTTGCAACCAATATGGAATTCCCCTTTGATCATTCTATGGCAATAGCTATACATTTTTATCACACCAAACAACCCAAAATAATCTAAACAAACTGCAACAGCAGTAACAGAAAGAAATCCTATGACATCCCAAGAGAATGCTTTTGAAAAGCTACATTATTTCAGCATTTTAACATAAGCACATGTGTTAAATATGCACATGCTTCATGTGTAGGTGATGTAGTGTAGCATAAATATTTTACTAGCAAGAGTTTAAGTTACTGACTCATTATGCACAAATGGTAGAATGTTCTTTTCTGATTTTATAAGTGTTCATATTTTGGGGCTCCTGAATGATTAAGAATAGAAAACTACGGTATCAGAAAAGCAGATTTTCAAAAACTTGCAGGAAAAATATTACATTTTAATGGAGTTTCCATATAAAGAGCTACTGAGGTGCACAAAAAGGAGTCGAGAAACATGTAATTTATGTCTATGCTCCCCAGTACAACTTCACTGAAGTTAAAGGCCTTTGCTCAAGAGTAAATCCTCCCTCTAGTAGCAGAAGTTTGCAGAAGAGCTGTCTCTTCTAGCACTTGGCAAGTCTGTATTTACAAATAAACCAATCAATTGACTTCTGAATGTAGGTCACAACACTCATTCCTTAGGTAGTTGGCCTATTTTTCTCTTAGTTGAAAGGGCAAAAAATAAAAAGAGCAAACTCAGCTCCAAAGTGTTTTTCCCTATAGAAATGATAAATGACAATATCACTGCAGAAATGGTTTCTATTTGTAACTAATGTCAAATCCCTATTTCTTATTTAAAAACATGCAAACCTAAACAAACTTCTAGATCAAAGGCTTCAAACTGCAACTCTGTAGCCACCCTTGCATTACTTCAACCTGCATATCAGAGTGAGGTTTCAAAAGACCAATGATCTGCTCAAAAGGTCTCACCCCAGATAGCCCATTCCTGTAACAGAAATAGTACAGAGCTATAACAGGCTCCACTGCAGTCAAGAATAGCTTAGCAGTGGTAGAAGCAGATATCTCACGTACTTAGTAATGTCTTTGCAACTCTAAGCTACTTGTCTCAAGACTTTTTTTTGCAAAACATTGTAGTTATTTTGTTTTGTTTGGGTTTTTAATTCTGTGAGAAAGTCTGTTTTCCAAGGTGTAATTCTATTTCATCAGCTGGATGGAAAAAAAAAAGAGTCTGAAACACCAAAAATACTACCTAACTATCTGACTGTGATTAAATCAGAATTATATAAATATGTTAAAATAATTTATAGACAGACAATAAGGATGGCTGTCAAACTGAAATGCAATGGAACTTCAAATGCACCTTAAACAATGTAGCAGTGACAGATCCTTAAAGGTAATACTATTACTAGGTGCCTTTTTATTACAGTAATGTTTCAGGCTCTTTCACGTAGTTCTGCTCAGATAAAAGATGTAATGCTGGCATTTACAGCTGCCAAAATTGCCATTTGCAATTAAAAATTAAAACTGGCACTCTTTCTATGTAGGCAATTATCTAAACGCAGCTGGCAATCTTCCTTGTTTACAGTGCTGCTGTGTCATGACTCCACTCTGTTTGGAAATTTACTACCTTTTTTTTTTTTTTTTTTAGGTTTAAACTTGTCAATGGTATTTCCAACTTTTCTGGTTTTAAAGATTTTCATCATGGTCTCGAAGAGAAAGGTCCAAAAATGCAATTTACAGATTTTGTATGGCAACTTCAGGCACTGCAGTGAGCTGATTCCTAGTACATATTTTGGTCATTCTCGCAACATTAATTTACATCCATCTAGTCAACCTGTAAGAACCCAGACAGTAAAAGGTACCAAATAAATGCCCTCCAAGAAGAAAGTTTAGGGTGTAAGAGTTGATTTTCAGAGTAAAACAGAGAGAATGGGCAGATCCTCTAAGTGGACAAAAATCCTTTTACTGAATAATATATAACATTAAGTATATTTCTACTCCTTGTTATCTATAGTAATTGTGATCTACTAAATAAGTCTATCCATAAAGTATTTTATTAATCAGATTGCCATGTTTTTGGCAAAATATTTTTTCACTTATAAAAACTTGCATTAAAGTAGGATTTGGGAGTTCCCCTGCTGATGGGAAGGGAGCACTCTTTATGCTATCAAACAGCTTTTAGGAACAGTTGCTTTTTAAGCAAAGCTGCTGCAACCGCTGATTTCTGTAACTATCATGGAACAAATACAGTTACCTACAGCATATCAATTAAATCTTCTGATTCATTTATGATATATTTTCTGTAGTCAGACACAGCAATACTTTGTATTATATTCCCAGTACAGCAACGCCTAATTTCCTTCCTCTATAGTTGATCGCAACGTTTTCACCTAGCAGCATGATCCACTGCCATGACTCCTTGCCAGACTACTGCACGTTTTGCTCAGCCATCCAAAAAGATTTTAAGTCGAGTCTTTCCCCCGAATATTGTCAAAATCCATAGAAACAGGGGATTGCTAATGAACTGAGGAACACTGCTGACCCTAGAGATACTGCAAGCAGTGACAGCCACAGGTCCTCCCGCACAGCCCTCATAGGCAAGCTTGAAGTTAAAGCAGCCCAAGTTTCACACCGCGGTGACAGTACCGCTCTCCACTGAGCGATGTGTAGGAACATGTATTTCCGTCACGGGCTCTTTCAGAGTGAGGGAGACAAGAGTCGCCACTTGCTAAAACCAAAAGCGCAGCAGTGGCGGGCAGAGGGGGGAGGCCGCCAGCGCGGACCGGGTGGCCCCCGGCGCTGCCAGCGGCAGGTGGGCGCACCTGGGGCGCGGCACCCCCGCGGCGCCGCGCACCCAAGGCGGGCACACGCGTGGGAAGGTGCCGTCACCCGCACTCCCTGAGAGGCGCTCCGGGAAAACACGCTGGAGGCAGAACGGAGCTGTGCGGCTCCGCGGCGGTAACTTTTCAAACCGCGCAGCGCATGGCGTCCGTGAGGCAGAACGCACGCCGCGGGTACCGTCGGCGTACCCACTGGGCCCCGCCGTCGCGGGAACGACTCCGGCAGCTGCCGGCACGCCTCGCCCCGTCTAACCTCGAGGCCGGCTTGCGGCATCAGTGGGAGCGCCGCACAGCCCCCTCGTACAAGCCGACGGCCTCGGGCGCCCAGGAGACCAGCGAACATGTGCTCCCCGCCGTGCTCCCCTCCGGCTCTCTCTGCCGGCTGAACCGAGCCCCCCCATCACCTCCCACCTAGGGCTACGCGGATTTTCCCGCCGCCCGCGGAGCGCCGCGCCGCAGGTGGCAAAGGTTCCTCCGCCTCCGTTGACGCCTCCCGGTCACTTTTGGCACGACTCGCGGGGGACTTGCCCTCCCCGTGGACCGTCGCTGAGTGATGCCCGGGGAGCGTAGGGACAGGAGGGGAGGTGTGCGCCTGACGGTGCGGCGCGGCTCTGCTCGGGGCAGGTGCGGACGGCGGCCCGGGGGACAGACAAGAAGGGTCGGGACGGGACGGGACGGGAGGAGAAGCAAGCGTATCGGTACTCACACGAAGGCGTGATAGACGAAGGCCCATCCTCGGGGCCGCTCCAGCACGTTGTACAGGTAGTTCTGCAGCCGGCGGTACTTGGCGTTCCTGCGGCAGCTCGGCCCGCTGCTGTACGACAGCGGCTTCCCCAGCAGGCTCATGCGGGCACCGTGCTTCCCGCGGCGGCCCTCCCGCAGCCCGGCGGGGGCGGCCGTGCCGCCGGTGCCCAGGAGCAGCAGGCCGTCGCCGCGGGCCGCCGAGCTCGTCAGCGCCCTGCCCCGGCCCGACTCCACATCCTTCATACCCGCCGCCGCGCCGCTCTTCACCCAGAGCCCCGCGGAGCTGCCCTCCTCCCCGCCGCCGTGGTTGCGGGGCATAGCATCACCCCGGGCGCCGGGGCGGGCGCCGGGGCCGCGGCGGAGCAGGGCGCGGGCGGCGGTGGCCAAGCACCCTGCGGCGGCAGCCCGCAAGAGGCAGCGGGGGCCGAGGGTCTCCGGGCGGTGCCCGCGGGGCGCGGGGGCGCGGGCCACTTTGGGCGTCCGGCGCGGCGGGCCGGCCTGCGGCAGCTTCGCGGGGGCCCCGACGAGGGAGCGGGCGCCCCCCCGGGCGCGCTCTCCTCCCGGGCGGCGGCGCCCCGCCGCCGGCCCCCGCAGCGCCGCCCGGCGTGGTTCTGCGGCCCGGGACGGGGCGGAGGGAGGGAGGGCAGCTCCGCGCGGCTCCGGCGGAGAGGCCGCGGCTCGGTGGTGCCTCTCGCCGCCCGCTCCTTCGCTGCCTCCTGCGTCGTTTGGCTCGGCTGGGCCGGACAAGCTGTTGCTCTCGCTCCGAGCGGCGGAGAAAGTAGGCGAGGAAGGCGGGCTGGTGGGGGCAGACAGGGGCCGCGCCGCCGGGCGCCTCCGGGTCCTGGGGTTCAAGCGGCAGAGGCAGCGGCGGTGCCCGCGGCGGGGCGGGCGGCAGGCGGCTGGCGGGACGCGGCACCCGCGGACTACGCGCGCTCCCGGGAAATGTCCATGTAAGTCCGAGAAAGTAACAAAACTGCCGTAAGTCCCGGCGGAGGCGCGGGGGAGGATCGGCCGGCAGCGGGACCCCACTGCGGACGGGGAGCGCGGCCAGCCCGGGCGGGGCAGCGCAGACGAGCCGCCGGGTGTCCCCCCGAGGGGGCGGCGCGGCCCGGCACTTCGCTCCGGCGCTTCCGCCGTGTCCCTGCCTCGTGCCGCGGCGAGACAGCAAATCCCAGCGGCAGCGGCGCGGGCTGTCCTCCCTGCTGTCTTCCCCCCCGGCCCCCGTCAGCTCCGGTCCCGGCACGGTGCGGCCGGAGCGCGGCGGTGCTGCCGCTCCGTGCCCGCGCTGCGCCGAGACAGCGATGCTCCCCCTGCCGAGCGCGGCCCTTTTACGCCCCGCCGCATCAAGGTGAGCTTGCGGAAAAAACACCACCCACCCTGGCACCCGCAGGCGCGGCCGCCGCACCGCGCCTGCTTTGGCCCCAGTTATCGCCCAGGCTCGGGGGGCGACCCCCTGGACACCCCACTAGCGCTCCCCCCGCATCCCGCGGCCGCCTGCTGCGCGGCAGCCGTCGCCTGTACCGCTCCTGGGGCCAGGGCTCTGCAGCGCCCGCCGTCCCCCGGGGACGCCTGGGAGCCCCGCCCGGCACTTCAGCACCAACTTCATGAAAAATAGCTGCGTGCCACTGGTTTTGCAGCCTGAGCACCGCGATGTGAAAATGTGACGCTAATTCTTGAAGGGTTCATGAAAAGTAGTAATTGTAGATGCTAATGTTGAGCGAAATTCAATAGAAGCATTCAGAAATTGAGTTAAATTTCGTGGGGGTTTTTCGTGCTGACCACTTAGAGGCCAGGCTCTCAAGCTTTGATTAACAGGCCATCTTCAACTCCCAGAAAAGAAGCTACAAAGCATGTTCTGGCTGTGAACACTAACTTGTGCCCTGGCTGTGAACATTAACTTGTGCCCCTACTAATGCAACATGGACACACCAACAGTACTAATTTACTGCTATGTGTCCAAAGCCATTCAATCAGATGTCTTTAAATGAAGAGCTTAAACTTCTTCCTTCCTCCACCACACTTTTTCCTCCACTGCAGGCAACTTCAAACAGGAACCTTCTAACATGTGAACCACAGCAGCCACTCAAACTCATGATAAGGGATGGCAGAAACAGCACACATGTCAAAACAGATGTTAAGTAGTTGATACAACTATCCACAGAAACTCCATTAATATTTAAGCTTTCCAGTGGCACATATCTACTCTTCTTTCTTTGAATTGTAAATTGAGTTAGTTAATCCTTCATTCAGTACTTGTTTGCATTTCTGTGGTTTGATATATTCAGGTGTTTATACTCTTCATTTTTCTCATCCCTATGTATCCATGTACAGCTGAAGATGTACAGCAGCCTTTACCATCAGCCGCTCCTCCATGCTTAGATTTAAACTGACCTTAGTCACTCCAAATATTTGAGGGTTGGTACTCGAGTTCTGGAAAGCCAAACTGTGCAATTCAACTGAGAGCACATGGTCCAACCTGCTCAGCCAGGCCTCTGTCCTGCAAGCGCTCACCCTTGAACTTTGTTTAATTGCTGTGGGTGTGCAGTGGCACAGCTCACAGCAGCACTATTGATAGGATCGAGGCTTTAAACTGTGGACTGGGACAATAAATTGTGAAAATTACTGAGCTCCTGATGTTCCTTTTGTGATCCACTAAGAAATATTGTTATAATTCTATGCCCTCTAGTGGTACTTAAAATCATCAATTAATTTAAATAATTGTAAGGAAAACAGTCTGTGAGTACAACTATGTGAGCACAAATATGACAAATATTGAAATATAGCCATAGATGCTGGGACAGCTAGAAGCAAACAAAAGTAATACACTTAGTGATGAATTATTTTATTTTTTACAGTGTGTGAACAAGTGTATTCTCCCATCTGTTATCTGTTATTAAATAAATCCTTTTAGAAGTAAGTATTATGAGAAGAGATTGATGGTAATTATTCTAATCCCTACTTGTTCATATGTCAGATAACCAGGGCATGATACACTGGTTGAATGTGGAGTAGATCATTAGCACGCAGGCAGCTGCCTGCCCTGTAGCAGGCAGAGGAGCTGTACTGTGTAACAAAACTCGTCCTCATCTAAGTATTTATTGCAAAATATGGGTCTACATTTATAGGACAACAAATTCCCCTGATATTTTGGCTTCAGACTATATAATACCTACAGAGATGAGTCATGTGAAATTCTAGCATGCCACTATGGTCCAAGGTCACCCTGGGTTCAGGTGTCAGTAAGAGGATCTACTTGACGAAATCTCCAAGGCAAGAACCTCCCAAGGAATCTTGACTTCTTGAGGCTACAGGTACAGTATATAACACTTGCAAAGGGGCAAGTAACATGGCATGCTAAAGTGCAGCTTGGGAGTAGCTATTACTGTGCTTTAAGGCAAATGTCAACAGCATATTCCGAAATTTTAAGTAACTAGTGTTAAGATTCCATTGCATTTTCCAAATGTATACATCAAATGTTATATATCCTGACTTATGGAAGGATCAGCTGATACATACGGTCTTTGCTGATCAGGAACCAAATGTTACATATGTTTCGTATTTTCAAGGTTTTATTTCCAATGAGTTACTTGGGATATATTGCCTTAAATTAGAATTTCTGGGTTTATTTTAATAAAAGAAAGGAAGTAATTTAAACAACAGTGATAGTCTCTTATTCCCTTATTTATAATAAAATATTTTTTTTTGCTAAAGGATGTAAATTTCTAAGCCATCTACTACTGCAATTTTGGGGTTAGCCACACTAGAATTTAAAGCAGGCATTCACAAGGACTAAATTTGCAAATGAATAACAAGAACAATGTAATGCAATGGTGTAGTTGTGACACAGGGTAGATACTAATAGAAGAACCTTGTTTCAGGGAAAAAAAAAGAAAAAGAGAGGAAAAAAAGAAGCCCAGTTGGGTTGGAGGGCACTGGTCAGAGTTCAGCATGTCCAGTTCACTGCTTTGCTCTGTGCTGCCAGGCCAGATAGAATCTGGAGCCTATCCACATCAAGTCCAAAGTACCTGAGTGTGTAGTTGCCTCAAGTCACTGACAGATGCTTACTGAGCTGCTGAAAACTAGTTGTGTACCTATTTTAGTATTTACATGGATATGAAGAATCTCTCTTCAATTGTGTTCTACCGATACGTTCAGTTTTACGTATTTGTCATGGGGTGGTAGCAATGTGTTCATAGAGAGAGGGATTGTTAGCACAAATTCATAGAATAGTGTAAGATTCTCAAATGCAGCAAAAGAGAGAGCAGTAGAAATCACAGACATACAGTGGCTGTTATAAGCAGAAAAGCAGCCAGAGTGCAAGTTGGAGGGCCTTCGTAGCAACATTTTGCAAAGGTCAGTTTACTGTGGTATCATGTTTTGAGTTCACTTGTGTTCCTTGTTAATAACCTTTCTCGTGTTATATAATATTGTGAGGTATCATGTATACTCTAGTTTTGCATCTCTTTGTAAGATTTTTAGCTTTCTGCCTAATTATATGGAGAGGGGATGCTCATAGCTATTCTTGGTGACAAGCATACAAGAGCCAGGAGTAAGTTTTCAAATCACTCAGGTGTTAGGAACAATTCATTTAGTATGTTGACCTGCTGTATAACCTGGAATACCTGGTATGCACCTCCAGGAAACCCCAAACCAAGCATCTCTATTGTGTAATAAATCAGGAGCAAAATGTCAGATGAGGTGAGCAGCTTATTAGGATGCATATTGCAAGCTGTCCAGTCAGCACATGTAATGCGTTAGCAGCTGTATCAAGGCTTTGATATTAATATTCAAAAGTGTTGGAATACATTACATTAATATTCCAAGATGTTGGAATATTTTCCTGCAAGCTTTTTTCACATAAATGAAAAAAGCGTGACTGTCAATAGTATGAGGCATTCAAACAGTGAACATAGCAGAAAGGATGGCTCAACCTTCCTGTGCATTCTTCATGAAGTCCCTTAACCCTGAACTCAAGGGAGTACCTTCAAAAGTAATTTAGTTTTGATGTCCCTTTTATTTGTTAATCTTGATTTTAAACTGCTATGAGATTACTAACTGTGAGGAAGACCTGTCTCCACAAAGAGCTGTCCTGACACCAGACTTTCATTCCAAGCAGCCCCTGTCTCTGTGTTACTACCAGCACAGCATAAATTTTAATCCGAAGACAAGACAAAAATAGCACACTC
The DNA here is from genome assembly GCF_003945595.2 of Pipra filicauda. Classification (NCBI taxonomy): domain Eukaryota; kingdom Metazoa; phylum Chordata; class Aves; order Passeriformes; family Pipridae; genus Pipra; species Pipra filicauda. The sequence goes on along the minus strand of NW_024104560.1, from coordinate 148,432 downwards.
GCATTACTTGTGCCTCCTTGGCCACAGGTATGCTAAAAACACTTCTGCCTGGTTATTACACCTATAAAAACCAAGACCGGTTCACAAATTGTTAGTTGGATCCTTTCATCTGCCAGGAGCTGTTTGCTCCTTTCCAGCTAGAGGAACAGTTTGGCCTTCTCTCCTCGCCTGGTCAAGATCAGCGGCAGAAATTCCTGGCCTTACTTCTGTGCTGTCTGGCTGTCCTGGCAAATGTTTATTTTGCTCCCTGACATCTAGTATTTCCTCTCGCTCATCAGATATTAATCCCTGATAAGAGAATTAATTTATTCCATTGATTCCTACTTAACTAAATACCTAAACATCCCTCTCCATTAATAAGGCATGCCTGTCTCTAAAGTCATTACCAGACCTCAAGACATGCTCTCCTAAATGGCTCTTTTGTTCATGTCCTTTACTTTCTCTTTAATTTTTGGTTGTTTTGGGTTTTTGTTTTGTTTTGTTTCTTTGTTTGTTTGTTTACTATTTTGTGGTGCTTCTCTTCCTTCCCTCCTTCCTCCCTAAGCCTCCTCCCTCTGTGATTCAACTACCTGGACTCCCAAACAAGCAATCTGGTGACAAAACAAGACTGTATATCTTGAATGGTGCAAAACCTGCCGCAGGTGCAGGGACTGCTCCATAGACCATTCTCACTCTCTAATCTAGCAAAGCAAGTAATTTGATTATTAAAAAACCTAAAAAAGACAAAGCCAAAGACATGAATCTATACTGAGAACTGCCAAACAGTTTACCATCCTGAGCTGGGAATATAATAGAAATAGAATAGGATATGAAATGTTTTTTTCCAGATAGAAAGGTTTATTTTCTTAGAATATATGGATTTTCAAAATCACACTCCCCAAAATACCCAGAAGTTCTGAAGAAAACATGCCAATCAAAAATGTAAATGTTTATTGCAGTCTTTTGTAACTGAACACAGTTTCTAAATATAAAAAGAGAATCTTGGAATCCTTGGGATATTGTCTTCCAAATTGTTTGTTTTCAAGGAGAAGATTATAATTTGGCTAGCTTGCATCCCAGCAGTTCCTTCCAGCAGGCATGATAACAACCCACGGCAGACTTGAAGAAGTCTGTCAAGGTCAGAATACAGCTACTTTAGAATTCAGCAAGAGGACATTCTTTTTTCAGGTTTCCAGTGTAGGAAACAAGTGAAGATTTTTTTGGTTTGGACTTATTTCTGATTTCTTTGGGTATGGAGGAAATATTTTGTGAAAGCTCAGCTTGATCCCTAGAGTTAGCAAAACTCCTTTAAGACACAGTGATATCTAGTCTTAGTGATGCATTAGATTGTCTAGAGATGTACCTGAATAAAGCTGGTGACTGAGAAAATGTCAAAATACATGAGATGTATCTCATTATTAGCTTTTTCTTTAAACTACAGTGACCTTTATTATTTACCAGACATGAACTTCTGGTCATCTCATCTTTCCCCATCTCTGCACATCTCTTCCACTTGTATTAACGCAGCTCTGATTTAAAAAATTCCTGTTCAACTATGGCCTAATCTTTGAAGTATTGCAATTTTTTTGACATTAATATTTTAGAATCATCTAATTTTTTCTTTTCTGAAAATACTTAGAACCATGTCAGTCTTCACTCTATTCAACTGGAACATAATTTACATTTATCTCTCTGTCCCAAACAAATTTAAGACAAATCTGTGCAAAGTAGCATGGAGAGAGCCAACCACTTCAGGTGCTCTTGCCTGGGAGTGCTTGTACTGCGGAGTCTGGAGAGTTGTTCCCAGGCAGCAGAGCCATGCTGAGGCTTGAGGGAGTACTCTGGCCACTGACTACTGGGACAGGTAGGCAGCATCACTAATCTCACATATGGGATGTGTCTGCATGCTTCTGGCGAGTTTAAAAGGTTCCTTGTTTTGTGCCCGGGCTTCTGTGACCCTCATGTGAAGGTGCCTATACACTTCATGCATTATCGAGATGGCCTAGTCCTATTATAGGAGTCTGGTTTCTGCTCTTGGAATAGGACTTCAAATTTTGGGGGCTAACACAAAGTGTTTCCTGTCATCTAAACTCTCTCTTAAGATCTAGGAGTGATTTAATATTCTCTAAAGATCATTAGCTGTTCATCTTGCATACAAATGTTCTTGCATCTTAAGTTTTATTCATAGCATAAATGTAGGACTTGAAACTAAATTATTGTAATTCTTTGTAACTGGAGTAACATTTTTTCTAAATTAGATGGTTAATCACCACCCTAATATATTCTGAAGATATATTTTAAAATAAAAAAAAATTTACTGCCCTTTTTCATAAAAAATAAAAAGATATTTGGCCTTGTTGATGTCCCTGTGCAAATAATTGGACAGCATTTATGATACTCAAAGAATTTTAATAAAATGTGCCCTCTGAGTTACTCAAGTACATAACAAGAACTTACTCATAAGCCAGAGGCACCACAGAAAGCTGGAATAAATAAGAACTCCTACAGCTATCCTTCCATTAGTGTATCAGAGGACAACTACTCATTGGAAACCTTTGGTAGGAATTGTATGCTTGGGACTCCTCCTTTCTGTTACTCTGTTCCTATTGAATTCAGTGAGATTTATTCCTGTCAATAGATGAACTGTAAAGGTGGAGGTGAGAGTGTCTAAGGTCAGTAGGGCCCCTCAAGAGCTCCTGTTGAATGAGTAAAGACATTCAGTTGGAACTGTTGGAACCACAGCACACCAGAAAGGAATACCGTAGGCTTCTACAGGCATAGTTAGGCACTTGACTTGCACATGTTCTTAAATCTTATCCTAAAGCATGCACTTCAAAAATCTCAATCAGGAGAAAGACGAAAAATAAGAAAGCAAGTGTTAAGAGGAATCTAGGTGATCTAGTGAGGCTGTGAGACAGGAACAATAATGAGACAGAATTTATAATGACAAGTAAACAGGAATCATAAACATGGGGAATAAGATGATAGTTCAGAACAGGGCTTTTTCACATGCTGCTTAAAGTGGTGGTCTAACAGCTGCATTCCTAGAGAAAGGCTGGAGGTAGATATTCTATTTCAAAAGAGGAATAAAATAGAAGCTGTGATATTTCTAAAGCTATCTTGTTTTGTGTCTCTGCATATATCATTGTCTGCAAGGAAACATATAACCAAAAGTGGGTTTTAATATCCTTGCAGGGCTGAGGAGAGGATGATTAAATACCATAGGCCAGATTTAGTGGGGAAGTATTTGCATGAGAAGCAAGATGTACAAATATAGATATAAGGCAAAACCCACAATCTTTTAACATGAGGGTGGTTGGACACTGGCACAAGTGCCCATACAGGATGTGAAATCTCTGTCCTTGGAGTTTTTCAAAGCTTAGCAGGCCTCAAGGAACCTGATGTAAATTTGATGAGAGCCATGTGTTGGGTAAGTTGGAGTAGATGACCTCTAGAAGTTCTTTCCAACCTAAAATATTCCATGAGTCTAGATGACCTTGAGCAATGAATACTTTATGACCTACCCTGTGAAATAAAAACCCATTGATAAGTTTGACCTGGTCAATACTCTAAGACATATAAGCATCTGTCACTGCTGATATCCTGCCCCTGCTACAAAATCACAAACCTTATGTGTAGGGGGCAGAGGGTTGAAAGGATAACAGTGGTTTCTGCCTTTGGTATAATAGCTCCTCCAATTGCTTCTCCAAAAACGAGAAGGACAGGAGAATGAGCAGAGAGAGGCATCATAGCACAGTGGCATGTGAGCATCACCCTGAAGAACAGCACAGGACCAGGTGCCTGCTGTGTCTCCACCATGGGTCTCAATGCTTTGCAGCCCATTGGCTTCCCATTCCTTTCTCCAGCTCTCTCTGCCATAGCAAACATCCTTCCTTTTCTCATCTCTTTCTTTTTCTGTGAGATGGTTTGAACTTGGCTGAATTTTTTGCAGGAATACTTTTCACTGTCAAGAGATTATGGGTGATGATTAGTTGCAAATGTTATTATCCCCAAATAAAAAGGCAGCATTTAATACTATTTTTCATAAGGGAATAGTTATTTTAATTGCCCTACATGCTAGATGATTTAAAGAAAGCATTGAGTTTTCCCAGTTTGAATATCATATTTTTGTTAAAGTTTCCCTGCTAGAGTGTTGAAATCTCTAGCCCTTTTTGAAAATCTTAATCAAACTTTGCCTCTAGTTAATCGGGCATTCACATTAAACCCATTTAGGTTGTTTAATTTAAGCAGGGGTCAAATTCTGGCTCTATTTGGTTATTCTGCCTGAAGATTTTCATTCTGCAGGGAGGTTCATTGGTTCCAACTAATGAGAATAAAACAATCGACTCAAGCTGATGATACCATAAATGCTTGGAATGAAAATTAAACATTATTATTAGCAACTTTCAGCAGGGTTTAAAGTGTTGAAATTTAACCTTGCCATGTGGATCCCTATCACTTAACTTTAATGAGTAACCAGTAGCAGGAGAGTTTCCTATATCATGTGTGCAGTAGCTGCTGAAGAGAGATATGACATATTATCTAGACTGGTTTATAGAAGCAGCTATCATATCACTGCAATAAAGAGGGAAACTAGAAATTTAAGCCATTATCTTCTAAAAGGTGCACTATAAAACTATGAGTTTAAAATTGCTTTTATAATGTAAAGATCAAGTACTGGAAGCAAAACTCTTACATATTTTAAAAAGAAGTGATGGCCTGGGTGATAAAGATGGGTGGTAAGTAAAAGCAACAAGCTGCCTTTATAACTCAGTTGGAAGTAGTTGTCATAATTATTCTACCTTCTTTATGCCAGATCCTGATAGCAAACTTTTTTTCTTTTTTTCTTCCTCAAAATGTTTCTCTGGAGCAGAAAGGAGAAATAGTTGAAAGCTTAGAAATGAGTGTTTTGGAACATTTTGCAGAGCACACTGTCTGGGGCCATAAACACACGATTCAGTTGTAACCTAAAATATCGTATTGAAGTTGTTCTTTCCATTCACTGTCTCTTTCCATATTTAAATCCATACAGATAAGGATACGTCTCCGTTTCCAGAGCGAATCTGTACACTTGAGTAGCATAACAGTGGAGATAGTTTCCTGCTGAAACAAATGGGCCCTAGAAAGTAATAAACATTTTGTTGTTTGTTTCTGCTCAACTGATGAGGAATTACTGACTTGATTTCCTAAAGAGGGGAGCATTTGCAATGCTGATGACAATTTTGGAAGACCAATATTGCTTTAGACCCCAAGTAGTAATGATTAGGATCTTATTCCCTCTTACAAAACAAACATGTTTTCTTTCTTTATTATGGTAAATGACAGTTTCTTTCGTACAATGCTTTTGGTTGGGGAGCCTTATTAAAGGCATTTTGTGTTCATGCACCAGATTAGTTAGGAGCAATAATTTCCATCATGTAACCTTACCTTCTCTTGCATAATTATTTGCTGCCCACTGAAACAGCACCTTCTCTTCCTACAGCACATCTTTGAAATCAAGCTATGTGCTTTCTAAAAAAAAATTACAGCAAAACACACATTTTGGAGATGCTCCACAACCATGAAGACTCTAAACATTTCTTTTCACTTAAGACCTACCAACCGGCTGCTTTAGAAGGCTGGAACTGGTAAACTAAGTAGCTGTGGGGAGGGAATGGAAAGAAAACAGACGGCCCTAAATTTATCTTTATTTGACACCGTCTCTAGCGCTGTGATGCTGCTGGGTGAACACTCGCATCCAAGTGAAAGCATCCTCCGCATGCTCCGCAATTCCCGGCCCCGGCGGCGCCGCGGTCCCCCAGAGGCTGCACCGGGGACCACCTCTGGGGGACCGGGGGGCTGCCAGGGGCCGGGACCGTCAGTAGCTCGGTGCCCTCAGCAGGTGGCAGTGGCGTCCCGCGGCGGGGAGGGGTTCATGGAGCCCCCCCTGCCCCCGTCCGCGAGGAGCGGCCGCCGGAGCGGCTGTTGCGGAGTCTGGGGGAGCGGCACCGCAGGCAGATGGCAGGACATGTCCTTCTCCCCTACTCATCCCCACAGGGAGCGTGCATCTCATAATAAATACTAAGTAATTAATTCCTCGGAGGAATTTCAAAAAAACCCAGATGCAATCAGAAAAAATAAGCAAGCACCCAAAAACCAAAGCAACGCCCCCCAGAAAACAACTAATTCACAAAAAGCTCCACACCCCCACCCACCCCACCAAATCAAAAGTATGGCATTAAGTCTCTTCACCATCACAGGTGTGACTGGATTTGTGTGTAAATGATAAAAAAAGTCATTGCAAAACCCACATCTTTTTGTTAAATTTGGTCAATGTGAATTTAATGCTGCTATAGTTAAATACTTCTGGGACTACTTACACAATGATTTATAAACACTGCTAGTCTTCAGCTATTCCCTGTAGGGAGTAGATACATAAAGTATCAGTGTGAAAGAATGTTGAAACAACTAAATTTCAGACAGGGTGATCCTTCTTTATTTGAATTTCCAAAATATTAATTATGTGAATATGTTGAATTTATACAGACGTGGTGAACGGTGTCTGTGTTTGTTTTCTATTTCTTTTTGGGGTGTTTCATATGTTTCTGCAATATCATTGTGTATGATATCTCAAGTGTTTTAAAGTAGTCTCAAGTGACTACATATTAAAAGGATTAGGGTTTGCAGGAACAATTGCTGAACCGAGTTTGTTTAATTAGTACTCATCTAAATACAGGTAGTTGAGATGCTGATCCAGCGTCTTTTCCTCATTGTGTCTATGCTAACTTCAGTGGAATGAAATCAGTGATGAATACCACTCACTGTTTTTGGTGATTTTAGGGTTTTGTGTAACGCATACAACCCTCTAGTTAAGAGTAATGAAGTGTTGTACTTTTTAGGTTATATTTATTTGTTAACACTTGTACATAAATTATGAAAATACATATTTTTATCCCTTTGGCTAATGTGCATACATCGTCTGACAGTTTTCGCTTTATTTTCAGAAACTGTGTATCCACTATTCAAAACTGTGGCAATTCAGTGCAGTCATCTGCTGGCTAGTCAATGATTTCAAGTGGAACTCAATTTTTTAAAAGAAATGATAGGTCTTGTGATTTGGGGTTTCAGACAACTAGGAAATAATACATAAATTATGGAGGAAAGAAGAATCTTTTCTTTGTTGACAAGAGCTTCAGAAGCCTACCTCTGGAGCCCAGAGAAGCATATTGATTGACAGTTCCTCTTCACCTGTTCACTGATGATGATTCATATCAAGACAGAAGAGGAAGTAAGTGGGAAGCACAGAAAGGAAGGAGATGCAGTTTGGGTACTTCTTTGCATCCCCCTGAGGTTCTGTGCATGCCAGAGGAGACCTGCTGGTGCAATGGTTTCCATGGCTGCGCTACTCTGTTTGCCTTCTGTAGCATTCAATAACACCTAACTTTTCTGTATTGTTCTAATTGCTTCCCATTGGAGAATATTCCCAGGCTTTTACTTTTTTGAAGTCAGGCTCTATCCCTGGCTCTAAGTCTTCTCCAACTGAGTACTGCAATGTTTTTTCATTAAAATGCAAGGTCTGATGAAAGAGGCTGGTACAAAGGCAGCAGACTAGCAGAAGCTTAACTGCTGTTAGGATGTGGAAATGCTAAATCCTACACATTTTCCATCCTACATTTATCAGCTGTCAAACTATTGCACTATATCAGACACAGTTACTTAAAATGAAATCTGCAGCTTACAGATTTCTTGAAAAACATGTAACGGCAAGTAAACAATTAATTTTAAATTATGAATTTAATTTACATACAATCCTTCTCCTGACAAAATACTATAAAGAAAACTATCCACATCTATTTATTTTAACTTTAAATGCAGCTTTACCCTATGGATTTATACCAGTAGCATATAGGAAATATGTTCCTCCTAGATTCTGACTTTCAATTGTCCGTATAACTGTGGGTACCTATATTACTTCCCCCAACCACCAGAAGCTGCTTTTGCTTTGGGAGCAATACTACAAATACGAAGAAGGTCTGGAAGACTTTACCTCTCTGAGGATCACGGTTTTTCTGACTCCTAGTGCAATTATATCAGTGACTTGTTACAGATCTCTGACAAAATAAAATGCTTAATAACACATCTAACATTATTTTTTACATAAAATATGTATTCCCATATTACTCCTGTGATTGCTACAAATTGTAGCTCTACCACACTGTAAAACTTTTAAATTTTTTTCTTGCTTTACATCCTACAAAGTTCTATTTCTGTATTTACAAGTGAAATAATGGTATTGGGTAGCAATTGTTGTTTTTTTCCTAGTTTAAATAGAGAACTTCATAGCATTTGTTGATCCCTAAGTTGTCCCTCTGCAGAAGAAAGAAGCCCCCAAATCTTCCACTTCCTACTTCATAACTCTTCTCATTTATTCAGAGGGCACAAACTCTTTCTAAGGAGACAGAAAGACAAAAGAACACACCTTCAGGAGGTAACTGGAAGGGAAGTTTAACTATGAGTGTTTCACCAAGTTCCCTGATTTTCAGTAAGCATGTTACTAAAGGGGTTCAGCATCTGCCATGTTGCCATTTAGTACATTTCTGCACATTTCCATTTTTTTCCCGACAGCTTTAGCTCAGTAAAGCTGAGATTTGATACACACTTCAGACATTTTGTTCCCTCTTAGAGGCCTGCAGAAAGGGACTTGACTAAGCAATCTTTTCTATGACATGAGAGCATCACATCTGTGGCAGGATCAGTAGATACTTGCCTGAAGGAAGCCTTTCTCTGCAATATTTTCAAGAAGAATTTAGGATGTAGGGTTTACAAAATTTTAATAAACAAGGGAAATATTTATATGGATATTAAATAGTTTTTCTACAGACCATAAGCCTTTTGTAGTTTTTTATCAGAAAAGCATGTATCTGAGCTAGTAGTTCAGCATTCTGAGGAATAGAGTATTTGTGATTTTTTTTTCAGCTTTTTTGAAAACTCTGTATGTTAAGTACTCTGATTGCTTAATTGGGAGTTATGCAGGCAGTATAGTGCATTGCAGGAGAGAAACTGAAAATGCACAACTCCCTTTTCCTAAGCTAACTGGGGTACAGGACAGAAAAAGAACTCAGATCTTGGCCAGAATTGCATTCAGGATCTCAACTTTTAGATTAAAATACTTGTATGGAATGAGGTAAGAGGGTGAATTAATTCTGGATTTAGCAAAAAGTAAGATCTTATGACAAAGCATCAGAATCCAGATTGTTTTCTAATTTAACTCCTGCTGATTAATCTTGGATGTCTTGTGGACACTACAGCAGATCCATTTGCCAGGAATTCCGTATTTTCTTATCAGCACAGCCAGCAGTCTCATCAAGCAGATTTGGGGAAATTACATGGCATGCCTATGCCTCAGTTTCACAGCTGTAAAATTGGAGTCATAATTTGTTACTTTAGATAATGTTAAATGTTATCCCCTTCAATTTTCGTCAGTTTGCTGCTATCATCCTTAGGGTAGTTTAAAAGCCCATGATTAAATACATCTACTTTTCCTCCATATTCAGAAACAACACAGTTTGCTTATCTCTTTGATCATCTACCACAGATGGAGAGGACTGTGCTCGCAGCCAGGATAACTCTGACACAAGAGGATGTTTCTTAGTCAGTGAGATGTTTTGTACATTTGTCACTGTGTAAAATAAATCTATTTTAATGCATGACTAAGAGTAAAAAAAATTATTACCACAGGGTAAATCAATTAAATGTTCTTCTTATAACAAGTATGCATTTCTAATGGAACATTTTGTAGCATCTTGTTATATGGCTTTACAGTACTAACAAACCTATTCTATTAAACACAACCAGTCTAATTCTGACTCAGTTACCCTGCAGATAATTTTAAAATGCCTTAAAAATTTTAATCTTGTAGCAGTTGAGCACCACTTTATTTTTTTAAAAAAGCTAAACAGCCCTGAATTGAAGCATACAAATGGGAATAGCAATAGGAAAAGGAGTGGATTAAACCCATATTGAAACCAAGTCATACTGCTGTTTTATTGCAAAATATGAGTCTGAAGTACAGTCTTCTGAGTGCATGCTCACATAAGTGATATTCCTCTCTCCTCTAGAGAATGTTGACATTCCTTTTCCCTCTCCACCAAAGTAATTTATCTACTTATTCACTAGTTCAATACACTATTTGAAAGATTGCGAGCACCTTATTCATATCTGAACAAACCAAGGTTCCTCCACCACTTTACTCTCAGTCCCTTTCCTCACCACTCACCTGGCAAGATGGCTTAAGCTGCATGGTGTCAGCTGTAACAGGCAATTTCCCAGATGCTCTGTTTTAGGGAGGTAGGATAAAATCACCGTGTACATTACATGGGGATTATGAAAGGATGTGGTAGAAGATGCCTCTGGCTCACTCTCACGCTTGTGGGGTTTTGTGAGCAGCTGGCCCTGTTAGTTTACTGTGCCACAGATGCTCAAAACTTCCTTCTTCTTTGGCCATTTTAAGTTATACATTAAATTCAAATTCCTGTGAACATCAAGGGAATGTTAACTTTCAACAAGTCAGCAGGAGCTGTTGTCTGTGCAGCACCTCTGACCATTTAACGAGCTGAGAATATGGACCTGGGGACTCGTTTCTGACCATAGTTCATTGGCAAGTTAATAGTATACAAGGTTATTATTACCATTGTGGAGAAATTATTGAGCCATTGCTTTTGTTCCAAACCACAAACCACAGAGTATATATACTGAACATGAAGTACATTGTGCCTCTATCTTAAAATATCTTTTTTTTGTGTTTATTTTTCAAGTGTCTTAGTGGACACTTTGTTAAGTCAGTGGTTACATTTATCAGAGACAAGTGAATTTAGAGTTTTCTGAGCACAAACTTGTCAATCCAATGGAATACTTCTCCAGCTTTTCATCTCTGGAGGTCTACCTCTAAATGTAGTCTTTATAAGCACCTGTACTGCAGTTTGATTGTATTGCTCTGGTAGAACTGCATAGTATTAAAAATCAACATGGAATGAATTGTATATAGGCACAGTTTGTAGCCTCTCCCCACGTTTGCTCCAGTAAGGACCGGATGTCAGAGTTGCAAATACCAGAATTCAACTACATTTAGAGCATGTGGGAAATCTTTCCAATACCTTAGTGCTACTATAATATAGCAGGAATATTATAAACAGTAAGTCATGTAAAAGTTTTAACTGGTTCTCCTGATAATCTTCACTACAGTACTGCAAACTTCTTCTATAGTGGAATATATTTCCACCACCCAAACGGTATGAATTCTACTCGCTGAAAAAAAAAAAGAAAAGAAAAGAAAAGAAAAAGATAGGCATTTCACTTACTCTGTAGTTTTTTATTATGTTTTATAAAGGTTGCTTAAATTATTGATCCAAGAGGTTATGTGCATGTATTATTGTATATAAATACTGTCAGAACTGTGTTTAATTAGCTAGGTTATTGGGAAAGATAGTGAAAGGAAATAAATTGGCCATATAGTTCATAATGAGCAGAAATAAAAAAAAATATATAGATTAACTCAATTTGTTTATGTATTTGGTTTTATGCAACGTATTTTAAATTGTTCTGCTTTTCCTACTGGTAAGCTGATACTCAGCCTGATGATCACTTATTCAGGGGACAAAACCAAGAATTGCATTACAAACTAGCACTGTGCAAGCCCTGATTTATCCTACCTCTCAGTCTTTAGGGATTTTCAAAAAGTCCAGTGTATCTGCTTAATCTCTGAAGACAGAAGGGCATAGAGGCTTACACAGCTAGGGTTTGCTTTTGGAAACTCTGCAGGGGATTCTGATGTGCTCAGCACATTGGCAACTTCCATTTCCCCTGACCAGGAGCTTCATATGGGCATGCAGAGTTGCCCATGCTCTGTGAATGTGAGCAGCTGCTGCAGCAAGAGGGACACCATGGGCTGTCAGCATTTTAACAGCTGCTTCTTATTTTTAGATGCCACACATGAGACTATCCCTTGCTCCATTGCTGGCTGGAGATGAAGGTCTAGGAGGGTGAAACCACAACGTCTAGCCACAGAAGCAGAACATCTAGCCTGTTTGTGTCACACTGTTGGCCGTGGTCTGTGCTGACCACTGTTGACTCAGCAGTGCTTCCACAGAAGCATCCATGAAAAGGTTTAGGATGGGGACACCAAGTACATTCCCCAACTGTAGGCAGTCATGATGGTAAAAAACTTTAAAATGCTCAGAGCTGCTCTTATTCCTCTTGGCTGCCATGTGGGAGAAGTAACAGGTCATGCCAACAGCTGAGCAGGAAACTTTTGTTCTCTGTTCCTCCTGGCTGGCAGACCTTTCCTGGGCAGTACTAGCTGAATGTAATCAGCTAAAGCTATCTGCAAAGCAAGATCAGATGTGGTGACAGTGTGGACCACAACGTGCCTTTACTGTGACCCAGGGGCCAGGGAATCTGTATCTCTTTGGGAAGTCTTGTCCCTGGCAAATCTGTTATGCCACCTCTGAAATATATGATATTTCTATTCCGTCTTTGTTTATTTTGCCTCCATTTTTAGGATAACATCCTTAAATTTCGCCTAGTTCTGCTTTAATTTTTTTGCATTCTCAAGGATAACTTGGCAGAGAACTACAAAAAACCAGTCTGAAATAGCTGAGCCTAATTTTGCACAAGCCAAGGACCACTGCGTGGTTTGCAGGAAATTTTGAAAGGTAAAAGCAAGATGAACATTTCTCAGATTTCAGAGGGTTAATTTTCATTTTCTCCAAAAGAACATCTCTATCTTCCTTGCAGGGTGGATGATACTTGTTTAAAGAAAATAGTCAGAGAATGTGGTTCTTTTGTTTCAGCTCTACTCTTCAAAAACTGCAAAATGAAATCACCAGAGACAAGTGCTTGTCTCTGAATTTCAAGCTGACACCCAAAAGCTGCTTGTCTTAAAGCTTTGATGTCTCTTCATGCTTCGAGGGTAGACATCAGTGTAGAGAGGCCATTTTGCCTGTAACTCTGGTAGCATGTCTGCTCCATAAATTAAAGCAGAGCTAGAACTACATGGAGAATGAAAATGCTTCCAAAACTTTGAGTTTTCTAGAAGTACTTTCCAGTTCTGGAAAACTTCAATAGTAAAGTGTTCTGCAAAATGAAAAACATATAGTTTCAGATAGATCAATTCTTTCCAATTTAGATTTTTTGATGCATCTCACATATATCTGTATGAAACACAAACCCCAAAATAAAAAGCCATTTCAAAAACAAAAGCATAAGACTTTAATTGAAAGATGTCAGAATGAGCTATTTTGAGCCTTTCAACCAGTTTTTCCCTCACATAAATGAAACTTGAGTAAAAAAGACAAGACTTCACAAAGAATTTGCAGAGAGCTGCACTATTTTAATGAAAACATGTTCTGCTAGTTCTTTGATTATCAAGTTTAATCAGAATAATAGCAGGGTTTGTTTTTGTTAAAATAAAAAAAATGAGACTCTTAGGTAATAATAAGATACAGCAGCACTCAGTTGACTGGCATAGAGTGTATAATAGCATCTCCTTCAGAATTCAATTCTCAAACAGTCATTTATTTTATCCATCAGTCACTGATATTCTACATACAAAAGGTAAATCCTCTTGACATTCTTTAGTTCTGGCAGGTAGCAGACAAATATGAGTCCGAATTTTCAAGGAAATTTTTTTAATAAGAATAATTTTCTGCTGCTGAGTTTAGATACTCCTCTATACTTTTTTTTTTTTAGTTGATTTTACTGGAATTTTGCATTTATTTATAGTAACACATGTAGCGTATTCCACAGAATTTGATGGAACTATAAGAGTTGCCTGCATATTTGAAGAATAGGCATTTTAATAACTGAAGGACTTCGATGCATTTGCTCTAGCAGGCAATTATTCTTCAGGAAAACTGGATTCCAATTAGAGTAAAAACAACTCTCTGTTAATAGCCACCTCCTTGTACAGTGATTTAGAAAGACGACTAATTGGCAAACTTGGCATCATGCTGTATTAAGTAAGTAACCTGCTTTATCTTATTAGGCCTGTTATCATACCTGGTTTTCAAATGTGATTTGCACATATGAAGGACATGAAGATCAGCTATTGGACCCACTTGCCCAGTTGTGAAAATCAACAACAGAAAAATGTCTGTTTTCCCATGCCATGAAACATCTTGAATACATGACACCTCACTGATATAATTGATGTTAGACAGCAGATTAGGATACTATAATACAGGGTTCTCATTGCATCAAAATGTATTTTAATGATTAGTCTTAATATGTAGCCTTTTTTACATGTATTAAGTTTCTTTCAATGAAAAAAATTATAAAAATACACCAGTGCTCCAAAGTCAAATTCTGGAAACTCCTGTAACAAATAAGGAGAGAAAGATATTAATATCATATTAATATCATTTCTCCAGACAGACAAAATGTTCCTCAAATTGAAGCCTAGTTTATCCCATACGGTTAAACAAATAAAAAAAGGAGTTCAACTCTCAATAGCTGAACCAGCTATTTTTGGGGAGACTGGGGGGGGGCAAATATCAAAATAGTCATCTATTGAAATGTTAAAAGAAAGCAGAATGACATTTAAATATTTTTTTACCAATTCCTATGGGGTTTCAATGGGTACTAAAGGGCACAGAAGAAATATCAGCTTAGTTTCTTTGTACATCATGAGTGATCTTTCATGACTACTGAATAAAAAAAATGTTCCCTGTCACCTAGGTATGAGAAACAAGTAAGACTAATTTACAAGTAGAAGAGTACTCAATTAAAAATGTTATGAGATCATCTCCAAGTTAGGCCAAGATATAAAACCTGTATCTAATTCTTACATGAAGATCTAAGATGTGGAATAGCAAGTTAAGATGAAGGCAACGCTGTAATTTGTTTCTTAGGCTTCCTGATTAATCTTCCTGCATATAAATATTAATTTCCAGTATTTTGTCATACTTTCAGTGATCTTTTTTCTACAGCAGTGATGGTAAACAAATTTATTTTTAAAAAGTAGTATAAATTTCTGTCAGCAATTCCCATCCAAATCCTTGCTGATGCCAAATCTGGCACCAGTTCCCCACAGCTTTTTTGCACTAAACAACTACTGAACTCTGCAAATATTTAAATAGTAGAGAAAGACATGTTTATTAACTGTGGCGCTGCTTCTACTTCCTAAATATTATCCATATCTTTCTGCAAACACACCAAGTGACTTGCTGGTGACCACACCTTCCACCACTGTCAACCACAGAGGATGGGAGACTGTGGGCAGGGCTGTGGGCAGGGCTCCCTGCCTGCAACCGCCTCTGAGTTTGTGGAAATTGTAGATACCTCCTATTTCCAAGCACAGAAGAAAGGAGACAATTTACAGAAACCTGCCCTCCTCCTCCTTCTCCTCCCTTCTTCTCCCTTCTTCTCCTTTTTTCTTATTTCCATGTTTAGAAAGAGGGCCTCATTGCTGTGGAGCCTGGTGACCCAGGAGTGGCTGAATATGTGGATGTACTCTCTGCTTTGATTGGGACAGAGAAATGCAATGGTCTGGACTCCTTCATTTAGATCCTGACTGCCAGCCATGTTGGAGGTGGGAGGACCTGGCTTGGGATCTGGCTTTGCATCAGGAGCTGGCAGCTGTTTTCCCTTTCTGCAGAACGAAAGCGGGAAAGGGAAAAGGTGTTGGGTCACCTGAGAGAGCCTCTGTGTCATCTCCAGCTGGGAACAGTGTCCTTTGCCTGCTGCCAATGTGCTGCAAACTGGCCCTAGAGGTAAAGATTGCCAGAGAGGTAATCTACTGTCACTATGTCCTCGGTCGGGCCTTTAGTGAAATAGCTCTGAAGGCAAAGGCAGTTCTCGAAACTCCTCTGTTTGCATGGGCTGTTCCTGCTCTTTCCAGAGCTGATGCTGTTTGGGAGGTGCAGTGAAGTACCTTGAGCCTCCTAGGTCTTTATGCAGAGAACGGCAATGATTTAACGAAGAAGTGCAAATGAATGCATGAGTGGAAAGAGGTGAGGGGCACAAGGGAGAGAATGTGCATATTTGTGCATGACCTGGCATCACCTTGCAGATGTTACACAGCTCCACGAAGCAATGAGCTGGAGAAGGCTGCCCCTCTCCAGCTTCTGCATAGAGGTTTTTGTGCCTGTTCCTATGCAGACTAGGGAATAAGCCACACACCTGACAATGGTAGCATCTTACAGGTGCCTTGCCTGGAGACAGGATCTATCTACAAAATGCATTAGAAAAATGTCAGTTTGGGAAGTGTCACTCATCTTTTTAAATCACAGAACAATAATCAGCAGTGATTCAAAGGCTGGTTTTGACAGTTTTCTAGAAATATGTAATGTCTTCCATGTCTTATATGCATTGTAGATATATTAGTATGATATACATTATATATAATTTAGTGTATGTACACAATATTATATACATAATACATTCACACACACACGCATTAGCATTCTTCTTAAAAATATGTGCAGCCTTTGTATTTATAAAGAATGGAGAGTATAATCAAATGTCAGACCCTGAAAAACCCACATGCCAAGGGAATGCCACAAAACCTGCCATCTCTGTTCTATGGCAGGTGGCTTTGAGGGGCTGCCAGAGGAAACTCATGACAGTGGATAAAGCTGACTGTGCAAATTATGAGTTTCCTTCCTAGGGGGAGTTCAATTTGGATTTTTATTTGCTTACTTGAAGCACAGTGTCTCCAACACACCAGGTTTCTGGTTTCGTTGTTGATTTCTTTTGCTCCCTATTCTGCATTGCAAATCTTTTGGTTAGAACTGATAGCGAGGGCTACAAGGAGACAGCCCCTGTGGACGTCAAGCCAGTGAGCTGGCTAGAAGACGAAGGCACTGTCTTCTACATAAATAGCAGCCAGGTTAAAGCTAACTTTTCCTCCAACCTCTTCATACTTCTCTTGAATTAGTTCCAGGTGCCAGGCAAGCTCCAAAATGGGATGCAGACTCCCATCTGGAAAACTAAGCAGAAGAGGACTCCCTCATATTCTCACATTCCCAACTTTTTTATTGGTCTCTTTTCCATTGATAGGCCACCACCGGTTGGGTGTAGCTCCTTCTACCAGCTAGAAGGCTGTGTGAACGCCTTAGGCATCCTCCTGCCCTTGCTGCAAGGACAGGACTCCTGCATTTTCATCTCTTATGGAAAAAAACTGTGTGCTCAATTAGTATTTTTCTTTTTGACCAAGCAAGCATCTGGAATGCATTGCTCCAATCTGCAATTTATACTTAAACCCTTTATTTTAGTGCATACTCAGAAAATATCAGATGTCAGTCTTCAGCAGTTTAGTCACACAGTGCATTTACTCTTTCCTCTGGATTTGAATGTCTACTTATTAGAGCTTATCTGTGCTATGACAATTTTCACTTTCTCATATCAAGAAGGTATAGCTTCAGTAGTTAATGACTGAAGACTGTGGTTGCCTTCATTTATAATGATTAAGCCCTTACTTCACAGATTGTTTCAATACTTTTAGAACAAAGAAGTGCTCAATATAAGTATTCTTCATTCTCCTGAAAAAAACAGCAAAATAGCAATCTATTTCAAGAGGTGAAATAGATTGGCAAAATAATATTTTCATACTAGGATATTTCATGCTAAACTATTTAAAGTTTATGATTACCTAAGTCATATCCGAATGATTTCTTATGATGGAGAACAAAAATTTTACTAAAACCATAAAATAGGGAATTACTGTAAGGGATAGATTAATATATTTTTTTGAGAGGGATGGGTCCCATGTCTAAAGAAATTACATCTAGCGCTTGCCAGAACTTCACTTCAACTCTTATGGCAGGCAAAATGACAGCTACCCAAGAGTTGCAGAAGTGGGAAACATCCATGACAAAAGTTTTGTAGCAGGATGACAACAGTAGAATGAGTAAGCTACCCTTACAATATTTATAGGGTACAACATGATATAGATGAATTTTTTTGCTTTTGTTTTGTTTTATTTTCTGTTTTCTCCCACTGTTCTTTCAAGACATTTAAAAATAACCTAGCACTGGGATGGGCTTTTCTACAGAAACTAATAACATAATCTAAGTGGTTTCAAAATAAACTTACAGTGTCTGCTCTGAAGGAAAAAGATTTACCTAAGGACATTAATTTGTGAGTCTTTAAAGTGTCCTCTGGATATTATTACTATACAACCTCTAGTAATTTTCTGTAAGGATAATAGATGTTTCTCCTCTTCTGTGTTTGAGGTGAAGTTATCAGACTTCAAACTGACAACTAAGTTAAGAAAACTAAGTATTTTTGAGGTGCAAATCATTTGAGTCTAACCCAAAGAAGAGAGGTTAATTGAAGCCTTTTGAAATGTAACTGAGTGCTGTAAAAAAAAAAAAAAAAAAAAAAAGAGGGAATGACATGACAGATCTTTTAGAAGCCATGAAGATGAGATCACAGTCTTCAAAGATTTCTGTTCTAGTCTTTTCACCCAAATGTTCTGCTGCTGGTTAAAATAGTCATCAAAAGCTAGTTTGGTCACCACAATTACTTGCTTATTTTTCGCTAAAATACTCACCATAGATTGAATTGATAGAAGCTGATGTGCATTTCTTCTCCCAGACAACCAGTGATGTATACTATTTAGAATGTTTAGAGTGTTTTTCCTGACCTCGGTGATACAGGTTTTTTCACAGGGTGAAATTGCAAATGAACTTACAAATAACCATTTTATCCTGACAATTATAAACAGAAATCTGTGTTTAGAAGTTTTGTTGCCACTGAAAAAAACATGAAGTAGGCAATCATCCCTCTTAAGATGAAGAATAGGGTTATGATACCTATTTCTGAAGCCTCTTTTAGAAGGCAAGCCTGTTGTTTAACACATAGCACTTCTATTGCACCCAGCTCAGCAAGTACAGTAAATAATCATTATTTCAATTTATTATTGAGCTTTGCCATTTCTCTTCATGCCTATATACATAGGTACATTTTTTCAGTAAATTCTGAAAATTACTCTGAAAGAATATTTGGTACCCACAAAAGTACAGACACAAGCTGAGGTAAAGCTGACCTCACAGTGTAAAGAAATTTCAACTATCCCCAACATCAGCAGCTTAAGGTCTTGATTTGTCCCACAGTAAGAGTGGACTGTCAAACTACTTTTTAAAAAAAGAGCCTAAACCCAGTCTTATATCGTTCTTATAATTTTGGGAAGAAACTTACTTTGAATGTTTTCCAACAGAATGTTAATATTTCTCTTTCATTTTTGACTGTCACTCTCCTTTCTCTTGCCTTACTCTTCATACCCACATCATCCTGTTCTTTCATCTACTTATAAATACTACAGTCTGACAAAAAAAAATCAGTGAAGGTTACAACACAGTCACATCAATGCGATTTTTGGGAATGATGCTAGATAGATCATTGTCCTTGCACTTAACGTTGCACTGTCAGAACCTCTTGACTTCTCCGACATCAGTTGCAGAGGTGGCAGTGGATCAGTGGATGCTGACTGCCATACTTCATGGGCAGCCACAGATTTTGGCTCTGTCAAAGGCAGTGTTTTCTGCTGGTCAGCCCATGTACATTTATGTGCTCAACACCAACAGCTCTCACTCTAGCAATGCTGTAAAGGAATCTCTTTCCTACAGCTCCTTCTCTTTCCCTCTATGAAGTAAGTCTCACTCTTGGTGCATTATGAAAAAAAACCATCCAAGTCTGACTCCTTGCAAGTAATTTTGTTAGCTGTGATTCATTGTTGGGAGACCATTCACACTGTTTCAGAAAATAAGTCCACAATGCAGAAAAGACAAGGAAAATGCTTTTCAGAATTTGTTCTGCTGCATAAATTTCTATTGAAAAACATCTTCCCATTGCCACTGTGGTGACAACTTGACATTCTTGTAATGTGTTGCATATTGAATAGATGTGGGTGATGTTTAAAAGCAATTTTCAACATTCCCCTAGAATAAAACCTGATCTGTTAAGAATTATTTAGGCTGTTCACTTTTCTTAAGGCATTTCCTATGGAAATATGAGAAATTGGTTAGTTCTTTGGGAAGAAAAATGTGTTGATGGGACGCTATTTTCATCATCTTAGTAATAATAATATTCTTAAAACACATATCTGAGCTTTATCTAGTCAGATGTGCCTGCTGCATGCTGCTGTGTCTGGTGGCAAGTGTCTCCCTTCCTGGAGGTGCCAGCACTCTCCCAGCTCTGTTTCCTGGGGGCAGTGCTACTGCTGACCTGCAGGAGAAGTGTGGGAACCCATGATGGCCAGGACCAAGAAGAACTTTAAGCCTGCAAGGTTCATAGTCTGCTATGGGATCTTGCACGGTGGGCTGTGAGTGCAAAGCTTTCGTACGGCTCTGGCTAATTTTACAGCCGACCCGGTACCCAGCACACGCATGCCCATGAAAATCCACTTTATTTGAAAAGAGTACAACTGTGCAGTGCCTTTGGCACACCTCTGGCTGAGGAGTGATTTCTTGTGACCCCAGTGTGACATACAAGCAACATTGCATACTCTTTATGAAAGTTAAAAATAAATGTGCAGTGATGTGCGGCCTCAGTGTGCCTCCAGCTGCCAGTTTGTATTGAGCCCTGTTGATTATAATGCAAGCTTGGCACTCAGCTCACATGTAAACACCTATGTTTAGCTACCTAACTTCAGGTGTCTTAATCCTGCTTCCTTGGGGTGGGAATCCCAAGGAAGTTACCTCAACACAGGCTTTTAGTAACATTTCAAGGGTGGTAGGCTTGAAATGCCTTAGGACATTTGAGTTATCTGAGCCATCTGATATTTCAAATTACTTTAGCAGCTTGTACTTAGGTATCATTCTCTGTCTCCAGCCCAAAGTTTGATAAATGAGGGGCACACATCGTTCCTTGTCCATCCCACCAGTGTCTCAGACAAACTAGAATCTCTTTGTGTTCATTCTAAGTTTAAAGTAAAGCACATGCATAAAATCTAAGAGACACTAAAAAAAATTCTAAAGATGGAGAGTATTAATACACACTATCAAGGAAACCTTAAGTTTCATTTTTAAGGATAAAAAAGACAAAATTCTGATACAGAATAATGCCTTTGGGAATAAAGAACTTTTATGACTTACAACAGAAGTTTCGACAAGACCTCAATGACAAATACACTAGGGAAGAAATTTATATTAAAGTCATAAATAAGACTCTCTAACTGCTAGAAGTGACAGAAAAGAAAAAGCTGCCACTGCAAGGCTTTATAGTCAGAGTAGCTTTTCGCACTTACTTGGGGAATGTAGAATATTTTCACTGTAAACAAAGAAAAATGGATTTAAATTCTGGGAAAAAAAGAATTCTTGGTGAGCTGCCTGACTCAAAATTATACATATCAAATGTTGTTTTAAGATATAGATCTACACAAGATATTTCACTAGTTTAAAATCATGCTACAGTTAATTTCTAGCTCCCCATCATTTGAGGCTAATCTTCATTTATGTATAAAACTCAAGTAACGATTAAAAACAAAAAAAAGAGGCCTTTCAGCCATACCTGTGCGTAGGACACAGTGTCTGGGAACCATCTGTGCCCAGAGCTCTCAGCTGGCACTGCCTACAATGTAGCCCTGGCGTGCAATGACAGTCCCAGACCTGCACGTGCTAGGGAGGGCTCTGGCATGCAGGGTGCTGCAATTGCTGAACATCACACCCAAGGAAGCTGGGAGGATGCTTGTAGAACATGGAATTCATAGTGGTAACAGGTATCAGGTTGGAAAGTCCTTATTTAGTGGTTAGACTCGTGGTAGGAAGGTTTTTCTCTACTAATAGGTGGAGTGGAGAGGCAGAGTAGTTCCTGCTTCTAGTGTTGTTCAACACCTGTTTTTCTGCAAAAGCCAGAGGAAGATTTTGGTGACAGTGGAGGGGTCCTGTATGAAAGCTGTGTTTGTGGGTCCCTGTGGGAGAACTGACCTACGCTTGAGCACTCCTCTGAAGAAACACTCCCAGTCTGAAGAAGAGTTGCTTTACTGAGAGCATGACGAAGCACCAATAAAAATTAAATATGAATGTCTTTAGCGTAAGAACGGAAGCATATATCTTGCTCAGAAAAGCTTTGGGTGCCCCATCATTTCCTTACAGTACCTGAAAGGAGCTTACAGGAAAGATGGGGCAAGAGTGTTAACAAGAGCACGTAGAGACAGGACAAGGGAGAATGGATTCAAGTTGAAAGAAAGTTGGTTTAGATTATTAGATATTAGGGAAAAATTCTTTGTTGTGAGGTTGGTGAAGCACTGGAACAGGTTGCCAAGGGAAGTTGTGGATGCCTCAGCCCTGGAGGTGTTCAGTGTCAGGTTGGATGGGTCTCTGAGCAACCTGGTCTAGTTGAAGGTGTCCCTGCCCATGGCAGTGGGTTGGAACCTGTTGTGGATTTACTAGCCCCTTGGAACTGAAGATAGTTAGTTCCAGGTGGACTTCCTGGTGCTGAGCCCATTAGAAGCTTTAGTAACGCCTCTGCGAATTACGTATTTAGGGAGAACGGAAGAGAAGCTTATTGCGCAGAAGAAATTGGACCCAGAAGAGGAGCAGAGGGAGCCGCTGGGCCCGGGGGGCAGGCATGGCGCTGGAGCCAGGCTGGCCCAGGCTGGGATGTGCAGCAGAGCGCAGAAGAAATTCCAGAGAGGAGAGAAGAGCTGCCCGGGGGCTTTTCAGCTGGCCTTACCCCCTCCCCCACCATGGCAGGGGAGAGGCGGTGGCAGGTTGGCTGAACCTGCAACTGAGCAGGTCGGACTCCTGCAGCAACTTGGAGTGAGGCAGCGGCGGGCAGAGAGCCCAGTCATTCCTCTGTGTCCAGTCCGACCCAGGACACTGGGGCAGAGGGAGCCACAGCAAGCCGGGTGGGCTGGAGTGCACCCTCACCCGGGAGGGGAGCAGAGCAGAGTGGAGAGGAGGAGCACAGCCAGTGCAACTACCGCCGCCGCTCAAGATTATGACTTGAAGAGAGAGAGAGAAAGAGAAGCTACACTGAAGCAGGTTTTTCTGGGTAGGACTTTAATGAAAACTATCAGAGTATAGAGACTGAGCCGAACCCCAGAATCTGCAACCAGGGAGAGGAGTGGACCTGACTTGGAGGAGTCCCTTGAGAACTTACTCCCCTGAGAGGGACCCCACGTAGCAGGGAAAGGACTCAGAGCTTTAACTCCCTGTAACCCGTGGTGAAGATCATGGTGGAGCGGGTTGTCTCCCCACAGTCCATGAAGGACCATCAGGGGGTGCAGAGACAGCCCCCACCCCGATGAAGAGATCCTTTAGCTACGCCCTGACAGTTCTTCTTCTGCATTGATTCAGGGGGCTGAGGGGTGGTTAAAAAGTGTTAGCAATAAATTTTGATATTTTCCTCATGTCGAGTCTGTCTTGCCTGTGTTAACCTCTCTCACCTTTTAGCAATTTTTGGGGGGGGTTGAATCCCACTAGAGTAAACCCACAACAGAACCAGATGATTTTCAAAGTCCCTTTCCAACCCAAACCATTCTTTGATTCTATGATCATTGGACATGTTCCAGGTCATGTTGGATTGGGTCTTGAGCAACGTGATCTATTGAAAGATGTCTCTGCCCATGGTGGGGAGGGAGTTGGACTAGAGGTCTTTAAAGGTTCCTTCCAACCCAAACCATTCTATGACTCCATATTTCAAGTCAGCAGGCTTAGCTTTATGGAGTGGCAAACTGTGGTGCTGAGTGATGGAAAACATATGACTGCTCTTCAGAAGTAGAAGCTGATTCACGTTCTCTGCTAAGATGCTGAGGAGCGGGTCATTCAGGTTAGCATTGGAAGAGAAAGCAGGCAACAAATATGTTCTTTTCATGTTCACATACTGGGAACATATTCTTTCAACAACATCATTTGGCAGGTCAAAGTTTAATTTTATTTCCTGTTTGCAGTCTTAGACAAGGAAGTTTATTGAAATATAATTTTTAAGGGACAGTAAAAAGAGACAGCAGATACCTGTCGATGCTGGAACACCTACAAGACTGAAACAGTTTCTACTAAAAATCGGTGCTTTCTTGGTACATGTATTTTTTCATAGATTTCAGAGTCTGGAGGCTGAAGTTCCTCTGTTTTGAACTTTCTAAAATTGATAATTTTAGGAAAATCTGAGCAATAGTAATAGAATAAAAATCAGGAAAACTAAAATTTTGTGCTGTCAGTACAGTAGAGTACCATGCTCATTTTACACACTGTGTTACAGAAACAATAGTGTAGCTGTTGATTTTGCATCATTTCACCTTGAACTTTTCCTCTGCTGTTTCTTTTCTTTATATCCATATGAAGATGAAACTTAGGAGAAGCAGTTTTCGACACACTAAGAATTAAAAAGTAAAAGTAGTTGAACAAAGCCTGGCAGCTGAAGGTTGTGGCTTGGAAGGTATGTGGCACTAACAAAATCACATATTAAATGATAAATTTAGAATTAGATGCAAGACAGAACACTTGAAAACTGTTGTGGAGTTCCCTAAATTAACCTTTGGACAGAACCATCAGATTTTCTCAAGGAAAGGAGCCTACTTGTCCAGAATAAATGCATTAGGCATGGACATCTAAGCCCAGGAAGATATGTGAAAATAGCTAACCAGGATAGAAAAGTATACAAGAGCTCAAAATAAACTTCCACAAGGAAGTAATACAAAACCCCCTGCTTATTCTTTGCCAAACTGCACTGTCAATGCCAAGCATATAGAAAAAAAAGATACAAATCTTGGACACGCATTTCTGTGGTACATGCACAGAGAAGGAACAACAAACACCACCCTACTAGTAGCTCAAAGGGCCCCATAGGGCAATGATGCAGCAGATGACAAATGAACAGTCAGCCTGAGAACTAATGGGAAACATTACATCTCATATGGTCAGAAGAGGAGAAACCAAAGTGATGCCAAAATCAAACATTTGCTCTAAGGAAAAAAAAACAACCAATAACCTTATGGACAGAAGAAAACAAACTGCCATAATCCAATGGCAGTTGTAATCAGGGTAGCATCAGAGAGCTCAGTGTTTGTGTCCCTTTTACTTAAAGTAAGAATATCACTAATGATGCCTTGGGGCATCACTGCCCTTCCCCAGGATTGGCCCATTCTACTTCCTACTTAGCTCACTCACCAGCCAGCTTTCGGCTTTTTGGCTTTGCTGCCCATCCCCTCTTGCCATGTGCTACTCTCCTGTTGCATGTCTGCAGCCTGCTTCACTGTGTCTTAGCAGCAGATTTTCTAATTGCTTCACTGGTATCAATTTTGTACACTTGTGTGTGTGAAAAAAGCAAAAGGAAGGGTATGATAGTAATATCTTTTCATTATCTTTTTCCAGGTTTTTCCTGTGTCATGTATTTATACTCCATTTTACATAGTATGGAAAAGATGTTCCTTTAATAGTACTGGAGAAAAAGACCACATTAGAAACATGCCAAAACCCTTCGTTTCATTCAACAGATGCATTCACTGGAGATGACAAGGAAACCAGCTGTGTCAAACATGTTCCAAGATTCTAATCAGGGGAAAAGGAAGTTCACATCTATCTTCTATGTTCTACACTTGAAAAATGCCAGCAATTCCACAAAACCCTCTAAGTCTGGGGCAAGAAGGTAAGGAAGTAGACTCTTTGCTTCAGAACAGTGCAGGAAAAAGGAGAATCAACTAATGTCCAGGCACATGCAATTCAGTGCACGAAAAGGACCCTTCATTTAGATATCAACTCCAAAAAGCTATACAGTTACACTAAAACTCTCTTACCTAGAAACGAGGGGAATATTTAGAGAAATGGTCAATACAGGTTATTTTTTTTCTGTGCTCCTTGAGCCAGGCTGTAGTAAATTGATATCCTGATAGAGACAAAACACCTATTCTGGCCCTTAAAAAAGGGAAGAAATTAGAGTGGTTGATGAGATTTCAGTGGTAAGTTGCTATGATGATAAATGCAAAACAAGTTTGTTCACTGAGGGCTCTAAGAAAAGCATTGCACAATCCTTTACAATGTGGTCAAAACTTAAAACCCCAATAGAATAATCATCATAGGAACAAACAAAAACCAAGCTTCCAATAAATGGAAATAAAGAATATGGCTTTGGTCTCAGTCCATGAGTGAAAAATGTTTCATGTTTTTATTTATGGGAGGCCACTATTAGCTGACACTGACTGTAAACCACACGTTGACAGTGTCAAAAGGCGTCTGGCAAACCATTCTGCTGCTGCTAAGAATAGAGTTTGTTTTTTCAGCTACAAATATATTCTTTGCAAATTGAACATCAAGTGGGGAAAGAATTAGTGGTTGCAGACACACTCAGAGCATTTTGACAGTGAAATGAAGCTAAGTCAAGAGGTATGTTATGTCCTGTGGATCTGATTAAAAATGTGGTCTGGTTTCAGGTGAAAATGAGGGCTATTATTCCTGGCACAATTGTTAGGAACAAGATCCTACAAAAAATAGCCCTGGAGAATCAGAACAGTGTATTCCTAGAACTCATTATAAGGGATGGCTTTCAGTAGTGTTGGGATTTTATTGGAAACCATCAAGATAATGATTGCCAAGATATTATAGAAAAGAAAAGAAATGCTTCAAAGAATCACTATAAGGATGATTTACAGAATCAAAAATCTACGGTTAGGGCAAAACTTTAATGTTGACCTAAAAAGAACAATTCCTTTCATTAAGGCTATTTTACTTAAAAAAATTACAAAGAATATATATACAGCAAGATGTCTGAAAGAACCAGTGCTTGTGATATAAGAAGACATGGCCCATTAAGGAATCACAGGTAAAAATATAGTATTTGTTTATGATGAGACTTTTTTATAGTAGTTTTGCCTTCCCTGAGATTACAATACTAGACATACTTGAACAAATGATCATATAAATCTATTTTTGTGGCATATAGTATCCCTGGACTGACTACAGCATGCTTCTCAATAGGCATGTGTTCGCAGTGAAATTTGACTTTTAATTGACTAACTCAAATTACCTCTAGCCTAAGTAGCTGGAAAAATTAACGAAAATTTAGTACCTATCTTTATAGTACCTATAAAGATACAGAGATTGACATGCATCTGTGTTAAATATTATTCACTTAAAGTAAGAATATCAGTAATGAAGGACTTTTTTTCCCCCTGCAGAATACTTAAATAAGATATCTTCAGTGCTGTACACTGATATTAGGCATGGAAATTTTTGGAAAAAAACAAACAAACACACAAAAAATTCATATGGTTTGTAATGCAATTCTTTCAAATGGCATCGCAATAGCATTGGGATAGCAAGAACTATATCTTCTGATGAGATTGTTACTCATGATTGATAAATATGATAAAGAAATGATTTACCACCAAAAACATGACCACCAATGATTTACTGTGAAGAAGGCAGCTGCAGACAGGCCACAAACACATCATGATGATGTAGCAGAATGAAAGCACAGCAAAGCCAGAAAGAGTGAATGTAGCACTGCCTAACATAGCTGGGGTATTGCTGTTGGAAAGCCACAGGTTTACCAAAATTGAAAATTGCAGATAAGTTTTAATGCAGATGAATGTAAACACATGGAGAAAAAGAACTCTACCTAGACATTATCTACTGAAAGGCTCTATCTTAATCAGTTATTGCATCTCAGGAAATGGATCATGGAAGCATTGTGGATCATTCTAGGGTGATGTCTGCTCCGAAGGTAAACCAAAATATTACACATTATTAGAAAAGGGAAAGAATCAAAGAAAAAAAAGACAGAAGAAAAAATATAATGCTACTGTCCATCCATATCTTTAGCATCACATACGGTCCTGTATTCTCAGCCATGGACATGTGTAATAGAATAAGGAGAGTGGAAGGTGGCAAAGATAAGTAGAAGTATGAAACAACTGCTTTATAGGTAGATAGATTAGCATTCTTTAATAAAGAAAGATTCCTTAGGTGAATGTTCTAAGAGTGCATGAAATCATAAGCACCATGGAGAATGTGAAGAGGGACTGATTATTCACTAGTCACAACACAGGAATATATAAATTAATCTAAGCAAACAGATACAGTCAAAAACATTGCTGCAGGATGTTAGGGAATCCAGAAATATAAATTGGTTCAAATAGACTTTGATAAATGCATGGGTGAAAAGACCATTAAAAACACTAAAGACACAGATAAAAACACTGACCACTGCCAGGTTGCAGGAAGTTTATGCAGTAAAGGTACAGCAAGGGAAGCATGACCTTATGATACCCTTTTCTCACCATCTGTTAGTGAGAATGCAGATGGGACTGTGGACTATATATACACCTTACTTTAACCTGAGCATAATTCCACACAGTCCTGAGTAATGGTAGTGTCCACAATCTATGCTTTAGAATACATGGAGAATATATTCAGAATATATTCCACAAATATACTCCACAAAATCCATGAAGACACAAAAAACCACAAACAAGAGGTTTCTGAGTGTATTTTAAAAGGGGGACAAAAGGAAAGAGCTGTAATGAAAGCAAGCTCCACTCATGTTGTTTGTAGAGAGTTTATTGAAATTCTGATTTAGGGAGGAAAAAGTCATAGAATCACAGAGTCACAGACCATTTGAGTCTGGAAGGCAGTATCACCTGTAGCCTGTTCCCTGGGATTGTGTCCAGCTGGGTTTTGAACACCTCTACAGACGAAGAACTTGACATTTCCCTTATTTCTTTTTGTGCCCATTTCATCTTGTCCTGTCACTGAATACCATTAAGAGTCAGGCTCCATCTTTACTCACTCTCCTCACATATTTATATACATGGGTAAGATTTCCCTGAGCCTTTTCTTCTCCAGGCTGAACAATCCCAAATTTCTCAGTCTCTTCTTGTATGTGTCTCACTCCCTTCATCATTGTTGTGGCCTTTTGATGGACTTGATACAGTATGCCCATGTCTCTGCTGTACAGGTGAGCCCAGGCTTTAATCCAGCACTCTGGATGTGTCTCACCAGAGCATGTAGAGGGGAAGGATCATTTCCCTCAGCCTCATGGTTGTGTTCCCCACCATGAAGCCCAGGATGGTTTTGGCCCTCTTTGCTGCAAGGATGCGTTGTTGGCTTATGCTCAAATTGGTGTCCACCAAGATATTCAGTGCTTTTCTCTACCAAACGGTTTTCCAATCCATTGGCCCTAAGCATGGAGGTGTATCCCTACTGGCATATGGGGTAATTCCTCTGTAGGGGCAGGACTTGACCTTTCCCTTTGTTGAACCTCATGTGGTAACCACTGGACATTTTTTCCAGCCTACCAAGTTCCTTCTGAAAGGTAACACATCCATTTGATACTTCAGCCACTCCTCCCAGTTTTATATCATGTGCAAATTTGCCCAGGATGTACTCTGCTCCATCATCCTCATTGTTAATGAAGATGTTGAACAGCACTGTCCTCGGTATTGACCTGTAGGGTATTTTACTAGTGATGGCCCTCCAGATGGGTTTTATGTCACAGACAGATCATAACCTTTCCAGCACAGGGCTTTTTCAGTTTTCCAGTTTACCTCACTGTCCACCTATCTGATCTATACATCCTCAGTTTGTCTGTTAGGATGTTATGAGAGGAAGAGTCAAAAGCATTGCCAGAGGCAAGACAAACAGCATCCACTGCTCTCCCTTCATCCACTGAGTTGGCCATCATAGCAAGCTCTCAGATGGTTGGGAATGATTTCCCCTTTGTAAATGCACAGTGACTATTCCAAAACACTGTCTTGCCCTGGATGCTTAGATGTGATTTCCAGTATTAGTTGCTCCAAGATATTCCCAGGAGCCATGCTGAAGTTGGCAGGCCTGTAGTTCTTGATCCTTCTTCTTGCCCTTCTTGAAGACAGCAGTGGCATTTGCTTTCATCCAGTCCTCAGGAGCCTCATCCCTGATCACTATGACCTTTCAAAGGTAATCCAGTGTGGCCTCACAATGACATCAGGCAACTCCTTCAACATCCTGTCAGGTCCCCTGGATTTGTACATGTCCAATTTGTTTAAATGCCTCCTAATGTAGATCACCCTTCTTGATAGGTAAGTCTCTTTCACTCCAGAATTTCCCACTCATCTCATGGACTCTGCCTTGCCCTCTGTTGATGTAGCTGGAGTTTCAGACTCTGGCACCTGCTGGGTTTTGGAAAAGCTCCAGTCAATCTCCTGCTTGCCGTCTCTGATGCTGTGAAACCTGTGGACTCTCTCCAGCTCCCTCAGTTGGCAGCTTGGCCTCTCCCCAGCACCCATGTGCTGCAGGCAAGAAGCATGTCTAAACTGGGCCCTTGGTGAAAGGCCTCTGGTGTCTCTACATCCCCCAGAGGCAGAGTTGCATCCATCCTTAGGAACTAAGTCTGGTCCAAGGTCTCTGATGTGTCAGGGGTAGATAGTCGTGGGGAGCCAGAGTCTGTGCCCTGCCACGTCACCCACCACTGCAGAGGATGTGGATCTGTGTTCTGGGCACAGATGCTGGCCTCCTCTGTGTGCTCTCCTCCAAAACCTGCTGTGTCTTGGAGCAGACTAACCAAATCAGAAAACCGTCACTTATTTTTAGTTATGTACTGGACTTGTAAGGAGAGAATCAACTTTTGGCAATTATCCTCTCAGCAGATGTATGAGCTGCACTCTGTTCTCCAGTACAGATTGGAAATATAATTAAGTCAAGATGCTTGTCCCTGTGTAGACCCTCAGAAAAAACTTAAGTCCCTTTCATTTTCTTTCTAGAGCGTTATAGTCTCCTTAAGGTTCACAAGTGTTCATCTCTTTATTTGGAAGAGTTCAAGGGCTCAGGACTCTAAAATTCTCTCAACTCTCTTTTTAACAATGTTCTCAGCTGTTTCAGTCTAGACATACAAAATATATAGTTGTCCTAAAACTTTCTTGTTCTGTGCTTCAATTTCCTCCTTCTAAAATAAGCATAATAAACTTTCAGCCCACCTGGTATTTGAAATTATGACATTGTGAAATCAAATCATGTAACAACATTTATTAATATAACAGCTTTGCTCAGTCTGAGCTGTTCCATGTAAACTCTAATTTGAAAATATTTTGTGGGAACATTTTCCTTTGTTTTCTAAATCAGAAATTAAAAATACAGGACTGTTCTATGCAATTGCATGTAATGCAAATTCCAATTCCCACACAAGTCTTAGAGTCAACACTAATAGAAAACTGTGATGGAATTAATGATACTGAGAAAAACCTCCTTAGGGGGTTAATTTTAAGAGTGTGTTGTAAACAACGAATAAGGACACATGATGAACAATCCAGAATAAAAATTTAATAAGTTGTTGCCCTTTAAGTAGGATGCTATCCATTCTATTAGGTAAATGAGGATGAAATCTTAACAAAGAATGACGTTGATAAGGTAATTAGAGACTCCATGATAGCACAGACTATATGCATATACAAGAGGAAACTAAAATAAAGTTGTGGAGAAAACTTTAATTAAGTTTCCCAAAGTTGAATAGGAAAAGTCTTAGGGGGGTCCTATAAGCAGCCTTCAAGGACATATGACAAGTTCATCAAGAAGACAGAGACAGGCAGGATGAGAGAGAATGAACCTAAATTGCAACCGGAAAGTGCTCAGAGTGCACAGAAAGAGAAATTTTAACACTGTAAGGACTGTCGAACAATGGGGCAGGTTTCTGGGACTGCACATTTTCAGGACCCACCTGGATAAAACCATGAGCAACTTGGTCTGACCTCCTAATTGACCTTGCTTTGAATAAGAGTTTGGATTACCAACCTCCTGGAGTCTCTTCCCACCTGGATCATCCTATAACTCTGTGAATTTGCTTTTTTTTTCCATTAGACTTCTTGACTTTGTAGCCTTATTATCTTTATGCATAATATTTAGGCACTGTCACAGAAAGATTGCAAAGGTAGCTATTCGTGCTTTCTCCTCTAGCTCAGCTGCTTTCAGTGAAAAATCTTCACAAACCAAAGGCCATCTGAAATAAATTGATCACTCTGACTTCTAAGCGCTCTTTTCAGATCCTGCCTTGCAATTTAAAATAAATGTTCATAGTGATCTGTGCAACCGTGTATTGCGCAGGAATGGCCCTTTCCACTGAGGTTTTCAAAGATGCCATATAGCACTATCAAAAATGATTGTCTTGTTTTCAGCCTCTGCCTTTAAATTTGAATGTGCAACTATCTGAGCTAACTGTGGAGGAAGGTAGGAACAATTATAGCTTCAGCCATTTGGTTTATAAATTTATGTATATTTAGGACGGTCCAGTGATTTCAAAACACACGACATCTTGCCACAATCCTCCCCTTGACACAATGGCAAGGTAGTACCCTCTAGCTTTATTAAGAGTGTAAGGGCTAAAAGGATCAGAAAACATAAATGAGTCAAGAGAATATTTTGTTTATGGAAGAAGAAAACCATGATCTCCTCTTTCCTATTTTTATTGTGCAAAGGACTTTGGAGGTGAAGGAGATGTCAAGACAAGGGTGTTTCCAATGAATTTGAGTTTGGGGAGATTGTAAAGATCATCTGGGCAGAATTTATTCCCTCTCAACACTAGCTGGGTAGATTTTTTTTTTCCTAGTGATGAATAATTGGTGAAACTAGAATTTCGGTCTACCTGAATTTAAATAACAAATTCAGTTCAGCTGTATTGAAAGATTTTAAGTGGGTTGGTTTGTTTGCTTTAAGAATCAGACACACACACACACAAATGGATTAAAATAAAAAAGAATGTTGTTGCCCAGTCAAACAAGGCGTCAAGAATCAGAATTTTCCAGGAGTTTTCAGGAATATGCAGGGAACTAGAGATGTAAATTCAATTCCATTTTCTGCTTGAGGGAACTGAAACCTGCCCTCTTACCTTGGTGTAAACCAAGCAAACAATTTGCCCTCACACTGTGATATAAAGAATATATATTTATCTTTTTTTTCCCCTAATTGAATGTAAGAATATCAACAGGGATTAAACAGAAAGCTCAACATAGAACTGTCCTACTATGCTGGAGAGTGGGATGCTCTGCAAGGATTTGGGGCATGTAGGATGGGAAAGAATTCAGCCAGTCCTAACATGGGTGAGAAATCTGATCCCTGACCCTATGGAGCTAAGACATGAATTTGCCACATCATATTTTATGAAACTAATACTTTATTTCTTTGGCTTTTCTTTCAAATACCTAATGGTTTTGTTTGTGCCAAATTGGAACATTCTGTGTCAGAACATTAGTTTTTTATTCTTGCCAAAATAAGAACTTAGAATTTGGTTGGTGTCAATAACATTTTTATTTCTCACTCCTTGCTTTATTTCAGAACTGAAATAGACAAACAAACAAACAAACAGTAATTCATATAAAGTTCTGCAGCAGGTTTGCAAGGGTTATTCAGCTTAAAGCTACAACTAGAGAGCTCCTTTCAACCCTGGAACAAATAGGCACAGCTCCTGTTGGCTTTCTAGTTTATCCTGGTAACTATCCAGGGTTGTGTTTGAGCCATGGAATAGAAAATCATAGAATAATAAAATTGTAAATGGTACTAAAGAGGAGTTAATAAAACTTTTAAACAACCAGTAAATAATGGACCTTTAATGCTCCAGGCACAGTAACCCCAGTGTTTCTAAAACTAACAAGGGTTCTTTTTGCCCTTACCTGACTTGCAGTGTATTCCTATCTCATATTACTGATAAACCCTGGAAATACAGAGAATGTTCCTTCTACATGTATCCTTCACAGCTCAGTTCTGAAGATACATGCTGTACTTTGGGCTGTGTCAGGATCTACTGTGCTTCCTTCTCATCTATTCAACCCTTTCAGTCTTCAGCCTGTAAGATCCTCTGCTATTGCCATGGGGATAGCCATTAAATCAGAAAAGTGTTTATTTCATGTCAGACACTTACATGGTAAGAGTAGGCTCAGGTTCATTCCAGTTTTTTACTCCTGGTAAGGATAAAAATAAATCCTTCATTTTAAAATATGCTTTGATTTCCAAGTTGTGCATTTGATTTTGTTTGCTTCCGCCAGCATCTAGCAATGATTCTCAGAAAAAATGATATTTCTTTTTCAGTATCATAAATCTGAAAAAGAAAGATATATTCTTTTTCCACTTCAGTTGTTTTCAAATTTGTACTAGATTTAAAAAGTCTCTTCAGACCTCCACAGCTACCAGACATGATTCCTTGCCAGACCAATCAGACTTACTGTGAAATAAAGTTTCCTGTCATATTAAGGTACAGCTGTCATCTTAACCCTCAGTGCTGTAAACAAGCAGTTGCTGGCAGCAGATCATAAGCACAACTATAATCTGTGTACCTCAATTTTCCACATGTCTGGCCAAGAAAGGTATGTCTCCATGACATCATTCCATCTCATCAATTTCCCTGTCTCCTCAGCCTTGCAACGCTTTTATCCTCCTTTTTATTTCTTCTGCATTCACTTCCCTTGCATCTCCTTGAATCATTTCTCTGTGCCATTTTGGTTACCATGTGTAGCCCAGTGGTGACTCATGGAAATATCTGTAGACTCCTCATCTATTTGTTCTACCAGACATATCCTGTTATTTGTCTGTCTCTCAACTATTTTGCTTTACTTTAGAAATGTTGCTTTTCTTGTTTAGGATTTTCATTCATTAACCCCAGTGTAGTGTTGCTTTGGTGTTTTTCCTGCTTCTAATTTTCCATGCTCCTCTGACCAAAAGAATGCTACCTCTGTGGCAGGTTGGTGAAATGTGTCAATTTACCTTCTTACTCCTGCAGTGGAAACTGGATTAGCCTCTTCTTAGATCCACTATGAGTTGTTGGCCCTCTTCTCTTGCTTCAGGAACCCCAATGCTGGGAGAGGCCAGAGGACTTGCCCCTTTAACCCTCATCTCGCCGTCACTGTATGGTGACTTCAGTGCACTCTACAGGTGGGTTTTCTTTATCTGTACATCTTTTCTACCAAAGAAATTAAAATATTCCCCACTTACGTATGTTTACAACTGATTTTGTTCCTCCCTCTCTAAAGGAATGACAGAAGTAAAAGAACAAAGAAAGAAAAGGGAGAAATAGAGAACACAAAGGATCTTTTCTGTGTATTTTTGTCCTTCTCCTGTAACATTTCCTACTTCTTTTTCTGGACACTCCTTAATGAGAATTCCAATTGTACAGATCTGAAGGGAAAAAAGGCATGTATTCTGCACTCTCCTCTCTTTCAGGGTACTGAGACTATCATTAGAGGTGGCATCCACAGAATAAAAGACCCCAATGCTGTGTCTCAGTAACACCTTTATTAGCATTTTTGCTACCAGTATTTTAAAATGATATTAGGATAAAGAGTATTTTTTCTTGCTCACTAACTTGATCAGATATTTTCTTCCTCATATGTGCTTTCAAAGCACCACGGACTTCTCTTCCTTGTGATGAAATTTTCTTCAGTCTCAATGTTAACATTCACTGCACAAAGACTTCTGAATTTAAAATAACAAAGAACGTTTCTAGACCATTCCTATACCAACTGCACCTATCAGTCTTGGAGCAGGGCTCCAAAGCAACAAGGAATCTGATTCTTCTGTCCCTCGGAATCCAGCTTCAAAAGCTACCTTCTCTGGCAAGGTTTAGAGCACAGCCAGGACTCACAGTTTCTGCAACCTTCTCTTCCAGTCCTCTTGCAAAGAAAATCCCACTGAAATACAGCACCGCTGTAAAAAACAAAAGCTATTCTCAGGAATCACTTGCAGCTTTAGGCTCTGACAGGAAAGGTACCTGAAAGGAAAACATTTATTATAAGTGGAACATGTCAGTAGGGGCAAAGCAGACAC
Source organism: Pipra filicauda (assembly GCF_003945595.2). Lineage (NCBI taxonomy): Eukaryota > Metazoa > Chordata > Aves > Passeriformes > Pipridae > Pipra > Pipra filicauda. The sequence continues at coordinate 112,760 of NW_024104560.1, read as the reverse complement.
CCTCAAAGAAATCTTAAGGTTTCAGTTTTAGCACAGAGACTCCTTGATAAATAAAGAGTCTCAGATCTTCTCATCTTTATAGTTGTCAGACACAATCACTTTTATGTTCAAGAACTCCTATCCTACAATCCCAGTGTTTGTTAAAAGCTCTGGAAGAAAGCTGTTAGTCTCATCCAAAAATATATGACAGTTATCATAATTTTCCCCAGAGGATATATAATAATATCAAAATTTATATCAATATCAAATATCAAAATAGTACTGAAAATTCAGATGGTAAGAGGACATGAAAGATACATCCTTTTTGACTGAATTCATCATGAACTAATGAAGGTTTTACTTTTCAGCAGCAAGACTGCAGAATTCTAGTTACAAAACTGATAGGTAACAAGTATTTCTGACACAGAGCTCAGTGAAATTACAATTGTATGCCACTAGGCTTGGCATAAACTTTTGTGGAGTTTCTTAATGTCTTAAAATCAAAAATCTAATTTTCTAAAGTAACTTTTGACTTTTTGAGTACAACTCACAGAGTCGTATTTCTACCTAAGTTTCTGTTTAGATAAAGTGATGTACCTGAATGTCAGTCTGTGAATTTTAAAGGTGGTAAGGATGGATATGAGTTCACAAAATCTAAACAATACCTAGAACTCAGGCCACCTACTACCAACATTTCTATATGTTCAATGATTTATACTACATTCCTACACTATAGACAGGGAGCACCACTCTTTCTCTTCTTAAAACTCTGATCAGTTAGACACTATTATTTAAGCTTGTAACCCCTCCCTAGAAGTTGTATGTAATGGCCTTTTTCTGAACTTTCCCTCATAACCCTTTGAGCAAAAGGCAAAATAGAGGTATCTGTTGACACAAACTACACTTGCAGGAAGGAGTGAACCAAAGTCTTCGCCAGATCCTTCCACAGAACATTTCTTGACATTTTGCTGCTTAAAAGATTAGGCAGTTGTGACCTTCCCAATTAAAAGAATTTCATACCCTCACATATGATATTATTTTCTTTCCATTGATCTTTTGTAGTAAAGATATGCAAGTCCTTGTCTAAAACTGCCATTCATGAATACTTGTTCTAGCTGGATTCAGCATTTAAGATACCAAAATAAAGCAGTGCCAAGTTTCTTATTGCTTCTTCATCAAAAGCTCAAACCAAGTAATAAACATATACAGGAAGTACCTCTCAAATGTTTGTCATTCTCTCCAAAAAAAGAAGGAGGCATATACGATTTTTATATGCTCTCATTCTCTTCACTGGTTGTAGGGTTAGGTCTGGAAGAGCAGTCTTTTTTTTCTTTTCTCTTTTTGTCCTAATTGCACATGACAGTCTGTTGGTCAATAAAAAGAACAGAAATGGATCCTGAGACCTTTTTTTTCAAATGAAAAAAAATAAAGAAATAAATCAGTAAATTAGGATAACAACAGTAAACTTCTACTTTTCCGAGACACCTTTTGTCCAGTTAATAAAAGATGCTTTCTAGGAAAACATTACCTGTTCAATTTACGTTTTCCTTTCCCTAGCCTGCATTCAGCATAGGAAGGTCTCAGACTGTTCTGCTACTGATCTTGCACTTCAGACACCAAAACACGGTATTGATGTCTGCCTGTTTGATAGCAGAATGTGTACTGGGAATGGGGGAAGCAGTGTGCAAACAAACAAAAATTTGCATTAGACTATCTTGTAAACTGAGAGAACCATCCTTAGCTAAGTCCCAAAACTAAGCATGCAGCAAAAAAGAATGAATAAATGTCATGCTTTCTGGGTTGCAAAAGGAAAACCATTCAGTGAAGGGGAAAAATATGAGTACCAGGATGTATACTACCCTTTTTATTAATTGTGTCTGATTACGAACTCCCGCTCAAGGCTGAGTGGTCTAAAGGAGGCATAAGCCTTCCCTACTTTGGGGTCAAGACTGAGTGTAGTCTGGTTTCCCTGCAGCAGCCTGTGCCTCAGTCTTCTTGCCCAGGCAGACATTTGCTCTCTGCATAATCATGAATCCCAAACTAAAATGTAGATCAAGACTGAAGGTACAGGTCAAACCTAAAGTCTGAAAGCATTGATCTAACTTATTGCAGACTTATGACAGGCACTACTGAAAAATACCATTCCAGTAATACAAAACATTGTCATCAGATTTAAATGTATGTCTTTGACATTACATTAGTAGATAATTATAAACATGCCTGAGATATCTGGAAAATTACTTGCATAACTACAGAAAAAAACATTCAGTTATTCTGTGATCTTGTGAACCAACCGTTCATTGTTGTGAATCTCAACTTCTTGCCCTGGTCTTCAGGGCCTGGCATTTCTGAAGGTTGGTCTTGCTAGTAAAGACTGAAGCAAAGAAGGCTTTCAATACCTTAGTCTTTTCCACGTCCTGTGTCACCAGGACAATTGCCCCATTCAAGAGATAGCCCGTGTTTTCCCTACTTCTCCTTTTGTCACCTAGGTACTTATAAAAATCCCTTCTTTGGCCTTTGATATTCCTCACCAGATTCCATTTCAGTTGGGCTTTGGGATTCCTAATCCCCATCACTGCATGCTCAGAGAGGGTTTCCATATTCCTTCTGGGTTACCTCTCCCTGCTTCTGCTTTCTGTAGGCTTCCTTTTGTGTTTGAATTTTGCCAGAAACTCCTTGTTCATCCATGCAAGTCTCCTCACAAATAAGCGTTCCTGCTTATTCGTATAGAACTGCCCTTGAGCTTGGAGGTGATGATCCTTGAATACCCATCAGCATTCTCGGACTTCTCTTTCACCCAGGGTTTTATCTCATGGGACTCTTTCAAACAAACCCCTGAAGAAGTCAAAGTCTGCTCTTTATTCTCTGTTGAAACCCGCAAATGCCCTTATATCCTCCTATTTGCCATTGAGATTTGCATAGACAATAGACATGACTAGCAAGCAGAAGAGAATCAAAGAGATGTCCTAAGTTCATGTCTCTCTAATGAGGAACAGGACATCAAAATAAAGATAAGTCATTAACATGAAATCACATAGACCAGATTTCACAGACTTTCACCTTGTTTGTAATCAGCTGTTCTAGCACACATAGCAAAATTAATTCTAAATACTCAACATGAAATGACTGTCTTCCAATGATTGTATCATATATGTACATATAAGCATCATATGAATACATATTGGTATATCTCAGTATGAAACACACATAACAATATACGTACGCACAATTATCAAAATGAAACAATTTTAAAAATTATAAGTTGTTGGAAACAAACAAAATAGTATAAGCCATTTCTTTTTCTGTTTGGAGGTGGTATGTAGAACAAAATAAATTTATGCCAATTTACATTATTTTTCTAAAAATCCATGCCTAGCACTGGAAGAATAGATTGACATAAACAATAACTCACATTTTAAAACAAAAAACAACATACACAAACAAAACCATAAAAAACAGCTGATGTATAAATTCTAGACATGACTGGCACATTTAAGTCTATTGAGAAAAAAAATGGAATGTTTTAGAATGGTCATTATGTAAAAAGAAAAAGACTTCTGATAGAATACCTCAGAATAAATTAGATGTTTAGGTAAATAAATGCAATTGGAAAAGACTTTCTAAAATAATATCATTCAATTCTTCATTGAAATTCATGATGAACACATTGTACTCATTCACTAGCTAAAACAAGAACTAGGCGCAGAAAATTGAAATCAATGTGCCTGTAGAATGTAACTCTCTTCTTGCTGAAAATCAACTATTTGCTGTATCGCTGCTGCAATTACCTAACAAGTGTCACTATGAGATATCAAAGTATTTCTAAAGATAAAACCTAAATGGAATCTGAATTTTATAACAGAATCAAAGAATGGTTGAGTCTGGAAAGGACCTCTGGAATGTCATCTACTGCAATCCCTTGTTCAAGTATGTCCACCTAGACCAGGTTGCCCGGGATAATGTCCAGATGGTTTTTGAAGATCTTCAGGGAGGGAGACTCCACAATCTGGCTGTGCTACTTAATATTCTCAATTTGGGATCATGAGATGAATACAAAAATTATCTTCAGTGATAATCTAATATGATCTACTCAAGCATGTTTTAATATACCTGAGAAAAAGAAGTAAATAAGTAAAAGAAGACCACATGACAAGCTAAGATATTATAGTCAGTAGTAGAACTATTACTAGAGCTGTCAGAGTGTATTTCTAGTAAGAAATAACTCCACACAAATACGGAATTATAGAGCAACTAAACAGTGCACTTTGGCAGACAAGTCATAACAGGCAACAGACAATGAAAGCCCGATGTACCTGCAGGTGTATGTCTGGCCCCATTTCTTGCAGTCACTGTATAACAGCAGATTTTTTATATCCCTATTGCCTAATAAAGTTAAGTCTCATAAGTCTCAAGGACAATATATGCAGAGGTGTTAACATATACAAAGCACTAAGACTACAAATCTACTTTGCACATCTCCCAGCTACCTGGTCTGATGCCAGCTGAGATCTGAAATTGCTTGTACTGCATGTAGGGTCATTTAGGATACTGCTTCCAAAATTATTTTTGGCAGAGGGGTGTGGAAGGTGGAGGAGTAGTGTTTGAAAGAAGAAATAATCCTTTCCTTGAAGGGGTTAGTTTTGGCTCTGAGGATTTGTTACCATAAAGCATACCTCTGTCATACCTTCTCCAAAAAACCCCCACCTCAATTATTCCAGATAACTGTAGGAATAACTAACTAACTAAATAATACCCAATTAATAAAAAGCTTGGTTGCATTTTCACTTTTGCTCTGTACTTCCAGGATCTTGTCAGCTGTGTGTGAAATTTGGTGCCTGAGAGGACACTGTAGTTCTGCGACCCCAGCAAGACCCCAAGGCATGCAGAAGCATCTGCCCATCTGAAGGAGTAACACAGGCAGGTCTCTAACAAATCAGTTGAGCAAAATTCAATATAAAGTTCAGGTTAGAAGTATTCTCCAACATAACCTGTTCCCTTTGTACGCAAGCATCTACATACATCTCCTGCATATTAGATAGAGCCTATAGCCTGAGCTTCCTTTCAGGGCAAAGGATGTGGATTTATTTGCTCTCAGGTTGCTAGGAGACCTACTATTTTCCAGCTGTACCCTCTCAGATAAAAAGAGATTACTACTTCCACACTTCAAAAACACAAGATTTTTTTTCTTTTCACCAGGGCTCAGGTCTGGTCAGGGGGTGGTGAGCATTCTCACGCTGCCAGACCCTCTGGGAGACAAAGTTACAAACTGACCCTGGTTTTGCACCATTTGGATAGGAACTACCTGCACAGGCATCACCTTGCATATCTGTATTTGCCATGGCATCTTTCAGAAAAACTAATAACTACTATTAAGAAAAGTAATTCCTTGTAAAAAATTGAAAGATATGGAAAATCCGAATTTTACCTGAGCATTTCAACTTACCCAAAAGTCTGAAAGACATAACCCCCCAAAATTTAACGTTATGATTAGAAAAAACATAGGATGAAGCTCACTAAGTTACACCTTCTGGGTGATTAGACTGTGCCATATTTTAAATCTTTCAGTGTCAGTGGTCTGAAACATAAGGTCATAAAGGGCATTTACTGTGACAGAGGGAAAGAGGAGTATAAAGTCCTTTTCATATTTATTCTTGAATAAGTTTGTTCTCTCTGCTAGCTTTTCTGATGCATGGACAAAACCTGAAAGAGAAGCATATAATCTAAATTATTTTACTGATCTGGGCTGACTATAGCAGCAAGCTTCGTATCACCAAACTTCAGAAGTCTGTACCTTTACAGACTTTACAGACTTTGAAAAGTTTAGGCCATTCTTCTGACACTGAGCAAACTTTCAAATCAGTTTTGGTGCTGACAGTACCCACACACTAAATAGAGTTTTCATTTGCATGCTTTTTCTCCTCACAGAATGAGTTAGTTTGAGAGCTGTAAATATGGTTCTTTGCCTTTGTCCCAGACAGACACATATGAGAAATGTACACTTTAACTTTCCCCAAACCAATATTTCCATGTTCTTTACCTGCTTCCTTTGTTCTGTGTGCATCAATCAGTTGAAAATTGTTCTATGTCAAAGAATTTGAAAGTAAATTAACATAAGAACTTTCAATTAGAACTGGTTATTTAAGCCTGAGATATGAGTGTGAATTGTATCTTGTTCCCTCCTTCCGGACAGATTTTCAAGAACAAACTGAATTTGGATTACATAGAAATCTTCTTGGCATCATTGTTATTTTTTTTTAGAGATTAAAGATTTGTTAGAATGCATTCTTTCCATCCTCGCGTGATTATGTGCATATTGGCCAATATTTTTAAACATGGCGTCCTTGGGCTGAACATTTTTGAATATCTTTGATTAGTAAATACATACTCTGGCTTTCAGACACCCTTGGCAACTCACAAATAACCATAAACCTGCAGTGCCTTTTTCACCATAAGTAACTAAATACCAGTAATTAACTGTAAGAGAGCAGAATTCAGTAGACATATTTTCTTTTGAAATTTCCAGCTTGGCAGTAGATTGTTACCTTGTGTGTCATCCTGTTACTGTTAAACAGTTCTTCCAGACCTGAATGTATTGAAATGGGTAAGATAAATTTTGTTGAACAGAGCTGTACAAAACCAATCTGCTGTAGAGAAGAATATACAGCCAAAACACAATTATATTAGTTTAGGGAATTGAATGATGTGGCTTAGGTTCAGCAATACTTTGGAAAACACAGAGCAAGAAAAAGGCAGTTACAATGATTTTTATGATTCATTGAAAGAATATATGGTACAATAGTGACCTTTAAATCTGGTGAAAACCCAACAGCATCATTTAACTTTCTCATGCTGTTCCAGACAGCACAAAGCGAAAGCAAAGGTCCTAAGTACTGTGGACTTTAACTGGTTTTAAGAATATACACAGTAACATGTATACTCAGTTTTAAATGGTGGAGGAACTTTAATCTGTGAGGGAAGTAGGGTTTGAGATTCAATAAGCTTATATCTTCTCATCATTAACACCTTTCCAAATAGCTCACAACTGAAGAACCTTGATTTAACATACTTGGCAAACAACCAGGCAAAAAAAGAAATGCATATAATTTGTTTTCTCTCTCTCTTTGTATCTTAGCTCAACATCTGTTTTTTCAGTCATGAGCTCCTAAGAGCACAGATCTCTAACACAGTATTGAATGATGATAAAAATTGGACAAATCTAATCCAGCTGAACCTATTGGAAAGATTCTTGTTATTGTAAAAAACTTTGGTCTCATTACTCAGTCTCCCAAAAGCAATATCTTTTTGGAAGGTCCAAGTGTTTTTTATAACCATTAAATATACAAAAGCAACATTTCTCATTCCCATCCCCCATTCAGACTTATACACTAATTAATAAGTGGAAGTTTGGAAGCTGACTCAAACAGAGTTCTGATTTCTCTGCAAAACCCCATCAGTTTTGTCTCCTTGTCTCTCTCCTTTGTCCCAGCTGCGTCCGCTTATAACTCCAGTTTCTCCCACATATCCTCCCTTCTTATATTTATTTTCATATTCCCAAGAACATATTCTGTTTTCTTTGCAAGTGACATAATTTCTGAGGGGCAAGGGACAGCATGAAGAGTGACTGGCTTGAAACAACATGCTTTTGACTGCGAGCCAGGAGGCCAAAGGCAGAGGGTAAGTGTTGAGTTCACTTAGCAGCCTGACCTTAAATGGGACAACATTGGGGACTATTCTTTCTTCACAATCCACAGATCAGTTTCTATAAAAACTCTAGGAATTTAATATCTTCCAGAGATCTAGCTTTCTGAGAGAGTTTACTGGACAGCAAATTAAGAAAGTCATCTGTAATCCTCAGGCATAAATGTCTCCTCACTGTGGGATGCAGCTCACACCCTTCTGTCCCTCCTGAGGTTTGCTATTCTATTCCATCTTTGCTTCTCCACTTTACTGTCTTGCCCTGTACTCTCCTCTGCTGTACTTTCATGTAGTGATGGGATGCTTTCTTGAGTTCACTCTGTGGTATAACTCATACATATTACCTCCCTCTGCTTCTGTATCGTGAGAGAAAATAGGATGTGGTTTAAAACCAAAAGAGTATAAAACACATGCAATTAAAAATAGTGGCCTAGTTGGATGAGGGGCAGGGGGAACAAAACTGAGTCTGGAGATAGGAACCTAGTACCTGAAGTAAAGTTTATGGTAGATTTTGGTCCCCTATGGAAATCCATCATTCCTGACATACCTTAAAAGTATTTCATTATTGATGAAGATAATCGAGCCAAATGCCACTACAGAAAATTATTACCTTGAACTTCAAACTCATTCCTGCCCATTTACCTTTGTGTAAGCCAAGATGCTGCACATATGCACAGAGTGTTTGAAGGATCAAAAGCATTATCATAGAGAATTAATGCTTTATAGAGTAGAATTCTGTTGCAATCCACACCCTAGTGAGAATCTGAAATTTTCAGCTTTCATTTCCCCATTAAGACTTTGTCAACTGTCATACCTTAGTCTTTTACGATAAAGACATCTTCAAAAGGTGTTGTAAAAATGTGCAAGATTGTTCAGAAAAACACATTAAATCCTGGACAGAGATGGAGATAATTTTGGAAGACTTTTAAAACATAACGAACCGTGAAATCGATAAAATAAGAATGGGAGAGGTTCTAATTAAGCTTAAACTAAGAGAAATCTGTGTATTCCCTTGTTTACTCATCTTCTTCTCTAAGTGTTAAAGGTGAAAAAAAAATCTCATTAGACTTTACAGGCCTGGAGAGCACAGTGCTGACTCTGGTTTCAGTGAACTGGCCTTATCCATCTTCTCCAGTGTCGTTCTCGAGCTAGCATTTTCTAACTCTTTTTAATTATTTTCTGTTAGTTTTGCTTTTGTTTAGTTTGGGGGTTTTTTAAGTTGTAGAGAAAAGCTCTAAAATATATTTTCTTAAATAAAAGTTGTGAGTTTCCTTTAGAGATCAATAGCATAATGTTCCAGCAGAAGATACTTTTCACGGAACAGTACAGTCTCCAAGGTGGCAAGGGCAGCGCTGTGGGCTCTGCTAAGCCTGAGAGACATGCTCTGTAGCCCAAAGGTAGGTGGAAACCCTGGCTTCATGAGGCCCTGCCCAGTAGAAACAGCATGTTGCAGTCAGATGGATTTATAGGCAAGGGCAGTGGATGTGCCCCCATCTCACCATATCCTCACCCAGGACAGCCAGGACATAGCCCTGTGGGCCCAGCATCCCTACACCAGGGGCTCCTCAAGATGGGCCCTTCTGGGCAGGGGGCTGAACCCGCAGTCCCTGGCCAGTGAGCACCTGCAAATGCTTGATAGGCACAGGCACCTCACACAACTGCTCCTGTCCAGGTGTTTGGAGCTGAATGAGTAAGGACACCATAAATTGGCTTCCCTAAGGTGAGGGGCTTCACATTACTCTGGAGATCACAGATTTCTGCCAGCGTTCCCCAGTGCCCCTACCAGCCTGCAGCTTCTGGCAGTTGCCATAATAGCCTCATACAGCATCAACACTTTTACTGAAGTTCATCACAGACGCTGTGAAAATGTAAACCCACATCACTGCCATCACACATGTGCTGCCTGGGGAGCACTGGATGACACAACATCCTGTCCAAACAAGGATAATGGTGAGATCTAGTTGATGCAAAACTGAACAAAGCTTGATATATGTGCTCGCCACCATGTGCAGGAGCCAGCAAGTGCCATAGGTCTTACTGGAAAACATTAATACAATGAAAAGATGGGAAGGAATGCAAGGACTGTGATTAACGGGATAACAGTTCAGATGCCTCTAAAGCTGGGTTTTGGGACATGCTGCTGCCGAAGCAATGCATGGGCTCAGCATCAAAACTCTGGATCAGGGAAGCAGAGAACAGTTGTGTCTCTCCCAGCTGCTCCATTCCTCATCTGCCCTCAGGCAAACACAGTCTGTTCATCTATACAATGAGAACAGCAATAGAGCAGCACAGGACACAGGCAACAGCTTCTGCAATAAGTTCAGAAAAGGACAGCCCTACAGATCACTTCATACAGTGACCCTATTAATCCTGTCATCAACACTAATATCTCAGGAACTTATTATTTCAGGTAGCACCGTAATATTAATACAAACATGGCCAACTGTAGTGGGTTGGTTTTTTGGATTTTTTAGGCCTTCCTTAGCAATGGGGTCAGAAATCTAAGGAAGTATTTCATATCATCCCTTTCGGTAACACAACATATAAAAAGGTGCAGATAAGAGAGCTCGCTCTCTTTTCTCTTCTGGTGGCTGAAGGCGACAGGTCTCTCTGCAGACGGTCTTTGCTTGTATAGACCAGGGCCTGCTGCTCAGACCTGCCGTTATCTCCGGTCCCTTCGGGGGGTGTGAGGGAGTTGGTTGGTGCTTCGCACAGTTCTGTCTTGTTCAGGGAAGTATTTAATTTGTTTTTTGTATTTATTCGCTAGCTCTGTAGTAATGGTGTATATTTGGAGGATATTTGTTTTAGTGGGGTTTTTTTATCCCTGTTTCCCCTTCCCTTTTCCCTTTTTTCCCCCTTGGGAGCTCCCTATCATGTGTACAATATTTTCAAATTGTATATATAATTATAAATGTATATTTTTGCTATAGCTTTGGCTATTCGGGTTTTTTTCTTCCCTCTCTGGGGAGAAGGCTTTTTCGCTGGGTCTTGGCACTTTGGCTGGGAGCCAGCTCCAAACTTATACACCAACAATAATCTTTGACACAGAACATATTTTACATATATGAAAAATATGTCTACCTGCTTGGTTCTTTTTAAACAACTCACCTAATAAAATGAATAAACCCAGTGCTTTTCTTTAAGAAGGTGCTCACATTCATCTCAAGTATCCTTTCCATATGCTTGACCTCTTGTCCATCTGCTGGTTAAGTGGCATGAGTGTGGGATATTTTATAGCCAATGCTTAGCAATATAAATAAGAAAGTAAGTTAGCTGCTATGACATTTAACTAGTAAAATATTTGCCTTATTTTGGCCTGAAAAGACAAACATTGAAAGCCACATGCCACATGTCTGCAGGGACCAGCTCCTGGCTCAACCATCTCTGCCTTTCCTGACATGGGAGCTCTGCATGGCCCACAGGGATGTGGCTATGGACTCAAATCTGGCAAGCTGGGACAGTGACCTCCAGCTGCTGGAAGAATATTTCTGGAAGTATGACTACAACATCAGTTTTTAAACTGAAGAAGAAAATGTTTTTCTGCATCTCTTCTCTCCTTTTCACAGCTGCCTCAATCTCTCATTTCTGGATACTATCACCCCTCCTCAGCTACGAGCACCATTTCCCTCTACATCTATGCATTTCCCTCCCTTTGACATAAAGCCATATTTTGCATTAATTTCCTATTAATTTCATATCCAACATTGTTTGCTTCTTTGCCCTAGGTATTTGCCTTATTCTTGCACTGACCTTCTTATACTTATCCAATCATTCCCTTCTGTGCAGTTAAATTATTGGATGGCCACCAACACTCATTTTTTACATTATCAGACAAGAACTACTGTGCAGTCTTCCGTGCTGGTCTCCTTCCCCCATGCTCAGGAAATGTTCCCTAAATTCCCAAAACACCTACAAAAATTTGATAGTGGTTAGATTCCTAATGCTACTAACTATATCTACTTGTTTTATCTATGCATTTCTCCTTCATCTTTCTGTTTTATGCCCGAGTTGCACTTTTTCAGGGATAGGCAGTCCTTTTTGGCTCTGTATTTGAACACCATCTCTCGTGATTAAGTCCTGATAATGATACCCTGAGAGCTCCACAAACAGTCTGTAAATTAGATTTCTGTTGAAATAAAGTCCATGAAACTTTAGCTTTACCAGGGATTGAAATCTGATATTTAACTTCAGTGTGTCTCTTGGGACATTCTATTTTATACAGCACACAGAGAGACAGCAGGACCTTAAATAAGACTACTACCCCCTGCATGGAGGAACCATTAGATAGTCTTGGAGCTAGTGTAGGAATAACTGCTGCCGGGGACCATTAGTACTTCATAGAAACACAGAGCAGCTAAGATTGGTCAGGACCTCTGGAGATTGCCTGGTCTACCCACTATGGTCAGAGCAGGGTCAGCTACAACAAGTTGCTCAGGATCTTGTTCAGTCAGGTTTTGAATATCTCCAAGGATGGAGACTCTACAACTTCCCTGGTCAACCTTCTCCAGTGTTCAGTCACTCTCACTGTAGGAACTACTCCCAAATTAAGTATCATAGAGATCTAGGCTGAAAACTGCTCAGGCGGCATCTTGACAGTATGCAGAAGACCAAAGAGAGAACAAGGACCGGCAAATGTACCTCTCAGCTCCTGAACCCAGCTGCGATTTTAGTTCATAATCCGCTCCATTGTGGGAGACTACTCACACTTTCTCCAGAGAGAGTGGAAGTCCAAACCTTTTAATGCTGTTTGGCTGGTCCACTACAACTTCCCCAACAGTCCCATATGTGTATCGATTTCCCCCTCGTAAGCTCTAGCAGCACAAGTGATGTGTATGGACTACCTGCTACTCATGAAGAACTTGAAACAGAGCCTTACCATGTGACAAAGCAAGGCATTGCTGATGCCAGACACATCAGCTCAACAGCCATGTGAGGCTCCAGCAAAAGATGAAGACAAATTCCCAATCTAAGTAAGAAAATCTGTTCACGAAAGAGCTGAGCATGTAATGCAAGCTTCTCTGGCTATTCAAGAGAGTTGATTTTCTTTAGACTGTTCAGTGACATTTATCCTTATTGAGGAGTATATTTCTGAGGCAAATATCACAAAACATTTGTCAACATTTTCGTATTAAAAAAATCTTATATCAGGGAAAGAAGAAAAATGAAACATAGAGATCTTTGTTCTCCTTGATACCTACCTACACAAATACATTTCCTAGTTAAAATATTTTTGGGTTTGAGGTTTTCTTTTTAGACAATGATTAATTATAGAATATTTTATCCCAACACTGACAAGGACTTCTGAACTCTGTTTTTGTTCGAAACTTTCTTCATTGTATGTTAAGTTGCAGTTTTAAACTCCAAAAATCTAAACAGTATAAGATACAGTTTAGGACAGGAATTCCTCTACTTAAAAATCACTTATAAAATACTGATCTTAAATTGTTATGGTTTTCACTATTTAACGGCTCTACCCAGGTATTGTAAATGTATAAAATTAGACTTTAATTGATGCATTTGGCACTACCTAACTGAGCACTGCTAACGGCACATTTCAAAGGCAAATGGTTGTAGTTCTCAAGCAGTGTTTTACTCTTTCCTTTGAAAAAAATATAGAAATTCATTGATTACACAGTGGTCCTCTTCTTGTTTTGTGTTCCTGTTGGGATTTCGTATCTAATAGAAGCCAAACAGTACAAATTGCATTAGCTGGTGCCGGTGTGATCATTTCACTCAAGCCTAGATATTCTTATCTCATAGAAAAAAATATAATGAAACAAAGCATCTGTAAACTTTTTGTAGCAGTAGATGAGCTCTCTATGGACATGCTTTTATGGTTCAGTTCACACAGAGGAGTATTAATGTGATAAAGGACAAGGTTTCTTGCTAGCCTGGACAATCATGTTAAGCTGTTTTCCTGAGATCTCTGAAGTTTCATAAAGAAAACAGATTGTGGATTTTCAATTCTAAATCATGCCTATAAGCCGTAGGCTTGCACTTTTGCCACTAACCGCTCTGCTGACTCATTACCTGACTCATTCAATGAGTTTCATGCTGTTCAATATTAATTTAGCTTAGGGAAAGCCATGCCATCAAGCATTTGTCATCTTAACACACACTCTCTTTCTTTGCGTTGTAGCTAATGACAAAAACCAGAGATGGGCCAGAACAGGGAAATGCAGCATTTGCTGCCCTGCAAACTTTGATCCTCTCAATGAAGGTCATGCACGTGGCCAGTCCCAGTAGTACTAGATGTGGAATGCAGTGTCTTTGGGTGTTGTACTTTGGTTTCAGTCCAAACTACCACTAGTTACAGAGTGCTACCCTGAAGTGATACTTATAAAAATGGTGTTGAAACCCTTCCAGTCACTACACTTCAGACACTTTAAATATTTATTATAAAATGATGCTTTGAATATTTATGAATAGAATTCTAACTGGATGTTTTCCTGGATGGAACTTGGTTTTGCATTCTTTGTAATGATAACGTATAAACAAATAAAATCCACGATTATACCAAAGACAACAGCTCAATCCCTTGCTGTTTATGGGCTTCGTATTAAATATTTCTGAAATTTTTACTTCAGAAAGCACACCCAGTGAAAAATAGACAAAAATTCTTCCAACAAAAAGTACTTTTTGAACAGATTCTTATCATATAAGGATGATCATTTAATAATATTTTTTCTAAGATTCCAAGTCAAGACAAAATACTGTTACATTATTTACAATGCTGGAGCTTTAACCTTCCTTCACCCCAACCTCAGCTATAAAAGGCATCCAAAGACAACAGGAGTGGCATCCTCCCTCTAATTAAATCAGAGCTGGCTGAGACAGAGCTAAAACATTTTCTCAAAACATGAGCAAGGTTTCAGGCTGATTACCTTTCTGCTCCTGCTTTTTGTCAGTTTCACATCTTTAGGGAATGTGGGAATACATAAGTATTTGGAGACTTTCTGTCATCTGACCTCATTTGCTGATATGATTGAGGGAGCAAGAAACAGCAGCCCATCCACAATGGAGGTGACTGCTTAGATGGCACAAAAGATGTCGTAATCTCAGAGATGTTCTTACTACATCCCAGGGACACCAAGTCCATGGCCCTGTACACAGTAGGTCTGAAAAATTGTAACATTTATTTTTAAGTTGCTACCTCTTGGACTGACAAAGAATTCTGGGCTCCAATTTTTCAGTTTACTTGGTTTTGATGTAACGCATCACACAAGCTGCTGAGAGAGCATCTACCAATTACCAATTACAGAAAGAAAATAGCTAATTGCCACAATCCCACTTCTAGATTCAAAGCCAGCTCAAGAATAAGCCAGACAACAAACTGCTCTTCATCATAGCTGAGGCATATATGGAAGTACAACTCACAGTGATCCTCAGCCTTTGGTGTGATAAACTCCCCATGGTATTTGGGCACTGAAAGGCTGGGGTCAAACCAAATTAGGAGGTTTCAGAACTGTAGTTAGGGATTTGAACAGCAGCACTGCCCAAATCCCTTGTTTGAAGGTCACATCTTTCTGAATGATTCAAATATCCTTTGTGTAATATAGGCTAAAACTTCCTCTCACAATCATAAATCATATTCTTCATTTACTGGTTGCTTGCCTGAGACCACAAAGATTTTACATGGAAGTTGGAGGAAGGAGATGAAGCCTATGAGATATCAACCACAAGTTACCCATGATCAGACACTGAAACCTCGAGTCTAGATCAATCTTCTTAGTTGATGGTGGAGCACTGTAGCGATGAAAACACAGCAAAGAGAAACTAACATTTCTGAATCTGATAGTTTTTACTTAGTGGAAAAATTCAAAGATGAGCAATAAAATTTGGTTAGATGTGAATAGAAACACAGCACATTCCACTACAACAATCACAATGTATCATTATTGCTTGAATAATGCTAGGTCTGGAGAAGAAGGATCTGTGTATATGCAATTAGATTTGCATAATTGTGAGCCCAGAAAGGTCAGAATAAGATTGGACATACTTCATTCTTCTGTGCCCTCCTTTTCAATTGCTTTTACTGAAGAATCTTGTATTTTAGGTAAATATGATTACACATATGGAAGAAGGCAACCTCCCTGCAGATGCTTAAAATTGTGCATGGAGTTGCACATACAAGAAGCAAAAACAGAACTGAGGGAAGGTCCATAGCTAGATTAGTAGAAACTGAGGAGCTGGCGTCAGCCTCCTACAATGCCACAGATGTTGCTTGTACCCTGTACCTTAATCCTCATTGAAAATCAGTAAAATATTGCTTCCTTACATCCTGAGAGCCTTCAGGAAGAAGAACAATATATCCAGACACTACTGTAATGAGGCCATTTAAAGGGTATATAGATAAGAAAAATATCTGCTGCCTCCCATAACAGTCTTTCCTCTTTTCCCTATCTCCTAGGCAGCAAACCAGGTTGAGTTACAGGCAGAGCTGTTTAGCTTTATTCTAGCAAGTGCAGAACTTTCGTCACATTTTGTCTAATCAAAGATTTTATCGCTGTATCATAAGCCACACCTGGTTCCTGTATAAGGAAAGCAAATTTTCTGGCAAAGTATGTTGTCAAGCTTTGAGACCATTTGGCTCAAAATAAGTACTCCTTTCCCGCCTAGTATGCACACATTTACAAGCCTACCTGGCTTCTGCATGGCTGTAAGGAGAGGGAGAGAAAATCAGGTCAACATTTGTTTTTCCCTCTGCTCCCATTACCAGTTCAGTCTCACTTCTAGTTCCCTTGCAAGGCTTTTACATAAAGCTTCACAGGGCTGTGCTGGTAGATGCTCTCTCTTCAATTAATACAGTATATATCCTTATTTATTTAATAAACTTTCTTCCACTTTAAAACAAAAGGCCCTAGTACCATAAAAGGTGCCATGTCAATAGGTTTGAGAAAAGGTTTACAGCTCCAAATACAGAGGTCAGTAGGAGAATAAGGGTGCCTGACACCTTTGCAAATCTTTAGCAAAATTTTCTTGTGAATTTAGATTTTCACTCATGTGAAACAGCTTTTAAGTTCCACTGCTGCCATATACATTTGTAATGTGATGGTAATGTGGCATCACTCAACATTTCTTAGGTAGTGGACACTTTCCCAGCCTAATACCATTTATAACGCTACTTTTTGGTAGTGATTGCATATTACTTTGAGTATCAGTATAATTACATGAATTGAAAAAACAGCAAATTCAAAACAGAAGCTCTCTTAAGTGGAACTGCGTTGATGCTTAGGAAGGTCATCACCAGGACTGGAAATTTTCCATTCACCACACAAGGATCTGCCACTTGAGCTGCTCAAGAAGGCAATGGAGTAGCAGCTAGCAATATCAAATTATTACTTAGAAAACCAGCTCTAGTAGGGACAGAGGCATACTAGTATAGAAATCTGTTCATAGGGGATAGGAAGACTTAAGAATCACAGATTATATTCCTCTGGAAGTCAGCATGAACTAGTGAACATGATTTTCCCGACTCTTTTTTTTATCACCTTTGTTTTTTATCACCTTTGGCTTCATCCCATGCTCATTCCCTTTGCCGGTCAGTGTATAACTTTTCACGCCCATCTCAGTATTTTTCTCCATGAATATGAAGTTGCATGGTCAGCTTCATGTAATAGTACATCTAATTAACAAAGAGTTAACAGTATCTTTAAAAGAAGTGGCTGATGAATATTTTATCTCTAATAGTATGCGTTCAAATAGCACAGACATAGTAATGTTGTCATGTAGGGTAAAAAAGGCACATGTCAACTTCACCTTAAAGGTTATAAGAGACTTTGATTTCTGTCTTCTCTGACATTTCAGTGGTGATTTCTATGCTTTCAGGTCTAAGACCCAGAAGAGTTTGCAGTTTGTTCTCCTTTCTGTGTTTTTGTGTGGGACAGTACAGAACAGACTAGACAGAGGTCTTTTTCTCATAGCAGACAAGTTGAATGTTAGTTTCTCTTTGCATGAAACTTGGTACCGTCTCCTGATTTAATCTCCTATAGAGTACAAAATCTCCTATAGAGTACTCCTATAGAGTACAAAATATTGCTGATATTTTTATCTCCTATATTCTGTGTCATGCTTTGAAGTCTAATGAGATAAGCCACTCTGCACTCCCTGGGTAGCAATGTGGAACAAAGGATTTGAAGTGTTTAGGTGCTTCCCTTGCTTAGGAATTAGCTTCTTTTCTGCTAGGAAAATGTTAGTTTTAACATTCTGTTATGTTCACACTTAAGAATTTTATGGAAAAACACATGAAAAGGGATAGGAAACATTGATGCAACTAATAGCAAAAGTAAAGGTAATTAAGCTCTAAAAATCTTAGTAAGCCCTCCATGTAAATAATTTTAAATCCATATCTCCAGATTTGCTTTTCCAATAATTAATCACATTCAGATTACATCATTATTCACTATGATAAACCAGACTGGAAATTCTGGAAATATACCTTGATTTACATGAGCACTATCTATACTTCTTATAAAAGTACAGGGTATACTATGCCACACAAGAACCACAGGAATTTCGGGGGGAAGAGGAAGTGAGTTGGGTGCTAGAACAGGCTCCCCAGGGAAGTGGTCTCAACACCAAGCCTGACAGAGTTCAAGAAGCATTTGGGCAATACTCTCAGGCACATGGTGTGACTCTTGGGGATGGTCCTGTGCAGGGCCAGGAGTTGGACTTCGATGATTTTTGTGGGTCCCTTCCAACTTGGTATATTCTGTGATTCTGTGAAACTGCCAGACATGTTTGGGCAAAGCAGATGTCTTGCTGGGTCTGCTATTCATGTTATTATTAAATGGGTTATATGTAGTTCTTTAAAGAAACTGGGGATATGGGTGTCACTTAACAAAGCATAACTTACTGATATTATATATCACAGAAGAATATTTTTGTAACCCCAAAAGAAGTCTAAGGAATTTAACATGAGCAGACTGAGAAGGGACAATTAGTTAGTGGGCTGTCTGTGCAGCTCTGAAGTACTGAAGGCACTTGGCTCCAGCTAAAACCATCTGTAATATTTCCATTTGTACTCAAATTTTAACTAGAAAGAAATGTCAGAGGGGGTAGGTAGAGTGATATAAAACTTAGGGAGCCATCTAGAAGCCCCAGAAAATGTCTGGAGCCCTAGTTCTAGCACCTAGGACATGCCAGAAGAATGCAAGTGACAGGTATAGAAAACAGATAAAAAAGCAATGTTGTTAAGTACAAATAAAAATTACATTTCTATCTTATTTGCAACTTTTGTCCAAAGCTATCTCTAAAAACCTGATGTTAAGTCTTGCTAATTATGTCTTCATTTTTTTTCCACAGAGCCATTTTGACGCCAAAAACAAGATGAATCTGGATGGAATCAGCAAACACGGAATATGATAACACCAGGGTCAGCCAGGAAAAGATGGTGCGTGCAAGCCTCAGTTGTCCTGTGTGTGGCAATAGACATCCTACCCATCCTGTGGTTGGGCAGCCAGGCAAGAGCTCTGGGAAAGGCAGCGTTCTTCCTCTGAGGAATAAAGCAAAGGTAAGGCCCACAGGCCCCACCCTGCTACACTGCCACAGCCCCTTGCAGCACTGCCCTGCTGAAAAGATGTGAAGGTCTAGTTCATAGTTGAAAGACACAGCTGATGCTGGCAGGGCTAGGCTTTACAAAGTACTCTGGCTCTCCCTGAGCTGCAAATCTGAAACTTCAGTGGAAATGCTGTGAAAAATGTCTGGACTGTGGGATTTGTGTTGTGTGGTGGCTGTTCACTGTCAGGTTGGGAAAGTAAGGGTAGAAAGTTTGTTCTGCTAATCTCTCTTCTTATTCCTCCCACACATACACTGCTACCTGTCACATACAGATGAGTTTTAACAACTCTGGAAGAGCTGACCAGAATCAAACTCTCTTCACTTAGATTGTCTTGAGAACTTAATGTCTGAAGAAAACAAACAACAATAAGCAATTACTTATCTACTACGGGAAGTTGACACAATATTTTCATAAATTGGATCTACCTTTACCGGCTTCTGGAGCGACAACATTATAAGTGATTTCCGAAGCTTTTCAGTGGAACATGGGCATTTTGCCATTTATGCACAAATGAGTAAAGCGTACTCCAAAACTCAGCAAATACAAACTCCAGGTGGACTGGCCACACTTTGTGTCTTTTCTAGCCATGGAGAGCAGCCCAGACCCTTTCCAACCCAGGAAGCACAAAGCCCAGAAAGTACCACTCCATGCAACATTTTGTCCATACTAAAGGATGCCAAGCGCATCGGCTATGTGTGCATATGTAGTCACCATCCAATACTTTGGGAACATGTGGTTGTTCAAGGATCAAGTGATGAAAACTCCCTTTCTTGTCTAAATTAGCACAGCAAAGCCCCTGTGCTCCAAAGGCCTAAATAAGGCATGGACTTCCCTCCATGCAACAAATTCCAAGCTTGCTAAATGTGGCATCCTGCTATAGGAAGCTGAATCCCAAAGTGACCCAGCTTCACCTCTGGCTGGCCAGCTACCTCCCAGACAAAGTTGATCAGGGACTGTAACAGCAGGTGAGAAGAGAAAGTAAGCGTGAATAGTTATAAAATCTCTCTCCACCTCTCTTGCTCAAAAATAGTGTCATCATCCCAACCCTTGAGACACAGTTTTATTGTTCAGACAGAAAGCTCAAAAACAAATGCAAAACCAAAGCCATTTCTTGGACCAAAATGACCTAGGGCTATTGCCCACCCTAAGTCAGCCTAGCTACCTTGACAGGGAAGAGGTCTGATTTTCTTAAACCAACCTACCCATACGTTAATTTCACTGCCAGTTGGGTTCACATTCCAGCTTCCTGCAATAAATGAACAAGTATGCAGGGCAAAGATGAAAACAGGCCTTATTCTCTTCAAGTCTTGGCTCCACAGGCTTTTAGAGCCCAGCCCGTTATATCAGCCAGTGTTGAGCTTGGGCCTCACTCAGAGAACAATTGACCTTTTGTCCTCCCTCAGGGAATGTACATAACAGGGTGGGTGTGCTTAGCAATACTTTGAAGGACTGGGATGATCTTTGGATGTAGCATGATATAAAGAAACATTAGGAACAATGATAGAACCTCTGTGCTCAAAGTAGGATAACTTGCCACACCCCAGTAGAAAAATACAGAAATGTGTGCTCAGCATATCTGTGGGAATGCAACGGGACCAACTGGGATTTTATGCCACATATAGCAAGCTGCCTGTGGAACCACTGCCATTGGCAGCTGCCAAATGTTGCCAGCCATCTCACTAGTAGTGAGAGAAGCTACTAGAGTGAGCAGTGGGCTAGTGGGCAGGTAGAAAGGAGAGACACTTCAGTAGAGCCTCCCCACTCCCCTCGAGGTCAGAAGCAAGGAACTGGATTTACATCCTTTGTTTCCTTCCTCTTTTGTTCTTCTCCCATACACAGTACAGATAACTTCAGTTTGAATTCAAACAATTTTTTTCCCATGCAGGAAAGAGAGAAAAAAAATACAGCATTTTAAAATATCCCCCCCAAAGAAAACAAAACCAGTGCAATAATCAGTTATAACTCTGAGAGGAAAACTGTCAGGAACTCTCTGAAACCAGCTAACAGCTACTTCAGGCTGTCCTTTCCACTACAACTTTACACAGAAAATGCTCAGAAAGCATGGATGGGATGCAGAAGGCAGAAAGAAAAGACACCAGACTGATGAAACAAGTGGTCAGAGCTGAAACTTCACTGTTTCGGGTAAACTAATTTGCAAATTTTGTCAGGAGGTATTTGCAGAAACCAATCAGTAGTGGCAACTGGCTTTTAATGTTAAAAGACAAGGAAGACACGGATTATAGGATTTGAGGCATATAAATCTGAGTGCAAGTTCAGAATACCTGATGCAGCAGAAAGAGGGAGAGTTTCTGAGCAACTGGAAGGTACAACTGTAAAGATGTTGCAATAATCAAATAAGACAAAAGAATTAGAAAGGTGAAATAATTTAACCTAAAATAACATTTTTTAAATAACCCAAGGCTGTAAAACATAACATAAATGTCATCATTCTATGAATATAAACCTTCCTTTTACAATGTTTCTTATATGCATGTTCCTATGGAAAGAAAATTCATCAGATTACTAGCTATTCACATAATGACCTGCAGTCTGTGGTTTCAGCATCACCCTGCTTTCAATTTGAATGACTTCAGGACGATTTTGGAGTGGCAATAGTTATTTCCCCAGGATAGTTTACAGGTACCAAAGGAAAATCTGATTCCCTATAAAATCCAACTTCAAATGTCCCATTTTAAATTAAAGGACTGACTTTTACTATGCAGCACTAAAAAGAAATAAGATGTGGTTTAAGGCCACAAAATATGTTTACTAAGGTAAAACAGCAGAGCACACCACTGTGCAGTATGGTCTTGAACTGCTGATGCAACTGCTGCCCCACAACCATCTGGTTGTGAGGGAAGAAATATGCTATGGCCTTGATGAGGCAGCCAAGGTAGTAATTTCATTTCTGACTGCCAAGCAGTATACAAAAAAGCTACAATATATATAAAAAAGAGCATCCTATTCTGTATTTTCATCCTCTATTAGAAGGTGAAGGTTTTTTAATGTTGCTTAGCATTCAAAGATTTTCACAATGTGGGTTGTGGACTGTGAAAATGGAACTGGAAGATACCTTTGGGATTTCCAGCTACAGCCCCATAATGGTTAGACATGTCCTAAAAGTTGGAAAAAGCAGGACCTGCTGAGCTGGTACATTGCTCCTGCCATCCACAGAGAAGTGTTAGCATAAGCTCTGAAAGAAGCCATTAAGTGGCCTCCTCTGGTAGAGGAGAGCTGCCAAGGGATATATATTTTTGGGTCCTGATAGTGACCATGATGTACCACTTGCGGATGAAATACAGAGCAGTCCTCAGTTCATGTATTTGCTGGAAATGATGGCTCTATACCTTACCTGTTTGATTCAGTGCTCTTGTGTAGAAGGTGGAGTGATGCAAGGTTGACTGGCAGCATGATGTAGCCAGGCCCTGCAAGTAAGGCTGGGAATTAGCTGAAGAGCAGGAGACAAAGCTTTCACAGGCTCACAGTACGTGTTCAAGTCTGTGCTACCATTCTGGTGTCTTCACCTACCTCAACAGTTGTCCACCTCCTATGTAAGAGGCTGCTGACAGGAAGGACTGCAGATTTCCAAGGACAACTGCAAAATGAGAGCAATTGAATGGTGAAGAGATAGATATGGCAGCCTAAAGTTTCTAGTCTCAGCCATTGCAACAGCTCTTGTAGAAAAGGCTTAAAAGCTTAATCTCACTAAAAAAAAAGGACAACAGTGCTTATTTCTTAAGAGTGTTTTACCAAATGCAAGTCTGGACAGGGATGGAAAATGAAGACTAAGTATTGCATTAATAATGATTAAGCCTGATGCCAATCCTGCTTATATTTCACAATCAGCATAGCTTCTGAGTTGAAACTCTGTGGCTTACTGGCTTTTAAACATCTGTTTTTCTTAAATCTTACTTTCATTATGTCCTTCATTATAGAGCCTAGACTTAATGTATCCTTTATTTCTGTATCCTTTATTTCTCTATTCATTTATCAAAACTTTTAGAGATTATAGTTATATTTGATAGAGAAAAATATCATTAGGGTCCAAGGGAGATCTTCAGTCAGTGGTTGAATCTGAAGTTATCTGGCAGCATTAAGTAAGAAGCTTTTGGTATGAGGTTGAGTCTGAAGCAGAAACAGAATTAGACATTGACATCAAACTTTCCATAAAAGAGAAATCTCAGTAGGGGAAAGAACTTAGCCCTTTAAGATGGAAAGTTTTAATAGGAATGACACAAATAGATATTCAATGAATTGCTCGCATTGTAGGAGGGCAGGTGAATGACAGACAAGAAGTGTTGAGGTATTGTTTTCCCTCCTGCCTCACTTGGCAAGGCCTTTTTTACTATGGAGCTGCTTCTCTCCTTGCAAATACAACTTCTTCATCATAGATTAGTCATAAGGGGAGAAGTGAAATTCAAGTAGAGCATGCCAGCACACCTGAAATAGCAATGAAATGTAGGCATCAAAAACACAGTAAATATCAACTGAGCCTTTTCATTATGATGTAGGGACACTTCAAGAATCTCTGGGTAAAATAATTAGTTCAGTTTGTCCACATGTAATAACTGCGTCATGCAATTCATCAGTATTTTAATCAGGTATCTTCAGTTGTATGGGAGTTGGGGTATGCACCTTTTAAAACAGAAACAATCTGAGCCCAAAGGCTGTCTCTGGGACTGAGCCCTCCTGCAGAGAGCAGATGCAAATTGGTCAAAAACTTTTCACCCCCAGCTTAGTGATGGAGGGAGGGTGTTTATTGACTAACTATGCTCATTGTTATGAAAACAGAGATGGAAGGACTGTTTGCACCACAGCTTGGAACTCCACAAATGAAAGCTCTTCCAGGCACTGATCAACCCACATTTTAAGAGGTAATTATCTTTGCTACAGTCATGAGCTTTTACCATGTTTTGGTCTCTCTCATTACAGTTATAAACAGAATTTCCCACATACAAATATATAGGAGTCAACAAAACCAGGGCACGGGCCAAAGGCTTACCAATGGTCTGACTGCACTGCTCCCTCAGAAGGAAACCTTTCAGCCCCTAGAGAAGTTACCTCCACCCCTGATCTGTCAATACGATGTTAATATACAAAATTCTCTGAATTTGCTTATGTTTATTTAAAATGGAGACAGGGTTCTATGTTTGAGGTGTGGAGTATTAAAGAGTGCAACCTGCTTGCTGCTGTCCCACAGGGACCTAGAGTGTTCTTGGGGTCTCTTGGGGATGAAGAGCATCTTTGCAGAGCATCTTGTCAGTATGGCTTTCATCTCTCCAATGACATGGGGCACAGCCTCAGCTCACCGTGATGGAACTGTTCTCTGCCTTTCTGGAAACCCTGTCACATCAGAAAAGAGGAAAAAGAAGAAGAAGAAGAGGTTTTATCACGGGAAAGGAAACCTGCAGTGGTCTGCCCCAGCCTAGGGAGCTCCTTCAATATAACCCAGGAGCTTTTGAAACTCTTTTGCATCTTCCCTAAAGGAAGAAGTTGAAATCATAATACTGCCCATTAGGGTGATTAAATCATGTCCATAGAACCAATGGCATTTATGATGGATGTATGTGAGAGACATGAAATTTAGAAGAGCATCTTTTATCTGGATGAACAGCATTTGGAACAAACCAATGCACTTCATCAGAGAATTTGTTGTATGAAGTAATGTATGGGGATTTCTGTGCTTTCACCCTGGAGCATGGGCAATCCCATTGTCTGCTGCCTCTCATTCTTCATGCTAAAATAATGGTTTCAAGACTCAGCAGAGACAGATAGTTTCTATATAGTGGTCTATTTGTTTCAGTTGCTGAGAATTTATGCAACCTATGATTAATACCTGCTTACCACAGCAGTGTGTCTAATCTTTCCTATCTTACAGTAATACTTTTTCAGAGGTTATGTCTAAACCAAAAATCAAAAGTTGATATTCAGGAGGAAGCTGAGTCTCAAGGAACTTACTCTGAGCATCCTCTGGCCAGCTGGCCCATGCCTTCCTGCTCCTTCATTCTCTTCCTTCTCTCCAAGGAGCTCTAGTTGCTAACCTTTTCTCATAAGCCTGTCCCCCACTCCTGCTTGACTTTCCCTCTACCTTCATTCATTATATCTTGCAGATTTATGTGAGTAGACACCTTATCTGAAAACTTACTTTACACAAAAAGGAATGACAGCTGGAATTATGGAAATCCAATATACTGGTCTGAAACACTAATGGTTAAAGACCAGCTATCGCTGGCAAAACCCTAAAACTAATCCAGCTGCTCACTGAAGCATAAACATATGCAGTCCAAACACCTCCAAAATAAGTAAGAACTATTTCTTCACCCGCATGAGATTCAATGCAGCCACTGAAGGATAGTTTTAGAATTAGAAATTTCCTGTTGGAGAAAAGGTTTGTCATCCACAGAACCTAAGGCATGACACAGACTCAGAATAAGGTCTTCTCATTTTATACAAGAAAAAACAGGCAAGAGGTGTTGCATGATGGTCTCCAGGGTGAAGCCAGGGACAGCAGCAGGGAGTCTAGCACCATAGTCTGGTCTCTCACTGACCTCGGGCAGACAGACTCTCACTAGGAAATCCCAGCAGTGACCATATCATACTGTCCAAGCTAAATGAACCACTCTGGCCCTGATGATACACATTTCATCTTGGTGAAAGCAAGCACTTGTAAATCTAAATGCATCTAAAAGAAATCCATATAAATATATCTTTATTTTCCATCTGTACAAACTACACTGGACATGTCACAGAATCATAGAATCATAGAGTGGTTTGGTTTGGAAGGGTCCTTAAAGATCATCAAATACCAATCCCCTGCCATAAGCAGGGGTACCTTTCACTAGATCAGGTTGCCCAAAGTCCTTTCCAGCCCAGCCCTGAACACCCCCAGGGATGGGGCAGCCACAACCCCTCCAGGCAACCTGTGCCAGTTCCTCACCATTTCCACAGCAAAGAATCTGATCTAAACCTACCATTTTTCAGTTTGAAGCCATTCCCCCTTGTGCTAACACTGCATGCCTTTGTAAAAGTCCCTTTCCAGTTCCCTTGTAGGTGCCCTTTAGATACGGAAAGGCTGCTGTAAAGTCTGCCCTCTTCTCCAGTCTGAACAACCCCAACTCTCTTCACCTTGGTGCTCCAGTCCTCTGGTCATCTTCGTGGCTGTATATATATATATATATATATATGTATATATATATATATATACTGTATTAATTGATACATTCTTGGTCTTTTCTCCTGCCAGTTGTGCTGTCACTTGTTATGACCTAGGGTCCTTCCGTAAAATTTTGGTCATTCTGGCAACTTAATTGTTATGGCAACTGTCTTGCCATGAATAGTTCAATTTCATTAATATTTACTAACAGAAATGCAATTTCTCGCTCTCACTGAAGTAGAGTCCCAGCGCCCCAGAGTAGCACAGTCTTCCTTCACACATAGGGGATTTCTTTTTTTCTGAAATTGCTTATACACTTTATTTCCCTCATATCACTAAACCTCCTTACTGTAGATATTTTTAACCAAGTTTATACCACATGCCTCATAATCTAGAAATATTAGCTCTATTTTATTTCCTGCACTTGCATTGTAGATAGGATTTTTGGGGGTGGGGCTGTGAATATCAAATTCACCTGGAAAACGTAACTATTTATTTAGTTCCTTGTTAGTTTGACTCCTACCACAAACACATCCTCCGTTCCTTCCTTGGTTTTTTTTGTTTGTTCTTTTTTTTTAAGATGTTGGTGGGTTTTCTTCTTATACTACTGTCTCCCTAAAATAATTTAAAACCATAATGTGCTAGCTCAGCTCTATTACAAATATAGCTCAGAGCACTCTGCTTCAGGAGAGCCAGCAAGCAAACACAGAGGCTGCAGATGGAAGTGGTAAGAATGATCAGAGGACCAGAAAACAGGATTTATGAGAAAGGCTGAATGAAGAGATGTTCAGTGCACAGAGAAAGAGTCTGAGGGAACAAGATGGTATTTGAGCATGTAGAAAAAAAGATGTTTCAGAGGAAGGGTAAAACCATTTTTTCTGTATGCATAGAACAGAGAAAGCAAGAATGAATGGGTTTAATTGTAGAAAGGGAATTCAAACTGAATATGAGAAGAAAGCCCTAATGAAAAACTATGAAATACAGTGAAGCACTGGTTTTATTACCACATGAACTCTGGGACCTCCACCGCTAGACAACTTCAAAAACAGATATTTTGGCAAATACCCATGAGTCATGGCAGAAATGCAGTTGATTCTTCCTCAAAGTAGGGGTGAGTGATCTTCTGAGTGTCTTTTCCCATGATTTGGTCTTCTGTCACATCACTTAAAACACAATGTGAAACGTCATCCATTATGGAAAAAATTGAGATGGCAAATTAATTCTGAAAATTGGATCATTCCTACAAAGAGACATGATAGCCAGCAAATAGCAGCATCAATATACTTACTAATCATAAACCTTAATGACTTGAATCAGAAGTGAATGATTCTATGAAATAAAAACGTATAGTACTGTCTATTACTCAGTTGTTAAAAGGGATTGCAAAACTAAAACATTCAGATAAAACACATTTTACAATGAATTTAGCAAATTGAAGTGGAATAATTTATCATATTCACTGCATGATAATGTGTAACGTGCCTTACATTAAAAATGCCAGAAATGTGTCAAGCTCGCAGCATCAGGAAAACTTCCAAAATGCACTTACAGAGACAGTTGGATAAGAATAAGACAGTGCCCAATTTTATCCCTTTATATTTTCATTTCAGTAAAGACCATCAGTTATACATCTGACAAGGCGGAGGGGTATCCCTTTTCAGACGGCAGTGGGTGAGAGACACATGGTGCACACAGGACCTCTGTGATCCCCACCACCCTGTAGCAACCCTGCCTTCAGTAATGCCACATGAGGCTTCAGGGCTCTTTTTCTGCATCATATTGGAAAAGTGAAGGTCTGGCCTAAGTTTATAAAAAGCTGTGAATTTAACCTCCCAGACGTTTAAAAACTTTGGTGTCTTAATGGAAAACTATTACCACAATGACACTGGAAATTTCAATACTTTGGAACTGAATCTGCCCAGCACACAAATAAGCAGCTTGTCATTAAATTGATTGCAGATTCGACCTGTGGTCTGAGAATTAGTTTTCTTCTGTAAACTCATAAGCACCAAGATGACAAATTTTGTCCGTTCAGATCCGTTGACATCTTTCAGGGCTATAGACAACTGAAAATTAGGACCTATGTGAACAGGCTCTGGAATTGCATAAGTCTGAACAAAATGGAAAAGCTTTACATAAATAAGTTTCTTTTCAAGATATCAGTGAAGTAATAGATTACTTAGTCTTTGTCACTAAAATAAAATCCAACTGAATTCTTACAGGGAGGACATTACAGATAAAAATAATTTCACAGTCACTTTTCAGACTAAAACGGCAGTTGAGATGGAAGTACACACATTATATTAATAGTAAAAGAAAGCTGGAAGAGAAGTGAGAGAGGTTTCAGAAGAATGTTAGTTATAGAAAGAAAGAGAAACTTCAGGTTTCCCTAATGGTGAAAGGAAAAACATCATCTTTCCTTTAGAAGCTTTGTAAAACACAGGTACAACAAAAGGAAAGGAAGGTGGATCATTATTTTAAGCTGCAATCAAGTAGTGGAATGGGCACAGAGGACAGCAGCAGGGCAGCTACTGGATCACAGACTCATGGCTATGATCAGCCGACGCAGCCCAAGATCAAGAAAACATCCACAGCCACAGGGCTATAGCCCAAGCCAATCTTGGCAGCAGGAGATCAGGTGCATTTTCCTTCCTAAGCTCTATGTGAACCTGGAGTACTACAACAATACCTTTCAGATTTCTTAAGACTGTTGTGGAAACTCCTAACATTGCAGGCACTTTCATAAAACCTAGTTCCCCAGCTTCATTTCAGCCTTCCTCTGGGTTTTGGGTCCACTGGGAGCTGGAAAAGGAATGTGGCTTCCCTCACTAAATTACACTGACATATCCTATCTGCTTCTTCTCACAGGGTGATGAAAGGTGCCTTTCAGCCTTGCCATCCAACTCTAAACAGTCCTTCTGCCAGGCAGCCAAATGGACACCACTTTTCTTACACATGTAAAACTGAAACGAAGTTCAGGCAGATATAGGCACAGTGCCACCCTAGACCCTAAATGTCCAGTCCCACTATGGATCACCCTTTCTTCCCAATATCATCAGACCTTGAACTGCCAACAGAAAAAGATAACCATGTCATATGCTGTTTTGCCAAAAGGTCAGCATGTGACAGAATCTTATTTTGCTACCAAAATTCAGTGAGGAATTACAGCAAAAAATTTCTATCTAACTCTCCTTTCACAGAGTCATATGGCAAACAGATATTTATGCCTGGTGGTCTAAGGGGACTACACTGTGTTTCTCATTGGGCTGTTGTAGTGGGCAGCTGGTTCCCACCAGTCTGGGAATTCTTGTTTTACCCAATGGCTGGTAAATTACTCAAGTGAGACCTGTTGTTGGTGTTTATCACCAAAGACCTTGAAAAACAAGAAAAACTCATTTGTTTGCTCTTTATTAGGCATTCTGGTATGTCCTTTCATTAGTTCTCGAAGACTGGAAATACAGGAGAAAATTGGTGAAGGAAGAACAAGAGAAAATGCCTCTATTGACTGTTTCCCTGTAGGCTTGTTAGAGGAGCAACACATTAGAGGTGATACCTTTCTTAAAATCAAATATTTCCATTGTGCAGCAGATGTACGAGGTTTTATCGTTCTTTCTGCTGCACCAAGCTGGATTCAGAGAAATATACTCTGTGAGAGTGTGCATCAAATGAACTTAGCTGGGAGATGCCCAACTTCCCAGACAGGGTAAAGGTCTGGGAACAGAGCAGAGCAGCACAGCTCTGGTGTACACTGTCCAACAGCCTGTGGAGACCCTGAGTGGGGTATCTAAATCCCAGATGTAGTTCATCTATTTGGTTATTCTTTTGTGAAACACAGCAAGAAGGATCCACTGCAGAAGGTTACAGAACGAACCTGGATGAAGATACAACTCATAAATACTCTGGATTTCTGGTCTGCTTTTAATTATTTTATCTAGCTTTCTCTCTTCTTTGTATGGAAACTGTTCATAATATTTATGAAATATCTTGTTCCCTGAAAAATTGGTTTAATTAGAACCAGTCCAATTTCCAAATCTGAGTTGAGTATGTTTGGCCAAAATGATGGATGAAGTCCAAAGAATAGAAAAAAGAAAATATTCTTCCCATCCATTAAGTCTTCCATCTGGATTTGGGAAGCATGTTTCAAATCCATCCTATTGTCTCCTCCAGATCAGACTGCATGTAGGATGATCTAAAGGAAGTTCATTTCAGTATGAACTGGTCAAGATGCTTCCTCTAAAATGGGACTGTTTTGGCAGAAGTGAGGCTCCATAGCACACTGGTTACTGGCATGACAAAGATCCACTCTGTATCTCTGTCTCTAATCAGGAACAATAAGGGTGAACTTATCTCACATGTTATCAGTGTGTCCTGGTCTTACGTGTATCACCCATAAGGTCACCTTCTGAAGCTTCTTTGAAACTATTTGCTAAATTTCTGCTGTTTCCAAACTGTCAGTTGTTTTGGGGTTTGATTTCCATCACTCCCCAACACTTCTAGCTTAGAAGCCATCAGCCCCACAAGCTGACTTTTCCACATGGGCGCTCATATATATTGTTTCTCTGATGAATAAGAACCATCTACTGCAGTACAGTGTGAATGTACAACTTTCAGGTCCTGGATTAATGCTGACTTTTATATCAATGTTTTTTCTCTCTCCTTAGGATCTACAGCTTTTATCTTCTGGCCAGAGTAAGCTCAGGAAAAAAAAAATCATATTTTCCTGTCTTATCTGTTACTTTACTTTCCATTAAAGTGTTGGAGCAAGTCACTGCCTGTAAATATTGGTATATACTGTATGTGTTTTTTTAGGGGCATTCACAGCATAACCCTCAAAGTAGCTTTGCTGACAAAACATAAATCGATAATAACCTCTAACTTTTCCCAGTTTTAATTTTTCAGATTCTACTTAATCCTCTGTTCTGCTGCACCCTATTTCTGCAACATCTACAGATCCCTAAATATTTATTCTTCCTCTGGCAGTCCTTCTACCCTCTGGCACCAAGTGCAAAGGTAGTGGGGATGCTGTGAAACACCCTGTTAGACTTACTGATGTGACAGTGTGAGCTCACTGTGACACTGAATGCAGGCATGGGACAGAGCACAGTGTCCATGCTGACTAGAGGCACAAAGCCACGTCTGGCATTTGTCCTGATATCAAGCCAGCAGGCACTTCCACGTAGCCCCCCAGGGAGGATACACCAGGGTGAATTCTGAGGAATGCCCTAAGCAGGAGCAGCCCTTCAGCTACCAGCACACGACCTGCCTCCCTGGGCATCCTGTTCCAAATTTACCACAAATTATGACAAAAATCGGCATTAGAAAATTATGATTAAAATGGGGAATATGTATCTCCCAAGTTATTAAAAATTACTCTCAGCAATTAATAGTATGTCAGCAATCAATAATAGCAACAATCAATGTTTATGGAATGAAAAGTATGTGCAACACAGGAAGTCGTCAGAGAGAGAACAGTTGCATTTTGGATAAAATATAAGTCATTTTTATATCATAGAGACATCAGAGTACATAGGACATCACCACTTTGAGCAGCCAATAGATGTTGTTAATTTCTGGTTTTCACCTGCAGCAGCCAATAGATTATAATGTTTTCTGTTCCTTTAAACCAATTTTTATGTTCACAGACTGTTATCCTCTCCTTGAAGATAGAAGAACCTATGGCATCTACCAGTTCACACTTTCTCAGGATGTTTCCCCTTTTTTCCAGACTATTTTTTTACCTTTTCAGATAAAAAATTGCTGTTTCAGTTCCTTGATTTTGCAGTTATCAATGGCATCTCTGGATGTTTCCAATTTCTAGGTATTCAGTACTTCAAAGATGCCAGCTGAGCACTTCTTGAGGAGGCTTCTGGTTCACAGGCCTGGTTCCCAGGCTGGCAAGCATTTCTTCTGAGAGCATTTTTCCAGAAGATGTTTTCTTCTGCTAAGTACTTGTCTCCTTCTAACCAGACCACCGTTATGGCTGTTCCCATCACCTCACAAATCAGTGTCACTCTTCTGTGGCCATCATGTTAAGTCTGCAAGCTGCTAGCCTTGTCCAAGGAAGGAAAAATAGTTATTTTGGCAATTGGCTTGCCTATAGGTGTGAAAGGGTGTTCCTTCAATTTGATTTTGCTGTAAGCCATAAAAAAAAAAAAATTAAGCAGGAGCTAGCTTGGAGCAGAGAAAAATACTGTGAGGATTTCTGGGAGGATCTGAATGCTAAAACCTGTCTGTGCACAAGTTGCAAAAACAGATGACCTGAGATTTGTTTTTTGGTTGGGGTTTTTCCTCCATCAGAATGTAAGTTCTGAAAAATTTTTGCTTTATATTCCAGCCAAAGAGCTACATGGGAAGAAAATTACAGAAAATATTTTTTGCCTACATTTACCAGTTATCCCTTTTCGAAAAGAATCTGTTATTTTCTTAAATATGACTTTTTGTGAAAATGGAAAAAAACCCCAAACAACTCAAAACCTAAAAGCAGAAACCCCAGGCTAACCTCTTTTGCATGATATGAAAATGGAAAGTAACACTCCCGGCTCAGGCATGCTTCTGTCTTCTAAAGGGAAGGAGGTGGGATTGTGTCACTCTTCATTTTGCCATTGCAGAAGATCTAGACACAAACAGAAATGGTGCAAATTTTAAAGACATCTTGATCTTGCTTCTACCTGAAAATTACCAAAAGGTAGGATATGGAAAGTTAAAAAAATATCACTATCTTAAAAAATGCTACATTTCATTTCCACTAGGCAGATTGTTAGATGACAAAAGAACAGCATTTGATGACAAATCAACAACATGGAGGTAGGAAGGCCAAGGCTGTGCAGTGGTCAGCTAATTCCCTCCCATGCTGTGTCAAACATCTGAGAAAAAATACTGCAGCATGAAGAAATAGTAAATCTACTTCTGCTTCTCATTCTGAAAATATTCTCAGTGCTCCGGTTCTGATGGTTGTCAGCTGGATGATGCTACTGGATAATTGAATTTAGAGCTTTCGAAAAAAATAAAATCTATTTAGGGACAGTAGGATTCCTGTTCAGAAAGCAAACAAACCAACAGTTATATAAACAGCAGGATGCCTTGTAAGAGACCTTCCAGTGATGACCCTCTGGACTGAGGTGAGGCTGAGGGCAGGTTTGTGTGCATGGGGTAATAGACATTAGGCCAGGAATGAAGCAGCACTTTGTCCTGCAGAACTGGCTCATGTCTGGCACCATGTCTTCCAGTTCACTTTCTGAAACACCTCACACTTGCTGGGTGTGATGCCAGTCAGACTTCCATACCTGGAAGTGTTCAAAAAACAAGTAGAGATGGCACTTTGCGATATGGTTTAGTTGACATGGTGGTATTTGGTTAAAGGTTGGATTTGATCTTGTATGTCTTTTCCAACCCTAATGATTCTGTGTTTCTCTGATCTGTAATAAAGCAGAGAATTTTAAAGAGTAAAGCCTCCATGTGCTTATGTATTACACAATCCTACAAACCCATACCTGCAGGCTGGGTAGCCCTTCAGGTCATGACACGAGGGGGAGAAAAGGCAAATTCCTCAGAGAACTCTGAGCCAGACAAGTGGATGCACCGGTGAGGTTGGCATCGGTGATGCTGCAGCACCGTGGCCAAGAGGTGAGCTGGGTGAGCCGAGAAGCAAACATGGAAATTGGAAGCACATACACATATGGAGAAACTATAAGCAAATCAAAATGAGACAAAATATGCAGTATTTCTGCCTTTGTGAAATAACTAAACTTGATTAATTTTGCAGATTATATTGGGAAAATTGGTGAATGCTGCTAGGAAAAGATGGCTGGACTCAGTGCTTTACTCTGCTACATACGTGTATTTCATGAAAAGAAAAACAGTTATTTCCATTTGGATTTAACTCTCCTTTTGCTTCTCTTAAACCACTTCAGGTACAAAAGCAATTTATTTACAATGTCAATTTGTTTTTAGTTCTCAAACCAGTTTTACTGCTCACCTGGTAGTTGTTTACAGAGGCAGTTGCTAGGAAATAGAAAATGAAGTCTTCATCTCAGCATATGAAAAACTAAATCTGCTACCTTGCTGCTGCCTTTGGAAGTCTATAGCGAAGACAAGCATAGTGGATCGGAGAAAATGAGCTTTAGGACATTTGAGCAAGAGCATTGCTATGATCGGATGGAGATAAAAAGATTCTTTCACTGTCCTCCTTCTCTCAACAAAGGTGGAAAAAGGTTTCAACCAGAGCTGCTTGGAAAGGTGCTTTGTTTCTCCTAAGTACTCTTTTTATCTCTTTAAACAAAAATCTGGACCTGAAATTTTGCCATTTGCCAGTGCCAAAGCTGCTTGCATAGCTCAAATATGTTGTTGTGGAGGGTCTCTGCTGTTTGCTCCTGGAGCCAGGTTCTTCCCCCAAGCACTCGCTCTTCTTTGCAGAGATGCCAGAGCAGAACCTTTGCCACAGTGCATTTCAGGAGATACCATCATTCGGAGGCTTGGTGAGGACAGCAGAGGCATGAGACAGCCAAGCATTGACTCCCACAAGCCATTGGCAACAGCGCCAAATGAATTTTTTTCCACACATCTGGCCAAAATGTTTTGGCTTTTGCTGCTTAGTCTTTAGAGGGAAGAGAAAAAATTATAAATTTTCCATCCAAAGCAAGTGCTATCTTGTGAAAAGAAAACTCCAAATAGAACTTCAAGAGAGTTTTGATAGAGATTTTCCGACCAGTGGTCTGCTAGAATGTAGGGTACAGAGACAAATGGTTGCACAGGCAGTGTCCCCTCCTGCCCTGGCAGATAAATGGAAGGGTGAGTTGGAGGTCCTCGGAAATCTCCATAGCTCCACACCATAGCTTGTGGGGGCCTGATTCCCTTTATTTTAGAAGACATGCAGCACTCTTAGCAAAGAAATGGTGCCTGAGATCTGGAGAGCTAAAGGGGATCCTGATATCAGGAGTTTCTTCCTGAAAAATCAAATGTTGACATTCAAGCCATTTATTTTCTTCTTTCTTGTGTGTCTTCTTTCTTATTGTGGTTCCAATTCAGCAACAATATTCTACTCACTGCAATTTATGGATAAACTTGCCCTTGCTAAGAAGGAAACATCTGCAGCAGTGATATATGCCCATGTTGGTCATTTTATTGCTTTTCCAGTGTGCACCGTTTGCAAAAAAAGGTGGTCCCTCAGCATTTTTTTCTCCCACTTTAATATCTGCAATATCTTGGTTTTGTCTTCTCTCTTTCATGTGCATTAACTTGAGAAATAAGCAATCACTGTTACTTAAATCCAGATAAAAAAGAATACATCA
Organism: Pipra filicauda; assembly: GCF_003945595.2. Taxonomy (NCBI): domain Eukaryota; kingdom Metazoa; phylum Chordata; class Aves; order Passeriformes; family Pipridae; genus Pipra; species Pipra filicauda. The sequence continues at coordinate 77,086 of NW_024104560.1, read as the reverse complement.
TAATTACCATCTGTGCAGCTTCCTAGGGTGGTCTCTCCACCATGCTCCCCTAATCTAATAAAACTAAAAGTGAGCAAGATCTTATTATTATTAACCACTGGCCACCATATTTTTTTCATAATGGCCAATAAAACATCAATGAAAAAGAAGGCGATATTTTTTCTTTTTATAGTGTGTGGAGGTAACTCACAAGGAACCCCAATACATGTATCTTTGCCTATGTAACCATTCAGGTGCCTCTTGTTCACCCCCACTGCAAAATCTCAGCACTGAATTGGTTTCAGAGAAAATTTTTGATGGCCAAAGAGCCTCTCCTCATGGTCTTGCCCCAGGCAAATTTAGAACACTCCTTCTCAAAGCTTTAATTCAGCTTTCTTTGTTAAATGTTTTTTTTAAAGGAAGACTGAGCTCCTGCTGCAAGTTTCCTAGGTATCATGTACAGTATAATTTCCTTGACTTTTTTTTTATTATTATTATGAAACTTACTAAACAACAATACTTTGAAAAAGAAAACAGTATCTGATGTGGTACTGCATAGTATGCATTCAGGCTGAAAGGGAAATAATATATAACAAAGTATTTCCGAAGAGGAAAGTACTCTTAAAAAATAATTTTTGTGCTAGAGGAACATTAAACAACTCTAAAGAGATTAAAAACAACATATGGTATTTTTTCCTTTCTCCCCTCAATACTAGGACAGCCAAACACGTAATTTATCTTCTTATGATCTGTCATCAGTGAGTGCCAGTTACCATTGTTCAGTTGCCATCACACAGCTCCTTAACAGATTGCAGTATAGCTACAATTAATTAGGAGGAGAGCTTGCTGCTGGCACTGCTGCCCCAGGTCTCCAACTCTCCTGGGGAGCATATGGTCACTCCTAACAGGGAGCTCTTGTCTGGCAAAGGCCAGCAAGCTCTCTAGGATCCTTAACCCAGGTTTTTCCAGAGATTCATTGCATTTAGTACCATGTAATGACAAAACCTGAGCATCAAGAAGGGTGTGGGACAAGCCTTTGAGTACAGGAGAGAGCTGCAAGTGGTGAAATTAACGAAATACAAGAGCTCACCAAGTCTTTTAACTGTCATCTAAATGCACAGCTGTCATAGAAACATTCAAGTATCTCACTGGAGCCTGAGCAAGTATCTCACTGGAGCAAGTATCACCCTGAAGCCATCCAACTCCTCCCTGGGCAACATGAGATCTATAGGCCTTGAGGGGGACCCGGCATGGCACCAGCATATCTGCAGGCTTTGTGCTGCTGAACTTCCCTTCTGACTCCTGTCTATCAGATAAATCTCATTAAAGGAAGTTAAAAATAGAATAACATTATTTTTCCATTTGCTTGGACTAGAGAGTGGGAGGGCTGCGCTGGGGATCAGAAGAAGTAGTCCTGCATATGTGTCTGCAAAGCTGAGGAGGTATGTCCTCCAAGACTGTTTTTTATTAAACTGCGCCTCAGTGAAAATGTTGGTGAACTCCACTCTAATCCCAGTAAAGGTTTTTAGCTTCTGCTGACTTATATGATCAGGAAAAGTACATCTTTTTCAGACTACTAGTGATTTAAACATTTGTTTATAGCAAAGATAAAGAATTAAATTGTCAGAGTATGCAGATTGTATCCTCCCTTACAATGCTGGTATTTGTGTTGAAAAGGCTTATGCATTTGCAATGAATTTTTGTTTAATAAATCCCTCTCTATATGTATTTACACAACAGGAAATGCTGAATACACAGGATATTTTAATTAGAAAATGTCCCTTCACTGTCGGTTCTTCTGTTATACCTTTCTCCCTCATTCATACTGAATGAAGATTTTTTTAATACCATGTTCATATACTGTCCTCTGCAGTCTCCAGCAATAGATTTTAAAGGGAAAATGCTTACAGTGAAGCCACAGTCCAAGTGATATGCACTGGAGTAGAGTGTTTTCCCTAATCGTAAAACACTAGCTGCCTCATATTATACTGTTACTAATTTGGCCATGTACTTCTGTGATGGTCTGTTCATGCATCTCTTTCAAAAGCCTTGCAAAGCAGGAAAAGACTAGTATCCTCTCAGATCCCTAATCAGGGAATGAAAGAGGATTATTTAGCTTGACTAAAGCTATTTAGTGAGTCAAACTAGAATTAGAAAGAAGATCAGAGAACTAACACCTATAATCCACCATTCCTACAGTCTTTTTTCCTTCTCAGCTCTGGGGACCTTTTCAGTCTTGTATTTTCTATTCATAATAATATATTTTTTTCAATGCTACTTTCATGCTTTTCAAGGAACTTAAGCCCAATTGAAAACAATTTCAGAAAAACATATACATAAAGAAGTCAAACCAGAAAATATGAAAGGGGTCTTCTTTATTCAAGTGCATAAATTTTATGGAGCTTCTTACTTCATCTTTCATCTTTTACTGCCAAATGTTTAAAGTTAAAGACAAGGCGAAAAAAGCAGGATTATTCACTGCAATATTGGACACATTTCTGGCAAAACATACTTTATAATGTACTTTCTAATGGATGATGTGTTCTTAAAAATGAACAAAATAACATAACTTATATTACATTCATTTTGCAATAAGGAAAACAGTAGCTGAATTAAAAAAGAAAAATACCATCTATGTCCTAAGGTGTTTACTTACAAGTCCCCTAATACTCATCAATTTTTAAAATGCTTATGATTTTCGGATCTGATGACGGTGGGTTTCTTTTTTTACAAGTAATTTTGAGGCCTCCAGGGTTGTTTTTCTGGGTGTCACAGGCCAGGGTGGCACCACAATGATGCAGATGAAATGGTGTAGGAGATCCTGGACAAGCACAGCCCAAAGATACAGAAAAGCATAAAGGGAAATATAGGATCTTTCATAAGTAGTAGAGAGTTTCAGAAGTCTTACATGATATTAAATATTTCCCTTAAAATTTAAATTATTTGCTTTTAATGACATAGCTTGTCAATATGTCCAGCTGCAACTGGTCCCCAGCGAAGCACAAACAGTCCAAGAGGTTCCTGGAAAGCACCGATGACAAGTCTTTGTAACAGGTAGTGGAAGGTCTAATGGGATTGTGGAGTTCAGTATCAGGCAAATGAAGCAGGGCAGCAAGTAAGATTACAACCATGGACTTCAGGAAAGCTCACTTTAACCTCTTCAGGGATCTTCTTGGAAGTGTTCCAAGGGAACAGGTCCTGCAGAGAACAGAGGTCCAAGAGAGTTGATTTATATTCAAGTCACTTCCTCCAGGCTCAAGAACAATGCATTCCAATGAGCTAGAAATGGGGATAAGGGGGCAAGAGACCTTCATTGTCAAATAAAGAACTTCCATCATTACTGAAGCATAAGCAGGAAACACACAGGAGATAGAGGCAGGGTCAGGCCACTTGGAATGAGTATAGAAAGGTAGTCTGAGTAAGCAAAAATGAGACAAGGAAGGTCAAGGCTCATCTGGAATTAAATCTGGTCAAGGATGTCAAAGGCAAGAAAAAGGCACCTTAAAATATATCAATAGCAAAAGGAAAACTAAGAGTAATGTGTGCCCATCACTAAGTGGAGGGGAGACTCTGGTAATAGAAGACACAGAGAAGATGGAGTTACTGAACATCTTCTTTGCATTCATCTTCACTGACAAGACCAGGCCTCAGGAATATCTGACCCAGGAGATCAGGGTAAAGGAATATTGGAAGGAAGACTTCCACTTGGTCAAGAAGGATTAGGTTAGAGAACATTTAGACAAACCTGGCATCCACAAGTCCATGGGCCCAGATGAGTTCATAGACATCCACAAATGCTGAAAGAGCTGGTGGACACCATAGTGAGGCCACTCACAATCATCTTTAAAAGGTCATGGACATCAGGAGAAGTGCCAGAGGACTGGAAGAAAGAAAATATCACCCTGGTCTTTAAAAAGGTCTTCAAGAAGGAGAACCCAGAGAACTACCAGTCAGTCAGCCTCACTTCAATACCTGGAAAGATGATGGAGTGCCTCATCAGCGCCAGGTGATGGTTGGCCTCTTCTCCCAGGCAACTAGCAATAGAACAAGAGGACATAGTCTTAAGCTGCTCCAGAGGAGGTTTAGGCTGAATATTAGAAAGAAATTCTTCTCAAAAAGGGTGATTAGATACCAGATTGAGCTGCCCAGGTAGGTGGTGATGTCACCTGTAGCAAGGATGCTCTGCCCTGCAACATGGTCAAGTAACTCTAACCCTATTTGCAAGGCTATCAGTGGCAGTCTGAGAAAGGGTAATTCTTGCTGGTTTTGGTGTTGAATTATGCAAAAACCAGTCTGACACAGCAACCACAAATTAACATCCTGATAGTGAGGCAAAGATTTAGCAGATATTCTGCTAAACTGACCTGGAGACATATGACTGGCAGCCAATTGCTTTATACTGTAAAAGTAAAATCCACTTTCATATCGTAGGTTCTTATAGCCTAACCCTTCTTGGAGTGTATGCGTGGAGATTTCTTCCTTGAGTAAGGGATGACCCTCAAGGTTACTCCTTGAGGTTGAGTGCAAGAGATATGTTCATGGTTGTTGGTATCGGTGAGTTACACCAATCTCTGCTTAATCATAATTTCTTTCTTGCTAGCTTTAATATAATTCCTTTAACATAATTGCTTTGATATAGTGCACTATACTATCCTATCCTATGCTATACTAGTATAGTATACAGTTTCTATGCTGTGTACTAAATAATTCTGATTAAGGTCTTTTGTCTATTCACTTGTTGTAGTAAAGAATTGATTTTATATTATTTATAAATAATTCATTTTATATAAATATACCCAGTTTGCCATCTTTAATCCTGCAGGACAAAGTTGTACTTAAAACTGTTGACAAAGTCTGGGGCTAAGATTGGATCCAGCCACACTCAGACTCCTCCCTGAGAAGGAGTTTAGAAAGCAAGGGGTTCCTTTTTGCACCTTGTGATTTAACAGGAGAGCTTCTCTAATAAACTTTGTCTGAAGCTCCCACTCCCACCCGCAACACTGTCCCTGGAGGTGTTTGAGGAAAGACTGGACATGGCACTTAGTGCCATGGTCTAGTTGACATGGTGGTCTTCGGTCATAGGTTGGACTCGATCTCAGAGGTCTTTTTCAACCTAATTGATTCTGTGATTCTGGAGGCCATCTCTATGCACATAGATGACAAAAAGAAATCAGTAGTAGTCAGTAGGGATTCACTAAAGGAAAATCATGCTTGACCAACCTGATTGACTTCCACGATGAAACAACTACCTGGATGGATGAGGGGAGAGCAGTGGATATTTTCTACCTCGATTTCAGCAAGGCTTTTGACGCTCTCTCACAACATCCTCATAGGCAAACTCAGGAAGTGTGGACTGGATGAGTGAACAGTGAGGTGGATCGAGAACTGGTTGAATGGCAGTTCCCAGGGGTGTCATGATCAGTGGCACAGGCTCTAGTTGGAGGCCTGTCACTAGTGGTGTCCCCCAAGGTTCAATACCGGGCCCAGTATTGCTTAACTTGTATAACTTGTTCAACAACACTTGGATGAAGATGTAGCGAATTTCCTCAGTAAGTTTACTAGGAGGAGTGGCCAATACCCCTGAGTACTGTGCAGCACTTCAGAAGGACCTCTACAGGTTGGAGAGATGAGCAGAGAAGAACCTTCTGAAATTCAACAAAGGCAAGTGCAGGGTCCTGCACCTGTGGAAGAATAATCCCATGCACCAGTACAGGCTGGGGGCCAAGCTCCTGGAAAGCAGTTCTGTGGAGAAGGACGTGCGGGTGCTAGTGGACAACAAGCTCTCCATGAGCCAGCAGTGCACCCTTGTGGCCAAGGAGGCCAACGGGATCCTGGGGTTCATTAGGAATAACATTGCTAGAAGGCTGAGGAAGGTGATCCTGCCCCTCTACTCAGCCCTGGTGAGGTCACATCTGGAGTCTGTGTCCAGTTCTGGGCTCCTCAAGTATGAGAGAGACATGGAGCTCCTGGAGCAGGTCCAGCAGAGGGCTATGAAGATTAGGAGACCCATATGGGCTTTGAGACCTGCCTCCAGTGAAACAACAGGGAGCACTCCAGGAGAGGAGAGATGTGGCCCCTGGCCTTCACCACAAAGGCTGTGCCTTCACACCCTGATCCCAGCCTGAGTGCTGCTGGCTGGGCTGAACCACATTGGCACCGCACTGGCATCACACTGGTGGGCCCTATCCCCACTCTGTGTGGTCCTTCCCTCTCCTTTTCCTAACAATTGCAGTAATGCTTCCTCACAATTGCAGTAATCAAACATACAAGTGTCACCCATGAAATACCATTTTGAAACAACCTTTGTGCCTCTGGGGATTTTACATGCACCGTATGACTTCTATGGGCACAAGTAGTTATTGAGCATTGAGGCAAATGTAGTGATTAATTACTCGGATTTGCTGTTATGCAGAGTTTCTTTAATTTTTTTTACCTTATGTTTATCTTTTAAACACCAAGAACTGCATCCTTTCAATCAAAACTAATAAGCTCCTTCAAGTGGCTTGCTAGTTTGCAAAACCACTGCACCTACCTTCCTTACCTTCCCCTGGTCTCAAGTTTGCTCCTGATTCTTTGGGAAAGGATGGTTTCTACATTGAAGCAGAAGCCAAATATAAAGAGAACTCGAGTACTGTATAACGTTTTAATACAACTGTCAGAATATCAACTTTTAATGTTAATATGTTTTTAACAAAATTCTAGGATTCAGAACTGAAATTTCTTGTCTTCCTCTCTCAGAGAGCCTGAGAGTTCAGGATGGGGTGAGCATCTGAGCAGACAATGAGAGAATTCAGGATTGTACAAATTGGATTTTTTGAGAAAAAGACAACTATACAACCCTTATTCATGGGGCTAGAAAACTCATTTCATCCCAGCTATCCTTTGCATTTGCTGGTGTGGGGTCAGGGTGACAGCACCCAGAGGAAGGCAAGGTGCCACTGATTTTTCATATATATTAGCTACTGCCAGAGAAAATTGTCATGTTAGATGGCCTGGAGGCAGCACAGACAACAGTGGCTATAGCCTGAGATCTACACTATTATCTAATTATTTTTTCACAGAATCTGGAGGAGGGACATTCAGTCCTTTGCTGGTACTTTATAAACACCTGCTTTTTAAGTACCATATGAAAGCACTCAGCAGCACACACCTCTAAGGAACACCTGAAATCTCTACCTCACAGCCCTCTGTGGTGCAGGATAAAAGCATAGATGACTCTAACTGCATTTTTAAAAAGGTAGTTAAGAAAATAAATTGTGCAAATTCTTTGCCACATGATTAATATTAAAGAGGAAAAATCTTAATTATTAGTCAAAAGGGAAGCATGTTCTTAATAAGAGAACATTTGGACCAAAACAAAATGTCAAACATTTTCTGATCAGCTGCATCCTCAGCTTGATGTGCCTCCTACTCTCTCACAAGCTCAGTGTCACCTGCTGAGCTTCGGAGTGAAATCAGGCCTACAGCTTTGTGGCTTTTCCAAAAGGTTCTGCTGCCATTGGGGAGTTGCAGCACAGTGGTGGAGAGCGTAGGCAGGGCAGGAGGAGCCCAAGCTTTGGAGGTACATGAAGGGTGATGCAACCCTTTGGGGTGAGTGATGAAATTTTGGAAGAAAAAAAAATAGTTGGAGAATATAAGTGAAATGAATACTCACTCATAGGCAATGAAAAAGACTATTTTTAAAAGGGTTTACTTCCCATGGCCAAAGGTGTTCCTTTCCAGCCTAGGAAAAACCATCAAGGGTCACAAGCCTACAGCAGCTTTGGGCTTCACTAGCACCCCTCTATGCCCAAGGTGTCCGACTCCCTTGAAGCTGTACTGTAAGACTGTGGGACCAGAAGGAAAGGCTACACTGAAGAAGGAATGTTAGGCCAAACTAGGCACCTGCATTGACCTATATATTTATAAACTACATGTCTGACCTCTGCAACTAACAGCATATATGCCTATGAAAAACATTTGAAAAACTTTCATTGGAATATGATTAAAGAGGTTTTCTTTAAAACATAATCCTTGCCTGTACAAAGTGTTATTGCTGAAGGACTGGGAAGCATGAAGAAGTGGTAGCCTGAAAAAAAGATTACGCATAGCTCCAAGCAACAGAAAAGTGAAGTTTATGAAAACAATTGTTTCATAATCAAAATTATAGTAAGTGATAAGGCAGTGTATTCTCTACTGTGGAAAGTAAGGAGATGTTTTCATATAGAGATACTTGGCTTATTAAGTTAACTGAGAAGGTCACAGTGAAGTAGGATGATGTTCCCAAGAAACAAAACCCCAAGAGTTTTCCTCATTATTATATCTGTATTGCACACAGATACTGTTACCAGTATATATTAGATTAGTTGCAATGATTTCACTGTAACTGTGTTCTGCCTGGCCTTTTCTCACTCTTCTTTTCAATTCAGATACTAAACTTCAAAGGACAGCAGCAATATTTTGTCCGTTTTAAAGTCCACCGCAGGGAGAGAAGCACGTACACCTTGGGTCTGGGATATGAGATTCAGGTCACCCTGGCTCAGTTCTTCAAAGGCACAGACAGGTGTTACTGCAGGACCTTATTTCCCTATGCCTTGTAGGGAATCTTTGCTGATTTACAGTGGGTAACTCACCTTCAACTCACCACAGACAGACGGAGTTCACAGAGCTATTCAAATGAAGGGTCTTGCTAGGACCCTACAGCCCCTCTTCATTCCATGAAACTGAATTATTCAGTGCTACCTCCTACATTTCAGAAAAGCCTAAACCACAAGTTCAGGACTATATGGACCTCAAATTTGATTCAGATTTATCTCCTTTTACCAACATCTGCTTTAATCTTTAACGAGGCAAACTGTAGTGTGTGATTTGGAAAAGAACCAAGAATAACAGGGTTTTGATTTTCAGTTCATTTAAACACCAGACGGTCAAGAAACATCATCCTTACAGCTAATTGAAGTCAGACTGCAGGTTGCTGTTAATCTGGGTCTGAGTTGTGTGTTGTACTGCAGCCCTGTGTCATCAATATGCACACAGTAGCCACACTGAAAAGGAGGGTCACAAGCAAAACAGATAATAACAATACTACAGTAAAATGAACAGGAAAAGAAAAATTGCTGAGGTCCTAGGGGCAGAATACCGCTAATGGAAACTTCAGTCAAAGCTTTAAGTATTTTGCAAAGCACTTTTGAAGGCAAATTCCAATATGAAGAGCCTGGACCTTTCAGACTCTGACAGGAAGAACACGTCTCCATGCTGCTGCAGGCGTGGCTTTCATGAATTCTAGCAGCACGTGAGCTACCTTTACATGAGCTGTGATGGAGACCAGCAACAGACCTTCCCCAGCAACAAGAAACCTAATGTGAGTTTATTTACCTGTCCAAAACCTGAAGCGACTACTGTGTAAATATATCCCAAGTTCAAACAGTTAGGGTGACATATGCTCTTCTTTCTAAGTACCTTCAATTGTGTTCAATGCATTAGGCTCTTATTTTAAAAAATCTCAAGTTTATTTCTTGCTCAGAGGTTGCCATGGCACTGTGACAGTCAAAAGAAATAAGATGTTTCAAATGATAATCAATGCGATGAGCCTGGTGAATTGATCACGACTGCTGTAATTGTCATTCCTTGGGCCCAGAGTTTGTTCTCACCTTTTTTTTAATATTTTTTTTATTTTTTTTAATGCTAATATCTGCACCCTTTTCAAGGATAAAGTGAAAAGATACTGCTGTTTAGAAGCTGTTGTAGAGCTGATGAGTCCCTGGGGAACCTTTAACACCAGAACAATAATTTTAAATTGGAATCTGAGAAAATTATGGCCTGGCTGAAGGTCAAATAGGGTGGAACCAATATCACATTATTTTTGGAAAAAGAAATATCGAAATAAAACGTTCAGGGCTCACTAATATATATGTGGCAGAAATCTAATAAAATGTACTGAAGGGAATCTTGATTTGTCGGTCTGGGCAGGTGTAGACATCAGCTGTGCATTCATGAAGAAGCAAACTGAGGCAGAGATGAAACGTTAATAATGTTTTTGTTGTGATGAAAGATAAATATTCTGGAGGGGGACTTGGCAGGGGGATCTGGGAACGTTGCTCAGGGACTGGAGTCCTTCTAGGCTGTACTACTTTTCTCAGTTGCACTACTTGGAACATACTGTTTAGCCTGCAGGCAAGTTTATAATGACATTCATCTCAGTCTGAAAGCACAGATAACACAAAATCTATAAACAGTACTCTTGCTTCTCTTCCTTCCTTCCTTCCTTCCTCCCTCTCTTCCTTCCTTCCTTCCTTCCCTCCGTCCCTTCCTCCGTCCCTCCCTCCTTCCCTCTCTCCCTTTCTCCCTCCCTCCTTCTTTTCCTCCTTCCTTTCCTTACTTTTCTTTCTTTCCTTCCTTCCTTCCTTCCTTTCTTTCCTTTCTTGCCACAGTTGCTGCTGCTTCCATATGCTCTTTGGGTTATTGTTGGCCTTAATCTCTCCAGGGAGTTCATTTGCAGAGCTCAGACCTGCCAACTGCTGCCCCAATGGCAATGTGACAGATATTTGAATGAATACATAGTCATGTAGATACATAATGATAGAATTTTGTGAGTATATTTTACTCACTTAAATAACTTCTAGCTCATCTTGACCTGGTATGCCTGGCCACTGACAACAGATTAATTGCTCTTCAATTCCCTGGGAGAGAAAGGCCATAAATTATTTAATTGTAATGGTCTCTTTAAATATAGTGTGTATTATATTTTACAAGAAACTATATCTGTTGTCTTCCACTGAAAAAAACCCAAAGTCAAAACTATGCAATACATGAGATTATTGCCAGAAAGACAGTTGTAAGCAAGTTTTTGGGATGTCCTTGATCCAGCGAAGAATGACTGTCAGGGAATGTGGTGGTGTCTCCAGCTCCTGCCACTGCTGCATTCCATCCTCTGCTCTTCCCCCAAGGATGAGAAGTGAAATGGGAGGAAGAATGTTCTTCATGCCTTGCCTGGGAGCCATGTGGAAAGTTTCTGATGGGAAGCTGGTTGGCATCAAGGAAAGTTTATGAATCGAGTGTGTGAGCCAGCAAAGAGGCTGGCTAAGTTTAAAAATGTCTGGGCAAAATATGCAAGCCAAAGTACATATACACAGGAGAGAGAATGCAGGGCAGTGGGTGGATAAATAGTAGAAGAATGAAGTAGCTGCATAAACATTACTGGAAAACTTCAGACTGGTACCGAAAAGGCTGTGAGATAATTGAGTGGTGGAGCACGAGTCTTGGTTCAGGTTGCCTTTGGTAGGCAGCTGGGGTTCAATCAAGTTTTGTTGTTTCAGGCACAATGAGATATGCCAGGTGGCCTCTCACACATCCCCCATCAGTCCTGTCAGCTCCTGATCACTCCTTGTTATGCTCCTGGCTATCTGTGGTGCCCCTGGTGACTTAAACTCCCCAAGCACCTGGATTTCATCCCCAAAGACTGGTGAGCTCTGGGCTCCACTGACTGCATTCACCTGCACTCTCTGTTATGCTCAAAGACCTATATATATATATAGACATTCAGCTTCAGGTTTGCCATTCTTGAACTGAACAGCATCCCAAGTGTTTATCTAATCAGAGGCATATGCTGAAGATCCCTTAGAGCTTACATTTTCCCAAGAGAAAAGGGAGTCTTATCAAATTTTATCAGCAATTTGAGGAAGATTGTATTGGCTAGATTGGATAGGTTTTTTTCTTGAAATATATTTTCCCCCTGAGCAGCCTATGTTAAAAAAAAAAAACAGTAACAATTTAAACTGTGACAGAACCTATAGCTGTCTGTGCCCTGAGATATCAGAGGGTTTATTTCAAGAATTTGTCAAAGAAGCCTAGCAAAGGAGAATCATAATTTTTTAAAAAAGGTATTTGTTATTGTTTATATTATTTGAGGATCTGTCTGGAAAATTTCATCAAATTAAATTGGAAACTAAATAGTACAGCATTTTTTCAGTGCATTTTCTCAGTTCTTGGAGTGATTATGATTATTCCTTCAGTCTCATATTCTAGAAATTTACAACCTGACTAATATCCTAATCCAGAAAACCATTTACTCACTCTCTTTACAGTAAGTGTTTAAATAGCTAGGGGCTCTTAAAATCATGCTTCAACAGATGAGCTGTGTGAATATAAAATACGCTTGTCACTTTCTGTATTTTGCCAGAATTTCCATAACTTGTATAGACATAGAGCTTAGGGAACATGAGAGCTGAAATTCTAGGCAGCCTTTTTATACATACACACATACCTATTCTGTGTTTGTATGCGTGTGTGTGTGTAGTATACGTATAGATCTGTGTATAAATAGGTATACATGTATATATGTATATCTAATTGCAAAGCTTGCACTACTGCTGGGAATCTTAGTCACTGCTATAAACTGGAAAGGTCACTTGAGCTGTATGAATTCAGAGAACTTGCTCTGGGGAGAGATTCTGGAAGCATCAGCTCATATAACTGTCCAAGTATGGGAAAATAATTCTGGAATTTTTTTTTAATAAGAATGAGCCTGAACAGAAAACCGTAGAGCGAAACCATCCCAAATGTAGCAGAGTTTGAAACTGAGTTTTAAATTGATTTCTTTGTAGAGAAACAGCCACCTGTCTTCAAGAAGGACAGTCAGGAGGGTCCACTCATTATATTGGGTAGGAGCCTTCTCTAAGTCTTTCATCCCCAGTGAGGTCATTCATTAAAATATTTGACAGCACTGTGCTACATGCTTCTCTTGTATTGCTCTTACTGACTCAGAAGGCTACAGGGGTCAGCTGAGTGGACAGAGAACAGTAGCTGTTTGAATTCTTGTCTGGACAACCCTTCATCCATCTCTCCCATGTCAATGTGTGCATGAGTTTTCCTCTATGTTTGATGACTCTTTCAGGTCCTCGGTGAGATTTGACCCAGTTCCACAGGGCTGGAGATGAAATCATAGTGCCTTTCGTGTCAGGGACTCTTGGCTACATTTGACCCAACTGATGATATTTGTAGAATACGTTAGCGAGCTGTGATTACAGGAGCCTCCACTCACCCATCCCTACTCAGTGCCAGCTGTATGGGGGAGGACACAGAAAAAAAAAATACACTATCGGTTTGGGAAGGGTATTGCAGATGTCAGAAAATCCCCTCCACTCTCTGAGGCAGTATAGAAGAAGGAGCAAGTGGGCCATGCTCTGTGGACTGCCTGCCCCTTAACAGTGTTGGCTGAAACAGGTTAGCACATGTTGGAGGGAAGTACTCAGCCAGCAATTTAACTTTACTTGACATTTAATGTTCCAATGCATTTACCTGCTGAGAGATAACCAGGGTAGTTGTAAGATGTGCTTGTTTACAAGGCACTGAATGCAGTAAACTCCTTTAAGGAATCTTTGTTCTATTTTCTTCCTGTATTTTGTTTCCAGTTACTCAAGATGCAGTGGTTGCCCTTGGCAACATTCTCCAGATTCTTCCCAAAATTTATGATGACAAAATGGCACATTTGAGGACCAGCCAGTTTGGTAATTAAGTAAACAATCCCTTTCCATTCAGTAGCAGCATCAGAGCCATAGAAAGTCTTTTGCCTCAGTAGTTTACTGAGATTACTGTAATCTATTACCAAAGTTACTGGGCCTTGTAGCAGAAATCTAACAAGCCCAAATCCCTCAGGACAACCCATTTTTTAGCACATCCTGGGATGTGCCCAGTCTTGCTAGTCAGAGAACAGGAACTACTTCAACAAAATACTTGGTGAAATTATCCTCTTTGCAGTTAACCATTTATTTTAAAAAAATCCACAGAAATATCCTTATTTATTTTCTTTTAATTCCAGAGTAATTTGAAATATAATAGCACATACTTCAAAAAATATTTTAAATAGATAACAGCTCTATAGTGTCCTTCACATAAACTTTTATCTGACATTCTTGAGTGGATGACCCACAATTGAATGATATATTTTTGGGGCCTATAGGTAGTCTAAGAAAAAAAGAAAGCAAAATAGGCACAAAACTTCACAATGGAAATTAAATAGTGAGAAAGATGAAGGAAAAAATTAAATTATTCTAAATAAATCCTTAACTCCATCTGCACAGTATGTAATTATAGCAAAGAGAGAAAATCAAACCCTTTAGACACCAATTATTTCAGGCAATTGACACATCTTGGCACTAGCACAGCCACATTACAATGAAATACAATACCTAGGTCTGCAAAACCTTGGTTGTAAAACCAGATTTTCCAGAAGACAGATGGATGTAAAAAAAAAGAAATATTATTTGCTTATAGGCTGAAGTACAAATTAGGCAGAACTACATGCAAATTATGTCACCGAGGTCAGAAAATATGTCACTGAAAGGTAAGTTGCTGAAGAGAAGAATCATTCAGAGAAAACATTCTGATAAAGAAGTTATTTGAATTAAGAATCTGTCAATTCAAATTAATAATGGGTTAACTCCTGGTTTAATTTTTTAAAATAAATTTTTCAAACAGCATTGGCTTGAAAAAACAGTGCCAGTTGCAGACATTCATACTTCTCAAGAAGGAAACGGAAACTTTCCTGGTAAAAGATGAATAGCAGTGGGAATAATGTTCAGATTTTAACCTTGTATGTTAAGATTAAAGCGTATTGTTTTGGCATGGTAATTGTTTAGTCTTTGCTGACGGTACAGTAAGTTTTCACTCTCTTGATTTTTATTATTGTTTTTACTGCTTTTATTTTAAGAGGGATCCAAGTGTTTTTGTAGGAGAGCAGGCAGGGATGAATTTGTCAGATGGGTCAACTTGCCAGAGATTTTACCAACCTGCCTGCTAAGTGCTTGACCAACCAGAGAGGTGTTAAATAAGAATTAATTCAGAAGTAATTTTGGCCCTAATTTCTTAAAAATTCAGATGGAGATTGATAAATAGAACTAGTTGACTAAAAATCATCTTTTATTTAACTAAATGTAGTCAAATAAATGCCCTAGATTTTACTCCATAGGCAGACTATTTTCTCAGCTCCATAACCGAACCACTTAACGTTCCATATTTGCAGTTTAAAGCTGACAAAGAAGCAAGAGAGTAAATACTCTGCAAAGAAAGGCTGAGCTCCAAGAAAATTTAGGGTGAAGTTTCCAAAAACACTTCCCTGTCACCTAATGGAGATGTTACCACTCCTCTAGGAAGAGTGATATTGAGTGTTTCTGAACCCTCAGAGATGTCATCCTTGCCCCAGATGGGCTGTGCCCTGTGAGGTTTCATGGCAGTACCCACCACAGGAACAGACATATCAAAGCTTGGTTGCCTTCTCTGTTGAAGTAAAGAGAGTTTATAGTGGTTAAGCCACCTATCCTGGCTGTGTGTAAACTACAACAGCCCAGACTGGCACGTGGGTTTCTTTGCCATTTGCTAACTGACTTCAAAATAATGGGGCTGCCCCGACCCAGCCTCTCTCTGCCTGCTACCTGTCCAAGGGGAGCTCAACCTCTGCTCCCAGCATGCCCCAACAAAACAGACATCATGGCCACAGATCCATTTGGAAGAGCCTTGCAGTCCTTCACTTTGCTGGGACCCCACAGGAGTATATTGTAGCCTCTCACCATGATTGTCTCCTGCAGAACCTTCCCTGCCTCCTTAAGAACATAGCATGCTCTCCAGGTTAAAGTATCAGGTTCATGACAATGTTTGAACTTGAGCTGCTGACCCAAGTTAAAACTGAACAAACTGCTGCCCACAACTCTTTGAAATCAGGTTAGTGAACCTAGCTTAAGAAGATATCTTTTTTCCTGTACGAGTAAATGCTTACTTCCAAAGATACTCTTTCCATTGTTTTGTCAGCTTGTTTTGGTGCTGTGGTCTTGTCAGGTTTTGTGTACTTAACACCAGTCTGCTCCTTTTCTACCCAAAAGCAAAGGAGCAAGGCTGCTTCTGTGCAAACTAAGTATACATTTGTGAGAGATATTTTAGTAACAGCAGCTGGAAGGTAAAGACAACACACCCAGCTCTGTTTACAGAAGAGGCTGAGGATGCTGCATATATTTACATATGATTATTGTAATAGGGAAGAGTAACTTTCCATGTCTCTGAGTGCTTCTTTTCCATCTAGAAGCTGTGAAGAGGGGACAAATCAAATGAGGGGTCTGTCAAAAAAAAAGGGCCCGATGTAAAGGACATACAAACTGAAGGCAGAACATGACCAAAAACCCAGGTTTGGCCATTAAAAAAGCTTATTTAAAATTTCCTCTATAATTGTAACTGTTCCCCTTTTTGCTGTATTTTGTTCCTAGAGGAGATGTTGTTATGAAATTAAGGTGAACACATTATGCTGTTCCTGTTTTTTTCATAAAATGTAGGGTAATTTACTCTAATATTAACTTCTGGAGTTTCTCACTGTAAGAGAATCAGATATAAGGAAAAAAAGTAAATTAGTCCAGGATTAGCTGTAGATAACCTTCCCCTCCCAGTCTGAAGAAATTTTAATTAAGCACAAAACAATCTCGTTTGAAAGGCTGTTCTTGCTGGAGAGGGGTACAGGCAGTAACATGAGCTCTGCTCCTTAGCTGGAAGACACTGGGAAGCAAGGGGAGCAGAGAGATGGTCTAAGGCAGAAGGGTTGGCAGGGGGAGTGGTTACTGGGCACTGCCAGCACAGTGGGCAGAAGAAGTGATGCCTCATGTCATCAGAACCTATGTCCCTTATAGGCCTGGAGCACCTTGCTCTTGACAAAGAGTCCAATAAAACATTTTAATTGTTTTTCCATGAATATCAGGTTGTTTTAAAAGTCACTTGCTATACACAATGTAAATCTTGTCATTTTGAGGATAGACTGGTGTGTGCAAGATGACAAGTGTTCAGTGAGAAATAAAAAACCCCACAGCAAACCAACAGGAATGCAAATGAAGTAAAGTCTTTCTTCTGATCAAAATATAGTGAGTTGCTTTGCCAAGGTAAAGGTTGGCTGTGTCCTCCAGAAGAGAAGAGTGTTGCTCAGCTCACAACAAAATAAATGCAACATTACAGCCTGTTTAAGTGAATAAATTACAATTCAAGTTTAAAAATGGCCAAGCAGTCCATAGATGCTAAAATGGGAGCCATTCTGAAAGTGTTTGGATTTCCGGGCATACTGTGTTGTATTTGGAGAACAGCTTCTTGAAGTTTGAAGCTAAGTAAATTATTACACTACCTGATTTTTTTCTTAATTTTAACTTTCCAGGTTAGCTGACAATTTGTATAACACATCTAAAACCTTATAGAAACCCAATAGTAACAATCCATATGTCCTGACTCACTTCTAGCTTTATAGTGACTGCTTGTTGCTTTAAAAAGATGTTGAGGAATGTATAGTAAGTACATTGAAAAGAAACATCTGAGTAACAAGAACTGACTTATGTCTGTAGTTGGTCTTAGTTATTCATGCAAACATTGGTGATGTTGCAGAAGGAAATGCTCAAAGGTCTGGCCTCAGGATCTCAGTGTCAAAATTAATGCTGTCGAGCTCCAAGAACACCTTAAAGTACAATCCTAATTGCAAATATGTACTTTTGCCAGGTCCCAATAGCAATTACAAGGGAGAGGATTGAGTTCATTCTCTCTGAGGGCCTGTTTCCAAGAGTTTTCTGGGATGAAACCTCCTCATCTCCACTGGCAGAGGACTCCTTCACAACCCCTGGGACAACTGCAAAAGAAGCAGACAGAAAAGGTTCATGACAGCCCTAACCATATTTATGGTGATGAAATGTGCAAAACCCGGCTGGCATGTCAGAATAGTGATCAGCAGCTCAGTTTAAAGTATTAGTTATTGAGTGTGGTGAGGTCCAGGAGGCTTAGTCACACAGCAGCTTAGTCAACTCTTGATCGCTTCAGCCTGTCCCAGACCCGCAGGGATCAGGATCACTATGTGGAGAAACTCAGAGCCTGCAGAACGATCTCCTCTCACTGAAAGTTTCAGATATATTTATTCTCTCACCTTTATGCTCCACCCAGCACCTCAGCGGTGAGGATCACTCGGGTAAGCAGCACAGCTCCAGGCCTATTTTTCCCCATAGCCTATGAGCATAAACAACTGAAAGTGGAAAATTTTCAATTGAAACAAGAATACACCAAATGCCACGTTGAGCCACATCTACATTTGACCAAGCATTCTTGTGACTGATGTGTACCAGTATCACATAAATATAAGCAACAACAATAAGCAGTCTCTGTACCTTTTGGAAAGGATACTGTAACTTTCCAAATACTGCTACAACTACTTCTCCAAAAAGTCAATGTCTGGCTATGGGTCTGTCAGCTGTTTCAAAATGGCTGCTGCAGCGTAAGTTTACATCTTTCCACAGCCATACAAATTACTGAGTAGCTTATTAAGCTTAAAATAGGATCCAAAGTAATTTAGAGAGAATGTGAGCTTGTTTCAATAAAACGGAATGTAGCTGCGCTGTTGACTGACTGATGCTTTTCTACAAGCCTTTGTTTTTTGGAGGGTACTAATGTGTTTCTGCAAATGCAGTGGAGGGGGATTAGGTCTGAATTCCACCACCGAGGCCTTTTGTCTTTCATCCCTTCCAGGAAATAACAAACAGAGCTGTCACTGTTGTGTTAGTTACATTTCTCTCTCTGCTCTTACTATGTAAATCCCTAATCTTGTATGTAAAAGCAGTGGTACACAGTAGGCAAAAATCTTCTTTAGAGACGCCTTATGGAAGGTTTGGATTACAGCCCGGTAAGAACGTTTAATAACAGCAGCAGTGTTCCCAAATTCCTTTTTCAGAGTTTGCACAGCCAGTAAATGGAGCTTTAAACTCACACTGAAAATTGATACAATTTGTTTGTTGATATAGTTACCGTCATCTGCAGTTGTATAATTTATTATCACCTACCACTGCTGGGAATAATAAAAGAGTGAGTGGGTTTTGAGATGTGAGTAAAACATGAGCACAAAATCTCCACTGGAAATATTGAGTCACTTAATAAACATGTAGATCACAAATTCATTGTACATTTTTCATTACGCAGGTTACAGATGGGCCTGAAATAGAGGACTCTGCTTAGGTTTGTGTGCACATCTGCTTGAGCAAGGAGGAAAGGAATCCAGCTCTTGGTGTCACTTCAGCCCAACTCCAAAGACAGAGGCCAGAGGGAAAGTTTGGAAATGCAGCCATCTCCAGGTCATTCAGCCTGCAGTTTTATAGGTTTTGGTTGATCTCCAATGCAAATGTTGTTAAACATGTAGTTGAAGAAATAGTGATCAGGGGTGTCTGTATTCTTTTAGGCAACAGATAAGAGATCAGAGATATCACAGCTTCTTTCCGACTCTGATGTCTGCCCCCAGTGCAGCAGCAGGAGCAGTTGTCTGGACTCGTGTAGCCTGGCCTCCTGGCAGCAAAGTAGGTAGGGGCAGAGTCCAGGTATGTCCACAGCGTGGTTTGTCTTGGTCGTGTAGGTGTGGCAGCCCAACACAAGATGATCAAACCTCTGATGGGACTATCATCTGACCCTCAGCTCTGAGGGACCAATTCTGCCCTGAAGATAGAGCCTGGGCAGCACTCAACAGGAAGGAAAAGCAAGATGTGTGTTTTGTCCTTACAGGAAGCCTGTACAGCTCCATGGTCAGGCCAGAAGTTAGGACTGGTAAGTTCAGCATTCATTTTAGACCCCTGGGAGGAGAGAAGCATCTGCAGAGACGTGCAGGGGATATGAGTGCTCTGGTGGTGCAAAGTTGCAGGGATCAGGGACAAGCTGTCCTCAGAAGTGGCTCTGGAAGCTTTAGCCAGAGAAATAAGGGTAGTGTTTTACCTCTGTCTTTTTCTCACCTGGTGCACTTGCCTAACCCAAAACAAGCAGCATAACCTGTCTTTTCAGGGCTTAAAACTTGCTCACCTGTTTGGGGGCAGGGGAAGAAACAAAACCTTTGAAGATTACGCATAGCTCTGCCAACTGGTGACACCTGTCATAACATGAATAAATTACTAAGAGTTTGCATTTGCCATTTGAAATGCACTGTGTAGGTGAAATACAAGGAAATTGGTGCTCAGTGTAAGCCCAAATGTTAATCCTGTATGTGTTTAGGAATGGACAAGGGAATAGGAGGAATTGTGGGAGTTCTGTTCTGAGTAAACCACATTGTTTTGCTCATTTTTTTCAGCCATGGATCATTCTAAGTTGTAGGTTCTCTGGGATAAGTAACCACTTGCGGATTTAGCCATCACAGCAGCTGATAACATCAGTATAACTCCCCGAGATTGAAGCACTTATTTGCTTTTTCACATTTTTGCTGCTGTATTAAAAAAGGCCAATTATTGATGATTTCCAGGAAAAGCTCTGCAGTCACATTTTTTTTCATTGCATAAGCCTGTAGATGTTCCTCAATCGCTAAACGTGTTTCATCAGTCCTTTTATGTTTTTGGGTTTTTTTTGGTGAAAGGCTGTGCAGTACTGCAGTCCAAATGCCTAGAAAGGCTGTAATCTCCTTGGATCATCATAACTTTGTTGTAATAAAATGGGCAAAATGCTTAATAGCAACCTTAGTGCTATTTTTTGCAGTCATGTTTTGACATTTACATGAATGCTAACCCAGTCACAAACATGAGGGCATTCAAGCTCAGGTGCCTAGGCATGGCCATGCACTTCATCTGCAATCCCTTTGGGCAGCTGTCAGGGTGCCTACAAAATGCCAGTCAAAAAGATAGGACCACTATCTTGCCCAGAAATCACATTACAGGCATTTGTATTTTCAGTGCGTTTTACACTCTTCCCCACCTCTTGAAAAGCCACTGTACTCATTTGCAGTTGACAACACATCCATCCAAATTCAATCCTACAGCAGTTTCCTAGGTAACTGGCACAGAAACCCTCTACAGAGCAGAATGAGCCAAAACACCCGTTAGCGTTTCCATTTCTTTTCAATCCTTTTTGAAACATGCAAAGATACAAAAAACCCACCACAAAAGCATTAAAAAAACCCAAAGCCAAAACTAAACCAAACCAAGCAACAACAAGAAAGCCAATGGCAAGGTGTGTTCAGCCACTCTGTTTAACTTTCATCCAGAAAATTCTGCATCCGCCAAAAATTAGCTTGCATCTGGAGACAAGACCAATTTAAGGTCTGAAACTGTTTCTCAAGGGTTGGAACTCTTTGGGTTATCTTCACAGATGCCAAAGACCTTTCTAGGCTCTGATTCATGCCAGTAGTGTGGACAGATACTTCTGAGTCATGCTGGGAGTGAATAATTTGTGTCTCTGCTCTTCTAG